>NW_027526295.1:169291123-169850018 GCF_048455015.1 Haemaphysalis longicornis
CGAATTCTTACCAGAATGCCCTTCATTGGGAACAAATCTCCCAAGTACTTACAACTCCTTTCAAGCAGTAACCAAGCATAACGGAAACACCCTGTACTGAAAAGAGCGGATCCTATCTCGGTGTTTTCGCTGAAACGACTGCGAAAGCTGTTCACTATAAGGCACAAGGTTGCCTGCTCGTCCTCATCTGCGACGAGTTAGTCAGCTTCCGCACAGCAGCTGAGGTTGAGGCCCCAGCCATCGGTATTCGACGCCAACGTGAGGCCAAAACGTAAATCAAAAGGTAATCTACATTGATGGAAGGACATTCTCAACAGCGTTACCATGTGGGGACCGACTAAAATAGAGCAATTTTTTAGTAAAGGACTGGGAATTCCATCTGGATTAGGAGATGAATTTATTTTAACCTTGTACAGCAGGGAGGCCCCTCCCTCTTCAGACGTACAATATCATTCATTTAAGTGAACCTTGGAAACTAAACCATGAATAATAAGGTCGTTCGGTTGTGAGAATACTGATTGAAAATACGAGTTAAATCGCTCTGCCTTGCTTTCCAAATCAGTCGCCTCATTGGCACCATCAATTACATCAGGAATGCGTTTTTGGAGTTTTGTGTGCTTGTAACATATTTCCAGACTTCTTTCGGGTTGCTGCGGAGCTATAACGTAAGTTTTGAGAGCAGTCTTTGAGCCTTCGTACTTTGTTAAGCAACAAGCTTGGTTTGATCTTTTAATTTGGAATAAAGTTCTAGGCATGGCAGCTTGCAATCGTGGTGAAACAGACGATTCTTTTTATTCGTTAAGGTTCGCGGTTCTGCATTCATCCAATGCGTATCATTCGAACGCATGGCTGAAATCACACGGGATGGAATAAACGCTAGCGTCAGAGATAACATTTATCTTAAAAGATTCCATGCCGAGTCTAGATCTAGGGATTCGCAAAGCGACTGCCAGTCCGGCAAAAAGGTATTCAATCCTTGAGAGAACGAATCGCAGTTGGCTCTGTCGTAAAACAAAACCCTTACGCCATTAAAAATGTGGCGACACATACCAGCACAAGAAATTTTTGCGACGATTACCTCATGGTCACTCAAACCAGGAACTGTGATAGCTGAAGGCACAAAGTCACGATCATTGAAAGAAACTAAATCAAGTACATTTGCGCTAGTAGCTCGAAAAGTTTTGGGGGGTTCCTACAACTTGTAAAATAAATGGGCATTAATAACTGCACGGAAAGCACTGCATAAAAACGGCAAGGTGGAAAGTATCGGCTGAGAATTAGTCCACTGCATGTTAGACCAGGAAAAATGTCCAACTAGAAGACGATATGTTGCGTCTGAGGCCAATAAAACGTTATTCAATTCAAATAAACATTGCACAGTGTTCGATTTACGCTATGAAACGGGCCAATGGCCCGTTTTATAGACAACCTGGTTCAACGTGAGACTTCGCGCCGGATTGTTTCGCATGTTTCTCGGTCGCCTTTGATTGGATAGCTTCTCAGGCTGTTATGAAGCAGAATAAAAACGCCACAGCCTTGAGAATTTCGGTCTTTGCGATAGACACTGCATCCTGAAGGAAAATATTCCTGTGCTTATGGCGCTATCTAACCAAAATTATGTTCGCATGACTACATGTCGCTTCGTGATATGCAGCAGATTCCAATTCATTTCTTTTATCTTTTAGTCTACGGCCACTAACCGTAATAAATATCAAACCGCTTAGACTGTTTTATATTTTCCTAGCGGTTTACGCGTGGTTGGGCGCTATTCGGTTAAAGCAGTGACTGCATTAATTTTTTAATCAAATAAGTGACTGGTTGCTCATTAAAAGCTTGTGAAAACGTAGTTTGAACTACCCGCTACGTTTCCGGGCGAAATCATACCATTGCTTTCTTTCAAATTTGTTTTTGCGGAAGTAGCCCTCCGGAAAAATGAAATAGCTTTCAGCTTTACACCAGCAGCGAGTATGTGTTATTTTTATCTTTGAAATAACCTAGCTTCGTCATGATTGGACGTTATTTTGGTGAAGTGTACTTTCAAAGGCGATGAGCCCTTTGACACACGTAGGGTCAATTTGAACTCTGAGTTTCTTGATTGATTGATTGATTGATTGATTGATTAATCGATCGATCAATCGATTTATGGATTGATTGATTGATTGATTGATTGATTGATTGATTGATTGATTGATTGATTGATTGATTGATTGATTGATTGATTGATTGATTGATTGATTGATTGATTGATTGATTGATTGATTGATTGTAGGGTGTAACGCGCCGTCGCAACGCAGGCGATGAGGCGCGCTGTAGTGGAAAGCTCCGGAATTATTTTGACCACCTGAATACCTTTAACGTACGCCGGAATCTCGCACACACGGGCGTTTTTGCTTTACGATTCCATCATCAAAGCGGCCGCCGCGCCCGGGAATCAAACTCGCGTCCTTGTGCTCGGCAGGACAACGCCTCAGCCACTGAGCCACCGCCGTGGGTTTCTCAGTTTCTAATAACAAAAACATAAAGCCTTCTCTTCTGATTCGGCAAAGGTCTATCTCTGCTGGTCCGCAATACCCTAAAAATACAGTTTCTACACACACACCCTATGACCAAGGTCATCTTGGCGTGTCAGCGATGTCGCACATGCATGCGCACTCTTTTCGTCCCTAGTGACAGGACTCTTCAAATCGTTTTTAACGCGAGTATAGACGTCACGTTATCTTCTACAAGCGTGATAGCCGCCGTTAGCTCAGTTATTTTCTGTTCAAACGTGTGACGGCTAGAATGGATTACATAAAAAAATTCGCAGTGTCTCTGCTGCATCGAAGAAATAGTCATTATTTCGCGCCGGACATTTGCTTGTTCTTGTCAGGCGTAAGAGGCCCTTTGTTTTGCTTAACGTCCCCGGCAACAAGCAAGTGTAAAATAGTAAGACGCGCATTTATGCGTGATGCACAACAATTTAGTGCGTAAAAAATTGGCTCCAAGTCATGCTCTCAAGGTGGTTGGAAAGCAAAGACTTAAACGAAACCAGAGATTCTGCCAACCGTTACGTGGGATTCGCGGGGGCGCCGTCCCGAACGGAGCAGCATCGGCCACGGCCGGGCTCCAGCGGCGGGCGCCGCCGCTGTAGCCCGGCCATTTGTCAGAAGAAAGAAAACGCCGAGGCGCGTCATTCAAAAGGTGAGACAGCGGAACCTAGCCATCGTGATGTGCTAGCTCGGGGCTACACCGCCGCGCGACACAAGCGCCGACATCGAAACAATCTCGCATGTGAGCTTAGTGATTCCCATTTATACAGATTTAAACTAAATAGTTTCGTAAGTTTGAAAATTGCAAGAAAGAGGAGGGAATTTTCGTGATCGCTATTTATCAGAACCAGTTGTAATACCTGTTAAAAACTACCGAATTGGTATTCAGCAATTTAAAAAACGCAGTCCCATTCGTGAAAAGCAGTGCGCAAAAGCAGGCGTTGTCTAGCGGCCAGATGTCTGTAAGTGGTCTCTACATTTTGTTTTACCGTTCTGCAAACCAATCCTTCACGTATCTGTATCCTTCCAGTACGACCACTTAATTCCGTGGGGTCCGGGTTACCCAGTAGGTGCTGTCGAACAAGTTAATCAAGCCGTGCGAAGTAAGCGCGCAATGGGCGAGAAGCTGCTCCAAAACAGTCCCAAAACCGTCGCTAAAACAGACGACAAAGCCGATAAAAGGGTCCCACCGATGCACCGACGGGGAGAGTACGGGGAACGCTGGGTGATATCGCCCTATCGCTGCGCCATTTACACTATTCTCCGCAAGTGAAAAGCGCCCTCAGCCTCCTCAGCCACGGTAAGATGTTCATGTCCCGCACGCCACGAAAGCACCGTTGGCTGGTAGAGGTAGAAAGCTTTGCTTAAAACTCGAAGTGGGATCTGGCGCGGACATTTTCAATGCTCTTCGGTTATCAGAGGGATATGAAACACCCGCCTGGAGAAGAAGACGGCTTCAGATTTTAGCGGCCATGTCTGTTCCCGTCTTTCGACGTTTCTCAGCAGCTGGACAACTGCTTTTCAAGGACCCAGTTGAGCATTTGGGGTTGACTTTATCAATTAAACTTATATCATCTATTGGCACAACAAATTTAAGGTATGCAAAAAGGGACAAGTGCGTTCAAGACTCTCTTTCTGCTTCAGCCAGTTTGAATTGATGAAGGGTCCTACCGTATTTACCCGATTCTAACGCACACTTTTTTCCCGAAAAAATTGGCCGAAAAATTGCATGCGGGTTAGAATCGGATACAAAACCGAAACTGCTGAAACAGCGGAAATTTCGTCCCACCCATCGCCATCGCCATCTCAAGATGGCGCCAAAGCTTTTAGCAAGGATTTTTCGGACGCAGCAAGTATTCTATAGCAGTAAGCCTAGGCGCCTAGGTTTATCTATCGGCGGTTACACAAATCGTCAAATCGTTTCACTTGCGCGCTTGATAGCAGCAATGGCAGCAGCTGCTCCCACGCGTTCTTAACCAGCGGTCGGCTGAAGCGTGTACCTCTGGAGAAGCTCTCGGGATGGGCGTGCGAGTCGTGGGCCATGATCCCATCGACCATGGTTGAACGTTCGTTCAGAAGTGTGGCATCGCGAACGCGCTTGAAGGCACCGAGGCCTAGATGTTGTGGTCAGCGGAGAGCGACGAGGAGTGGGATGAGTGAGATTGCTTCGGGAAATAAATCGCCCGTTTCTCTCGAATTCATTTGTCTGGGTCACAAAGTCCCGTGCGCGTTACAATCGGAGGTGCAAGTTTTTTCGTTTTTTTTTTTGCCAGGAAAATCGCGTGCGCGTTAGAATCGGGGGCGCGTTAGAATCGGGTAAATACGGTAATTAAAGGGTTATTCGGGTTTTATTCATAACGAAGTTTACTTTTACGGCCTTGGTCTATCCGAAATACATTAGTATTATGAGGTCCTCACGTATTTTAACAACCGATTTAGCCCTGGGCAATTCCCCTTGTGGGTGGACCCAAAGACTTTGAGGGCATCATCATCATCATCATCATTATCATCATCATCGTCATCATACCAAATCCCGAAGTGGCTTGCTGCAGATGGTATGGTGATTTATTAAGAAAGCAGGGAAGAGAAAAGAAGTAGGGATATTGTTAAACTCAGCTGGGAGTTCAACCTCGAACAACCCAGTCCAGGGAAGGGAAAGAGGGGTTCAAAGGATTGGAAGATAGAAAGATGGGGAATAAGGAGGTGAATGGGGTACAGCCTATCTAGCGTTCATCTCGTCCGAGGGTCGACGGCTACAAACGATGCACTAGTCCTGTAACAACCAGGAAGTTGAGGAGGGGCTGAAGACCTCTCGTCGGAAGTCGTCTTGACCCGTTGGGAACAGGAATACTTTAAACTTGTGGCTTGGTGCACCGATTCGCTGGAGGGCGGCCCGGAATTCCTTCCTCGCGGTGCCATTCTGGCGGCAAGAGCACAGTAAGTGCTCGAGCGTCTCGGGCTCTGGGCTGTCGGCGCAGTTGGGGATGCCCGGCGGACCTGGTGGTGCAGGCGGTCTCCCCCGTTGCAGCAATTAAGCCGCAGGTGAAGCAGGAGCGACCGGGCGTCTCTGCTGATGCGCCAGGGCAGGACCCGTGGGGTTCGACCACTGACCCCTCGGGCATCTGGATGCAGGGCCTTACCACCCGGGCCAGGATGGTCCTTGCAGCGTCGAATGGGGCACCACGTCAGCGTCGAATGGGGCACCACGTCCCGTGAGGCTGGGACCCCTGACGGGTGAGCAGCACCCTTGGCCAGGGCGTCTGCTACCTAGTTGCCAATGATGTCTACGTGTGATGGCAGCCAGTGAAGTTCCCGTGGACACCTCTTGGCCTCCACCGCATGAAGCTGGGCCGCCAGCGACCGCTCTACCACGGCCTCTGCGATCGGCTGCCGGCAGTGCGCGGTGCGAGGCCGGCCGCCGATCGCGGAGGCCGTGGCTCTACGTAACCGCTGGAACTGCCTAGCTTGTCGGCAGCTCGCAGATGGAGGAGGGTAGGCCGGGAGTCAATCAGGATGCTGGCCCCTCGGGCCTAGGTCTCCTGTTGTAGAAGAAGGTCCGCGGCCTAGCGAAGTCCAGCCAGCTCTGCGTGGGTGGCTGAGGCCGGGAAGAGCAGGCGGCACACCTGGCTGGTGCCAAGTTCCAGGGCCGTGCAGACGGCTCCGGCTCTGACGGTCGACTGTTGCACGGAGCTATTTCTCTACAACTGCAGAAGTCCAGCAGCGTCGTCCTGCAGCAGAGCGGCCGCCACCTGGTAGATGGGCTTGGGTTGAGTGGACCTTTTGCTACGGACCCACGACAATGTGGTGGCGATGCGTAGAGCGTGCCCCGTTCCTGGGGTTGGTGGCTCCAGGCGGGACCGCTGCGGCAACGCGATATGGCTTTCGTAGGTACTGAGCAGAAGCTGTTTATGTAGTAGCCCTCCGTAATAAAGAGTCCCGAGGTACCAGCTGGTGTGCTTGTCGCAAAGGTTTAGCAGCGTCTTTGTGTCCAGGGATGATTGGTCCGTTAGGAAGGATGGGCAGATTTCGTCCATGTCTAAAACATTATAAGGATGGTTCCGCGTGGCTCCTACGGGGCCATGAAGTGCGCTCATTATCCACAACAACTGAAAAAAAAGACGACGTAAGGTTCTACGCAAAACCAAGTTCGTTATTTTTTATTCTTTATTTTAAAAAAAACCTTGCAGGCCCCAGAATAGGGCATTGGGTAAGGGGGGAATTCGGAAAGTTACAGACCGATAACGTACAATTTACAGGCAGGATCAGTGCGACAACCAAAAATATAGATGAAATCTCTTATTTCGTGATACAGGGGGAGGTAATTTTGAACGTTTACACCACTTGTCGAATTGAACATGGCGAAATAGGATAAATAAGGAAATAAGGATAAGGAAATAAGGATAAGGTTTTATCTAGGAATGCTCGCATGAAATTTTTATTTTTGCTTACAATGTTGAAGGATAACCCTTTTGGTAACCGCGTTAACTTGTTTTCTGAAAGTGAAGAAGGCATTTTAACATCAAAACGCACGGCAAGGACCACAACAACAAACGAAGGCCAGCGTAAAAAGGCAATTCTTGCCCACTTGCTGTTGCTGAGAGCTCGGGTTGCCAGCCGGAAAGACAAAATAAGGAACAAAATGCGTTATTGTCGCAACTCGAAGAAAAACAGTTGATTGTAAGGCGAAGCTTTCTATGTACAGTGTGATTTGCGTGCTACCGTAAAAAAGAATGAAAAAGGGCTAAGGTACGTGTCGATATGTATGGTTCAAAATTTTCCAAAACTCAGACGATATAGTATTACTTTTATTAGGTTTACCCTGCATTCAATACAGTATGTGTACTCAACGTGACGAAATCAACATTCGAGCCTCGATATTTACTTTCAACGTATTCTTTAGGATTGACCCTGCATGCCAATCTAAATAATATAGTTCAGTGCGAAAAAGTTACTCCAGGGTATGCAATAAACCACAAAATTAAAACAATATACCCATTAAGGGGGAGGTGGGTCTTTGGACAATTTTTTTTTATTTTTTGTGCCAGCTTGGTGAAAATTGGCAGTCTTGAGCAGTTTTGTATGCGGATTTCAAATATGTAATTGGTTTTAACATAGTAGAATTGTTGAAGAGATACAGTGATTGGAAATGAATTTATTGAGACATTTCATACGGGGGTTTAGAGCTATTTCGCTTTATCAAACTGAAAGATGAATTATATGGACTTAATGCCAAAGGTCCACTCTGCCAGGCTATGCTATTTTTATTCATTTCAAAACTTTCGCAAATTATGAAAAAAGTGAACATTTTATACCAACAATTTCTAGAAAATTATTTTATCATTACTCAATTTTGCTTATAGGTGAACAGCGTCAGATTAATAAAAATAGCATCATCTGCTAGAGAAGTTTAATACGAATGCAATGATACCAGTCTTATCATCATAGCTCAACTGCAAGATAAAAAAGACCGCGTAAGGAGGAGAGGGATATCTCAAAACAAAAAAAATTGCATGGCCGTAGCTAGATATTGCAATTTTGTGATCAATACTAGGGTTGCACAAATAGCATCACCTGCTAGAGCAATTCAATACGAATGCAATGATACCAGTCTTATCATCATAGCTCAACTGCAAGATAAAAAAAACACCCCGTAAGGGGGAGAGGGATCCATCAAAACTAAAAACTGCAGGGCCATAGCTGGATATTACAGTTTTGTGATCAACAGTAGGGTTGTACAAATAACGTCACCTGCTGGAGCAATTCAATACGAATGCAATGATTATCACGAATTTATCACGTCCAAGTTAACGATGACAAATTCCGTGCCACTTTCCGAGCTTTCGCTCGCTGGTTCTCTGTCCAGAAGTTTCAACTGCTCTGTCGCCGACTGCGACACCAAACGCTTCTTCACATCCGCCGCATGTTTAGCATGCTCGGCAGATTCACCAGCGGTGTAATACACGGTGTCGATGCGGTTGTATGCAGGTGAGCCCCCAGTTGGGCTCAATAATATCCCCAGTACACTTCCTTTATCTTTTCACCCGAACCACCTAAGAAAAAGGGACTCGTCTCGCGCGCGCGCGGTCTGGCCAATCAGAGGCTCGTAAGTGACCTTTCGAAAAACGGCGAGAGTGAAGGCCCTCGCCATGCTACGCCATTTTGAGATATCGCAAAATACGCACAAAGGAACGACCTTCAAAACGCGTCCAAGATGGCTGCCGCCACTCACCTCCTTCGCGCATGGCGCGCGCGCGAAGTTCAAGCATTTCTTTCCTGATTTTCGACAATTTGTAGTCGCCGTCATTTTTCAAAGTTGATTTTTGGACACTTTTCGATCGAATTCAGCGGGAAAACTTTTAGAGTAGGTTCTTGAACTTAGAAAGGCTTCAAAAATGTATTTTTATCAAAACACGTTTTTTCGCGATTTTTGGCCATTCTAAGACCCGCGTCCCCTCTTAAACGATAGAAATGGCCGCGTAGATTTAGTTGAACACCAAATAATGGCCATTTTGTCCAAGCTCTTAAATGTGTGTTCAGTGTACCGAAGAAAGTATAGTGCGTCTGGCATTTGATAAAGCAAATTTATGTACCTCTAGCCCATGGTCGACTTGTGTCCTCCAACGGGAACACACAGATATGGTTACGGTACACGCACTTATGTTACAAAAGTGAGAAATATCGGTTATCATTGTTCCGCCTGAGAGGTAGCGGCGAAAGTTCCCTGAGCATTCCACACCACGTGTTTACGCTTTTCAGTATCGAGGAAAAGAGTGGGGAGAATATATCGAGAAAACCTGGAGGTTCCGTGCCATGCAGTCATTGACGTAATTCTGAGAACTTAGTGAAATTAAAGTACTTTGGGTCACGTAAGCCTTCTGTCATTACAGTTTATATCTCGAGTCTACGCGGGTGTACCTGAAGAATGGTGCTACTAACATAATTATTGGTGTTGCTTATCGTCGCCCTGACATAAACATCATGGCAGTCAAATTTCGCAGAGTCTTACGCAAGGTACTTTCAAAATTTTCGGATGCGACGGTAATCATATTTGGTGATATTAATTTTCCAACTACTTATTGGTCAACCATATCTGAAGGTGCCACGAAGTCTGAGGCTTGTGCCTTCCTCGACACCTGCATTGATTTTGTATTGTTTCAATCAATCAGACCGCCCACACGACGTTTCGCAACCTCAGCTGACATCCTTGACCTAATTCTATAAATCAATCCCGATCTTTGTTCGGAAATAATAATCTTGATGGCCTTTTCTATCAATCCATTACCACGGGAAACACGAAATTTTCACCAGTTAAAAAGAGCGTCACTAAAAAGCAAATATTGTGTTACGGTAGAGCAAACTATGATCGTATAACGAGAAATTATCTACTTTCGCAGAAGCGTTTATTGACAATTATTCGACGTGATTAGTAGAAGAGAACCGAAGTTTGTTCAAAAATGGCAGAGCAAACTATGGTTGTATAAAGTGGAATTGCCTACTTTCGGAGAATGGTACTCGACGATTATTCAACCCGATCAGTAGAAGAGATTTTGACTTTGTTTAACACTAAATTTGCAGAGCACATAAACGCATTTGTACCCGTTATCACAATTCCATGCACTAACACAGTGCCTTGTTTTAATAATCAGCTTGGGCGACTTAAGAACAAAAAGAAGCACCGCAACAGGCAAGCTAATAATCGTAACAATTTAGCTGTCTGGTATAATACAAATTATGTGAACGTCAATACCAATCGCTGCTGAAGTCAACCCGCCGTAACTTTTCCACTATCGATCTGCCGGGAATGTAAACCAATAACCCAATAAAGTTCTGGCGCAGAATAAACCCTTCTAATAGTACCGACAGACATTACCCTTTCAAATGCCACCGGTGCATATTGGTGCAGGTCCTGAATATTACCTTTTCATCAGTGTTTGTCCGAGAGGACGTCACCTCATCGCCAACTGTTAATCCTTCTTCCGTTGTCTCCATGCCCAAAATAGTTATTACTGAGGCTAGTATATTTTGTTTACTCAGAAAACTTTGGATTAAAAAACAAGGTGCTAAAAATGTTTTTCAGGGCATTCATCGCATCTTATCTGCTCTTTTTCACTCGATGCTTGTCATCTGGTTTAATCCCCGAAGACGGGCAAATTGGTAAATTATACCCGCCTTTAAATTTGGCTATCGTTTCTCACCACTTAATTATAGTTCAACTTCATTACGAAGCACCATTTGCAAACTTTTCGAACATGTTTTTCGTTCGCACGTAGTTAGCTACCTGGAAAAGCATAACATCATTTTCAAATGCTGGCACGGCTTTCGAAAAGGCTACTCATGCGACACTCAACATGCCGGGTTCATTCATGATTTACAATCTCCCGTTTATGCTGGTATACAAACAGACGCGATTTTTCTTGAGTTTTCTAAAGCCCTTGACCGGGTCCCTTATCAAAGATTGCTAATCAAATAAACAAAGATTAATATCCAAACCCTCGCACAAAATAATCCGTCAGCAACCGTTTGTCTTCTTTTGGGAAAGTGTACTCAGGCGATCCCCAAGGCGGCGTGCCGAGCTCCTTGTTATTTAAAATTCTCATTAATTTCCTAACACGGTTTTATCTCCAATCAGGCTTTTCCAGGATCTGTCGCAAAATTTTGCGCAAGGATGACGAACAGGCGCTCCAGGCTATCTTGGACTGTACAACCTCTTGGTGCTTCAAATAATTAATATGACTTAATGGCTCTAAAACAAAGCTTATGCCCTTCCCTAATCGCGCATCTCGCATTTCAAATCTTGTACTCTTTAAATAATGCTACAGTTGAACTTAGTACTATTTACGAGCACCTTGGTGTTTACTTCAGTTCGGACGTATCCTTGAATCATCACATTAACTTCGTGCATGCATCGGCTAACCGCTCAATAGGTCCCATAAAACACAACATGAAGCATGTCCCTTCCACCTACGTAGTGCGCTTACATCACACTAATACGGCCAAAATTAGAATATGCCTCAGCTATTTGGAACCCTTACCAATTTCGCATAATTAACAACCTCGAATAACTTCAGAACCGCGCCGTTCGGTTCGTTTTGTCAGAGTACTCCCGTCATTCCATTGTCACCGCCTTGAAATTCCTGCAGAACTCGCCGACGTGACACTACAACGCGAACCAACATGGTTGTCCCATTTTCCTAACTTTTATCATCACCCATTGCTCCATGATGACTTCTTTTCTCCCCCCACTGCCAACCTTCCTGGCATCTCATACTTTGAATTATTCACAATCATTCATTCCACGTACAACCGTTGGGTGGAACGCATTGCCATCACACATAGCAGCCGTCAGTGATGGAATTAGATTTTATGAAATAATACTCGCGGATGTTGGAAATTGGAAACAAAACTATAACATTTTAATTGCGTAACTTTTGTCGTATTGTTTGTTTACAGCGATTTGTCTGTTGTTTCTTCTACGTTTATTTCATGTGTTATTTGGACCTAATAATATTACATTGACATAGTTGGGTTCACGCATGCGCTGTTCTTTGTTTTATTTATCGCAGTGAATATCCTTTTCTGTTTTGTTGACCACCTCCTATGTAATACCGTCCCGCGTGAAAACCTCTAGGAGTATTTTGAATAAATAAATATAGAAACTACGACTTGGTCGTTACAGTTGTAGACATGTTTTGTTAGTTACCATGCGGTAACATTTCATGTCGAAATAGCCTGCCAAACCCGCCTTTTAAAATCTATCGTCTTTTCTTGTGTAGTCTCTAAAAATGAATTGTAAAATGTTTTTTCGTGTATTGGGCGTAGTTTTGCGAGATTATAGCAACCAGATATTCGATGGGTGGAAAAATCCGTATTCGTTATATTCAAAGAAAGGAAAATCTCCGAAGAAAAACAAATTGCCTCACGATAACGATACTACGTAATGCGAAATTTGAGCGCTGCGCGAACCGCACTCTCAAAGGCGACGCCGCATAGCTGTGGCTTCGGTCGCGGGCACAACTGGATTCTCGCGTCAGCGGCGCTGAGCCTATGTTTTGGCAGCTCGTTTAGCGGCAGTGGCAGACGAAGCCCTTTCTTCGTATGAGGAAGTGATCGCGTCATCAGTGAACGAATGAAGGCGCCGGCTACTATGCCGTTATCTCGTTGCCAATCGCCTCGCACGGCCTCCACGGCACACCACTTCCTCCTCACACTCTGGACGTAATCTTTTCCGCTTTCCGCTTCGTTCTATCTTTGCTGTCCTCCTTGTTCACCCGGTTACACCAAGGTCGACGGCGAATGTCGCCGCGACACAACAGGAGCTGGGTATTAAGGGCTGCGCTCTAAAATAAAACTAAACAAAGAGAAACTGTGGCGTGCTTCCGCTGCCTGCATGAGCCCGGTTGGTCACGTGGCCCCAACCGCTGCTGCTAGTTGTAATGTCTGGCCGTCGTCCAGTGGTTCGGGTTTCTGTGGTCGTAACCCCCATTTATATTCTACCGGCTCTTGCGCCCTCATTTGCTTTTCAAAGTATGCCAGGATGTCAGTGCAAGCGTATGAGAGAAAAATTTGGCCACTTTCGCATTGAGATGCGAGAACTGAGAAAACAATGCAGCTTGTAGTCTTCACTAGCTTTAAGTTGGCTTTTTCTTAGCTCTGCCCATCTTACACGAGGAAACCGACTCACCAGGCGCGCGCGGGGGGGTGGGGGTGGGGGGGGGGGGGGATGAAAGGCTGGTCTGCCCATATCGATACCTTGGGGTCGGGAGTTTTCCAGTCGGGAGTTTTAGATATCAGAGGTTGAAACGAGAGGCGTACCCAACGGAGCTACGACAGGCGGAAGCT
This sequence comes from Haemaphysalis longicornis, assembly GCF_048455015.1. NCBI lineage: Eukaryota > Metazoa > Arthropoda > Arachnida > Ixodida > Ixodidae > Haemaphysalis > Haemaphysalis longicornis. Next base: position 169,304,491 of record NW_027526295.1, read on the forward strand.
CCTTTCTTGTCGTTTACTTCTCCTCTTGGTTCCTTTAGCTCCTATTTAAATTGCCTCGAACACCGTGTCCCGTCTGACACTGGCGCACAGACATGTTAAGCTAATAGTCTGCCACCGCACTTCCCCGAGCTTGTATGCGCTTCGATGTAAATGGTAGTGTTTCGCAGTGGCAGCTGTGCTATCTTGCTTCGCTGCGTTTGGACGCAGCCATCCCAACTAGGCCTGTGGCCGCGGTGACATGGCTGCGACAGAAGCGCTTCGCAGCCAGCTAGAATAGCGAGGAGATAACGCATCCAAGCCTGCTGACGATAGGACTTCCCTGCGACTTCCGAGTGCAGCGTGCCGCTTTCCTAACGTCGACATGACCCAAATCAGTCGAGCTGCGCTTCTGTCGCAGCCATGTGGACGTGGGGAATTATGGTGAGCTGGTCTAGAAAATACGTACTCATGGTGATTACAGCGAAAAACAAGACTAGAAAACACGATGAATACCGATACAAGTATAGTCTGAAGTCACAGAGCGCGCTTCTCTGTGTGTTGTTTTATACAGACAGCGTTTAGTTATGCCTTCCTCTTGTATTATCGTCTTGCTTTGTGCAGTGGAGTAACCAGGGGGAGAGGCTGGCCGGGCTTCAACCCTCCCCCCTCCCCCTCTCCCCCCACTCCGATATTTTTAATTTTTCCGGCCGTGGCTGTGCTGCGTGTTATGCCTGGTACGAATGTTTCTAAGTGGCGCTCTTAGAAACTTTCATGACTCAATGCTTGTCCTACGCATGGGTGCTTACACCAAACGAAGCGCCTGAGTCAGGATCATTGCGAAGGGGCGGCACCCGAAAAGCGATAGCGCCTCCAAGTTATATCAGCGCACGGGATGCCGAAGGCGTAGACTTGTCCCTTTGTGCGTGACACATCGCCACACGGAGAATAATTGGCCGGCTGAGTCACTCTCAGCAGAGGAGATTGACTGGTCACGGTATGGGCGTGGAAGCAAGGAGTGGTCCTCACTAAGTCGGGACGAAAAAAAAGGGGGACCGCCGGCTATTGACCGGTGAAGACTGGTACGATGAAGTCCCGAAAGGCAGCGAACGATTTTTGCATTTTAAACAGAACAACGTGCAAGCGGCAGTGGCAGAACACGGCCGCTCCATCTCATGAAACGGGAGAGATCGAGCGTCCGTTGGCAGACATTTAAGACTCCTGCAAGGTGACTGAAAAATGCGATGGGGCTACGTAATGTGCGAAACGTGAACCAAATTGCGGCCGAATCTGTCCAAAATTAATGAGAGTTTGCACCCCCAGAACAATGCAGAATTTAGACGGGACAGGACACCGAGTCCTAGTTAACCGAAATTAGGAATTAATGGGGGCCGAATTTATGGGGTCTTACTATCGGCAACAAATCGAAACCTGCACGTTTCATTCATCATTTCAGCGTTGCCATTTATTTGTTCTGTATGAGTACGTCTAGTCTCTGTGTGTATGGGGGGAAGGGGGGAGGGGAATCTGAGTCTTCAATAGATATTACAGATAAGGGCAACAGCTTGACTTTGAATTAGCGCGAATTTGTTAATATGTCTTGTTTTTTTTTTTTTTGGTGTCCGGGTTCCAGGCAATGGAAGCGTAATGAAGGCGCTACCTGGTCAGAGTGCTATAAACATACAATTTTATGCTAGGGGTTGTTGTTTGAATTGTGCACCATTTTGAAAGGTCATCGGGCGACTGCAAGTAGGCGAGTATTTATTTCCTGCTTAATACGAGTTGTTCGTGATTGATTTATACGGGGAAATAGCCGCCCGAGTTTACTTCGTTGGGGACGCTGGAAACGACAGAGCGGGATTCAGAATTATAGTAATTTACATTGAAAAATTGCGCTCGTTAAATTCATCTGCCGTTTTCAACTTGTTAAGAAAGACTTTTTCGCCAACGTGAATGCATTGAAGTCTTCGTTTTGTTTTTTTAGAGTTCAGGTGGCGTCAAAATTTATATGGAATGGTTTGAGAAGGGCGAGAATTAACAGTGTTCGTATCAGAAGTTTTCCGGTGACGGCTGGACCAGTCTCCGTCTAAGCCTCATAGAACACAAGCTAAAACTAGTGCATTAAATCCCACTCTATCAGTTGAGTTCGTTGAGGTTTGTCGTTGCACCCTAAGTCGCTGCACTGTGCATGTTTTCGTGGCGGTTGCAAATAATTGTTTTTCGGGTACTTTAATTCTGCCGACGCGCTGAAGCCACACCCCCTCCCCGCCCCTTACCCCGGTATACGCTACTGCGCATACTTTCTGAGAGAAAAAAACAGCACGTTGCGGTTAGCTGTGAAGGCGACTGGAGTTTCTATATAGCTGATCCGCGATATGATCTCGTAAATGTCTAGTCACATTATGCACTTCGAGGGTGGGAAAAATTTTAAAAGTGAAAAAGCTGCCCCTTGCAGCGCTGGGCTGTTTTGCTGGAATTTTTGTTTTCACGTACCAAGCCCGGGCGAGAGCGTTGGGATGGACTCCCACGAATACTATCATGCCTGGGCGTGAAAACCCATTCGGCGGGCTGGTATACAGGTACTCGTCTTGGTCGTTCCTTATAGGCATTTATAGGCTCTATGGAAACACCCAGAAACCGCTTCTTATCTCTAATTCATGCTCATACACCAAAACATAACGCATAATTGGGAACATGAACATTTGTAATGAATAGGTATGAATTCTGTGCTTGGAAAATTAACGCCAACACGCGCGCAACCTCCCATGGGGACGAAGAGGGGAAAAAATCTGAATTATTGTGGATATGCGTTGCACGGTTCACCAGTTTTCGTAATTATTTTATATTTTTCTGTTTTTTTAAATTTCGTTCTGCCAAGTATCTCTATTTAGGTTATTAAAACGATTACAGGTGGATCTCTCGCGATGCCTGCATTATTATGGAAATACGTTCTGATATTTTCCGTACTTTTTAATTGTTTTCTTATTTTTAGTTTTTCAAGATTTACAGCGATTACATTTGGAACTTTCCATAAACCTGCATTACTCTGGAAAGGCGGGGCGTTACACGCTTCTCTAGTTTTCGTAATTATTTTACATTTCTCTTTTTTCGTAGTTTTTTTTTCAAAATTTCGTTTGAACAAGTATCTTTACGCTAATATAACTATTACAGGTGGAACTTTCGCTATAGCTTCATTATTATGGAAATGCCATGCGTTATACGTTTTGACATTTTCCGTAATTTTTTAACTTTTCTTACTGTTTAGTTTTCCGAAATTTCGTCTGACCCATTATCTCCAATTACGTAATTATAACGATTACATTGGTAACTTTCCCGAAGTCCGCATTATAGTGGAAATGCAGCGCGTTAGCGCTAACCACGTGGAGCGACTTTTCCGACGACGCGACGAGAATCCGCAGTCGCTGATCCTTAGTCGCTCGCCTAGGCAACCACATGATATCGACGGCTGGAGCGACTGAGGACAGCGATTTAAATGTTGCCGCACTGCGCATAGTAACGCGCTTGGTATGTTGGTTGTTTACAAACATTTATTACCAAATATAAGTGCGACAGCAAGAGATGATTTTCAGAAGAGTCGAAGCTTGAGCCGGTTGGAACATAACTCTAGAGTAGAGGGCAGCGCAATAAACGGGACGAAGCGAAGACGAGACAAACACAAGCGCTTGTGTTTGTCTCGTCTTCGGTTCGTCCCGTTCATTGCGCTGCCCTCTACACCGGAGATTATTTTGTTCATTTGTCACAAAAAACATGACTAAAAAGTATTACGCCATTCTACCGCACTTCTTTCCATCACTAAAACTGGTTTGTGTGTGCAATAGCGCGCGCTTTTCCTTCTGCGCCTCGTCTCTCGGCTCCAACATGAACGCCGACGAAAAGCACATCTTTACTGCGAAGCTCATCGCAGGAGTTGCAAACCATAAGATTCTGTAGAGCGTCAGGGATAAAAAAAATTCCCCCGCATTTCCCCGAGGGGGAGAATGTGAAAGTGCGAATGCACGGTTGTCGGCCCGCTTGCGGCGCTTGCGCTCGGCCCCCGCAGCCCACCGCCTCGCCGCCTTCTCTTCCATCTCTTCCATCGGGTTTGTAGTATCACGTGTACACCACGCAGTTATCAAGCCGCTATAACGCCGCTGAGTCGCCAACGCACGCCGCTGACGACGTAGTTTGAACGCGTTAAAGATATAAAGCACGTTACTAACACTGCTATCAGCGTCGCGTCCGTGGCTTAGTCGGTAAAGCGTCGCGCTGCGGCCGCAAAGTCCTCGGATCGAAACCTGGCACCGGATGCTGTTTTTTTTTTATATATAGAGAGAGGAGGACTGCGGACGCCGCCGCCGCCGCCGGCGGTGGATGGTTTGGGGTCGCTTATAAAGTGCATTCGCACTTGAAAGTATAAAGCGACGCAATCGAAGGAGTCGACGTGGCGTCGTATCGCCGTACACCTTGGATCAATTGCTGAGCAAGAAAACATTGTAAACAATCGCTTGCCTCTATTCCGCAAAGCTAACAGAAAAAAAAAACATTTAAACCAAAGTACCTAAGTAAATTCTCTACTGTATGCATTGCTGTAGCAGAATGCAATTCGGACATGCTATGATGATTGCATTAAAATGTACGTTTCGAGCTACGGGGCTTCGGTATTCAGAAATCCGCCCAAACCACTTGTGCGCTTATTACAAGGCTTATTACAAGAGGCTGGCGTATCAGTCGCAGCCGATTGTATTGTCTTCGTCCTACCCTGATTCCCAGAAGGGCGCGACTTGCACCCGCCACTGTGGCTGAGTCGCAAGATGGTGGGCTACCGAGCCTAAGGACGATGGTGAAATAGTGGTCACGGTGGGAATTTTTCTTATGCAGAGCAAAAAGAGGAACGCCCTAGGGTAGATATTTTGGAGCACGCCAGAGATCCTCAGGGGCTGTATATTATTCTATATCCGCCCTATATGGCGGCCCTCCTACCCAAGGGTGGCTTCGTTTCGTAGCGCTCACCCCACCCCCTCCCCCCACCCACATACACACTCACACACATTTGACAACGTCATTTCAAACTAAACCCCGTGTCAAGGCGTCACCGCTTTTAAATTTTTCTGATTCGTTATGGTGGTAGCACTATAAGTGAGTTTTTAGAAGAAATGATTTCTTGAATTGGGTTGAAGTTTATTTTCTGAATACAGAAAAAATAGGGAACGCAAAAGTCAATACGCATGAACATTTGATCTGATTTGATTTTTTAATTCTTGGCAAACAAAATAAAACATGGCAATTTTTTCACAAAACAGAGCATGTAAAAAATGATTTACAAAGAAAATTATTTACATACAGACACACTCTTAACAAAATCAAAATACACCGCTGTGTGTTGAAAATAAAGTCACGTGTCACAGCGTCATTTTAATTATTATTAAGTCATATTAGGATAATCACAGGGTACCAATGGCGACACAAATGCCATTTGTACTTGCGAGGAGAAAAACTAGTGAGCCCATATTAAGTAAATACACGGCTTAGAAGTAAATTAGGTACACCGAACATTACTTTCCATTATTAGAGCTTTAATTGTGTGATTAGATATCTTATTTATAAAGTCTATTTTCATTCACACCATATTTAAAAGAAAGGGAATTTGGTATTGTAAATATTGTCCGCATTAATTGGTTCTTGCTTTTGGAGCTGAAGCTGTGGCCGGCGAAAACTATATAAAGACGCGTCAGATATGTTATCAGTGAGGCAGAGTTTTTGTGTATATTGTAGCAAAGATAATGGCAGCTCTTGTAACGCCATCAGCTTATCGGGGTATGCGCCACATCAAGAAAGAGTGCCATGCGATAGTGGCCAATCTATGCACGACTGTATGCGCGCACGGTTGTAGCAGTGGAAGACGAAGTACGGCAGAAGTTGCTCGGCGGGCCAGTTCGGCCATCGTTTGTACGCTTGTACCTGCGCTCACCTTGCTTCTGTTCCTGCCAATAAACGACGTTCGGTCTACTACCGGAGGGTCAACTATATCCCTTACAAGTGGTGAAGATCAGCAGTTTCGGTCCCATCCTGGAGTTACGCAACCGAACGCTGTCCACGATGAACCACGAATCCATCCAGCAGCCTCCGCCGTCGGCACCAACCGTCATCTGCTCGGGCGCACTGCGCGAGCGAGATCCACCCAAGTTCAACGGCACCGACGAAAGTGATGCTGATAACTGGCGTTCCATATACGAACGTGTGAGTAACCACAACCGATGGTGATGACAAGTACAAATTCATCAATGTCCCCTTCTCTCTCACCGGCCTCGCGGAAACGTGGTACAATAATAACGAATAATAACGCAATAAGACGTGGTCCTCCTTCCGCTCTAACTTCATGGAAGTCTTCGGGCGCCCAACGGTGAGGAAGCTTCGTGCCGAGTAGCGCTTACGCGTGCGAGGACAGCAGGCTGGGGAGACGTTCACTAGCTACATAGAGGATGTCATCGACCTGTGCAAGCGCGTCTACCCCTCCATGACAGAAACAGAGAACGTTCGACACATCTTAAAGAGAGTTGATGACGACGCCTTCCAAATGTTACTAGCCAAGGACCCCCGAACTGTCGCTGACGTCGTCCGCCTTTGCCAGAGTTTCGACGAGCTGCGCAAGCTGCGAACCCTCACTCGGCAAGCTCGGGTTCGTGAGCAGCCCGTGTCAAGTGCGGAGGCAGTATATGAAGGGGACTCTACGCTGTTTGCATGAATCAAATATTTTATTTGCGAAGAGGTGCCCCGTTACGTCTCCCTCCTCCCCTATATCTCAGACCCACCTTCCACCCTGGAGCCTTCGCTTCAGAATTTGATAAAGGAAGAGGTCGCTCAGGCACTACCATCGGCTCAGCATAACCTACCCGTAGCGGAACCACTTACTTACGCCTCGGTAGCAGGACAGCTATCACACCGGCCTGCTTCGTTCTCTCGCCGAACTGTTGTATGCCCACCTGCCGCTTCCTTTCCTGCCGCTTCCCTCCCGCCAGCGCCCCGTGCCCCTGCTTCATTACCAGCACGACCGCCGATAAGCCCGGTGAGCGGTCCCCAGCTAACGAGTGCGTGGCGTACGCAGGACAATCGTCCCATTTGTTTTGCATGTGGAACGCCAGGGAATGTCGCTCGCTACTGTAGCCGCCGCATATTGCCGCCCGCCACCAGCTATCCCCAGGCGCCTTTTTACGCCACCCCTTACTTTCCGCCGTATGCCGCTCAACCAGTGCCGTACAATTCGCCCCTGAGCCGACTGACCGTCCACCTTTCGCTGGCCGCTGTTAAGCGTCGAAACCCCGGTGTTCGGTGTCTCCCACGCGTCGCCGCCCTGCTCATGCCAAAGAGGAAAACTAAAAGCCGCTGTTCCGGAGGCAAGAATACGTCGTCATCAAATCCTAAAAGTCCTCATTTCTCGCCTAAAAATGTTATCGACGTAATTGTGGAAGGTGTCCCTACCATTGCTCTCATCTACACTGGAGCCGCTGTTTCTGTCATCCACGCCGACCTCTGCCGTTCTATTCGAAACGTCATGACGCCCCTTTCTGGACTCTCGTTACGCACCGCCCGTTCACATAGGTGACCGGTAAAAAGCGCAAAGGCTCATGGGTGCGTCGTCTGCTCTTGCCACTTCCGGTTCGAGATCTCGCCTGTCCTCCCGTACGCTGACGGCTTTTACGCGCGCGTGTGCGTGTTGTTTATTCGTCACAGAGTGCTTACCTTCCAGAGGAGCCCCTAGTAGGATTATCGTTGTTATTCATTGAATGCGAGACGCATGAGCGTTGTTTTTTTCGCTGGAAAAAGATGAACAACAAACATACGCTCGCGTGAAAGCCGCCGGCCTACGGGGGGGCCAGGAGAGCTTTCGAACGGCAAGTGGCGGGACTCCGCGGGAGCAGACAATGCACCCATGAGCCTTTGCGCTTTTTACCGGTCACCTATTAAGCTGCTAGCCGCCTGCACTACTCGTGTCGTCATCCAGAACAATTCCTACACCATTGCATTCATCGTGCTGCCAGCTTGCTCTCACGACATCATCCTCGAGTGGGACTTTCTTTCCCGAAATAACGCTATCATTCATTGTTCCCGTGCGGAAGTTCAGCTTTCTTCTATTCTTTTCGACAATTCCTGTAAAGCCGCTACGAAATTACTCGCCGCTAAAGACACCGACGTCCCACCCAGCTCCTCCGTCATCGTCCCCCTGTGCTGTACCTCTGTCCCCGACGTCACTGTTTTGTTTACGCCTTCCGACATTTTCTTCCGCCTCTTACCGTTTTAACTGTTCGGGATGGCGCCACCACTATTTTGGTGGCCAATCCGTCAGTAACCCCGTGCGTTTTCTACAGGGAGAAACACTCGGCTACGCAAAGCTTGTAGATGCTCTTCTAGTTGTTCACGTATCAGGTAATCTTTTTCACCTTGAGATCAATGAACTGAGTGCTTCTCCATGTTCGCCCGGGCTATTGCCATCCGATGCCTGTGCCCACTGCATCGACGCCAATCTAGATGCAAAACAACGAGAACGCCTTAGTTTATTGCTCTCGAAGTTTCATTCTTTCTTTTGATTGCGCGCAAACCTCGCTGGGCCGCACGTCTACTGTCACGCACTCAGTCGACACCGGATCGCATGCTCCACTTCGACAGCGCCCATATCGTGTGTCTCCGGCAGAGCGGCGAACCATTGAAGACCCCGTCCCGGATGTGCTTCAACGAGGTGTTATTCGTCCCTCGAAGAGTCCATGGGCTTCACAAGTGGTTCTGGTTAAGAAGAAAGACGGATGTATTCGGTTTTGCGTTGATTATTGCCGCATGAATACCATCACAAGAAAAGACGTGTACCCTCTACCACGCATCTACGATGCGCTGGACTGTCTGCAGGAAGCGGAATTTTTCTCATCACGTGACTTACGGTCCGGGTACTGGCAAGTTCCCATGGCCGAGGCAGATCGCGCAAAAACGGCATTTTTTACCCCAAACAGGCGTTACGAATTTAACGTTATGCCGTTTGGGTTTTGCAACGCCTCCGCCACATTCAAAAGAATGATGGACAGTCTCCTCCGTGGCCTCAAGTGGAAGACGTGCCTCTGTTACCTGAACGATGTAGTCGTTTTCTCTCCCGATTTCGAGACGCACGTGATTCGCATAGAACAAGTCCTGACTTGCCTTGCGAAAGCTGGGCTGCAGGTCAACCTCAAAAAATGTCACTTCGCCATACGCAAGCTTACCACCTGGGCCATGTCGTTTCCAAAGACAGCATCAGCCCTGACGTGAAAAAGCTTCGAGCCGTTGCGGAGTTCCCCAAGCCGACCACACTGAAGGCGCTTCCGAGCTTCATTGGTCTGTGCGCTTATTTTCGACGGTTTGTTCGCAACTTTGCGACCATTATTTCGCCTCCTACCAAGCTCTTCGGTAACGACAGCGGCATTTCTGTTGGGTCACCATCCTGCGGCGAGGCGTTTGCGACACTGCGTTGTTTGTTGACATCCTCGCCTATATAACAGCATTTAGGCCCGTCGGCCCAAACAAGAGTGAACACTGATGCGAGTGGGATTGGCCTCGGTGCCGTGCCCGTTCAGCGGAAAACCGGCTCCGAGGCGTATGTTGTTGCGTACGCGAGTCGGGCACTGACGAAAGCCGAAACAAATTACTTCGTCACTGGGAAGAAATGTTTGGCCATAATATGGGCGCTGGGGAAGTCGCGCCCGTACTTGTTTGGCCGCCCATTTGACGTGGTGACCGATCACCACGCGCTTTGTGGGCTCGCCTCCCTGAAGGATCCTTCAAGTCGTCTTGGATGGTTGGCTCTTCGCCTGCAAGAATATGATATCCACGTGTTTTACTGTTCCGGCCGTAAGCATTCGGATGCTGAGGCACTCTCCCGCTCTCCAATGCCGGCTGACGTGTCTCACCTTGCCACAGCGTACTGTAGCTTGTCGCCGCTCAGTGTCACCAACATGACTGCCCAGCAGCGTAAGGACCCATGGCGTCCTGTCTGATCCTTCAGCTACCGGTGTACCCATGGCACTGCGGCGACAAGCCTCTCACTACCAACTGCGCGAAGAGCTTTTTTATCGTCGGAGCTACAACTCGGACAGTCGCAAGTGGCTTTTGGTTACCCCACGCCATCTGCGTGCCGACATCTGCGCCGCCTTGCATGCCGACCCAAGTTGCGCGCACGCTGGAGTCCTCAAAATGTACGAGCGACTCCGCCTACGTTACTATTGGAGGGGCATGTATGACTACGTGCGGAAGTACGTGCGCTCATGTCCAGAATCTCAACGCGCAAATCACCGCCTACTCGCTCTACAGCTCCGTTGCAACCACTACCGTGCCCCTCAAAACCATTTTATCATGTTGGAATCGATCTGTACGAGCCATTGCCTTTAACGGCCGCCGGTAACCGGTGGATAATTGTTCCGGTAGAGCACCTCACAAGGTACGCCAAAACAGCTGCCTTGCCGGTATCCATTGCTCGTGACGCCGCCACTTTTCTTATGCGTCACTTTGTCCTTCGTCACGGAGCGCCTCGGGAACTTCTGAGTGATAGAGGCCGCGTTTTCCTATCGGACGTTGTGAAAGCGTGCGATAACCACTACGCTACCGGCGGGGCGATTTTCCCCTTCAATTTCTGGGGTATTTATGTTTAGGTATTTTTGTTTCCTGTGCTTGGGGTGGTAGCCAGTGACACTCGGACTACTCGGGGTGAAGGGGACCTTCTTTTTTAAAGCCCGGGCCATGACTCGAGTGTCTACGACATGTCGAGAGTGGTCGACCAGAGTTGAACCCTCTTAAGCTTCCTATGGCACCGAAAACGGACGACGACGAAGTGAAGTGGTGTTCGGCCCGCTCCGCGCTCTCTCGATTATTTTGTGCGAACTCAAGTCTGTACACCGACAACGTGGTTAGAACAGTGTTCTCCAACGTTCGCGGTGCAGCCCGCGGGCTCCGCGGAGCCTCCGGGGCTTCCCAATCCGCCCGCTACACATCTTGGCTCGATGGCTGCCGCTGCCCCTGGGGCACTAGGCCTACCGTCCGCTTCTGATGCTCCACAGAGTGTGCCTCTCCAACCTCCTGCAACATTGCTGTCTACGGGGATTGCACCAAAGGATGCGATTGCGGCCAAACGCGCTGACATCACCACTGAAGGTATGGATCACATCAGCTCAATCTCTCACGAGTCTTCGACCACCATGACCTATGAGTACGCTAAAGACGGCACACTCCCCTCCGACGACAAGTTTCAATTTGTTGTGCCTCCCAAACGACGTCGAGGGCTTGGTCTTACTGTGATCTTAAAGCCGCTGGATTCAAAAAAAATTATTTCTCGCTTTATTCCACTGTTACTGAAAGAAAGCCTGGAAGGCAAGGAACAGGGCGGGGTGCTGCAGCTGCGGCCAAACTACAGGCTCAATCTCATGGCTATAGACACAAGGAATGCCGACGCTACTGAACGCCTCCTGCAAATAACAGCGATCGAGGACATTCCCGTGCGTGCCTATGAACCTCGCCCAGCAGGCTGCGCTGTTGGAGTCATCAGAGGAGTACCTCAGGGCATCACTGACATTGAAATACTTGTGAGCGTGCGGCAGAGAACACCAGCACGATCGGCGCGACGCATGGGGACATCAGATGTCATACAAATTATTTTCAACACTGACACGAGACCTGAATATGTCATCCTGGGATACACTCGACACCAGGTGTACGACTACGAAGAGAAGCCGGTGCAGTGTACGCCATGTCAGCGTTTCGGTCATATCGCTGGAACGTGCAAGCGCAAATTGCGCTGCCCCCACTGTGGAGACGACCATGAGCTGAAGGCCTGTACTTCAACTGAGAAGCGCTGTCCTAACTGTGGCAGGACTCATGAGGCTGTCTTCAACTTTTGTCCGACGTTTCGACAAGAGAGAAGGACCTGTAGGTACAAGAGCCAAAACAAAGTGGACTACAAGGCAGCGAAGGCGGCGGTCTCATCAAAGAAACGCTCCACGCGTCGCGACACCACCAGAACCACAGAAAAGAGGCGAAGTCAGAACACTGATTTTGACTTCTCCGAGTTCTTGCCGCTACCACCTCAGACGCCTGATCATGTTTCGCAAGTTTCAACCCCTCCCACTGCTCCTGCTGCCACACGGCAGCACGCCTGGACACGTGCCAGCCAAGACCGCATGAGTCGGCAGAGCGTGCAACCATCTACGAACTCTGGCTCATCCATACTCTTCCTCACTGACGCCGTACGGTCAGTCCTAGCACCTTTCACGTCTCCTGTGACTCTTGCTATCCTTACTCTACTTGACACCATTACCCCCTTCCTTCGAAACTGGCTGTAACTCCTATTAGGAGTGCTATGACGGTGCCGATGCAAACTCTTCGGAATCAGGCAACAGTGTTTCAGTGGAATACCTGCGGACTATCATCTCGGTTGTCTGAATTTAGGCAACTCATCAATAAGCACAGGTTCCCAGTCGTCACTATTTCAGAATCCAGACGGCGTCGGGATGTTCGCCTTTCGGGATACTCTCTGCATCGGTCTTTGACGAGCTCAGAAAACAGCAGAGTGCTCCTTGCTATTCATAATGACTTAACTTTTCTAGTGCATAATGTTGAAGCAACGGTGAAGCACAATCAGGTGAAGCACAATCAGGTGGCTTTCACTGTAATCACAGGATACATTGCACCTAAGGCAAAGTTAAGCGTTAAGCGCCTGCAAGCCCTCTTGGACACTACACCGTCGCCGCACTTGCTTACGGGGGACTTCAACCATCCAGCTTGGGGCAGTGTTAAGACGACACCTAGGGGAAACCGTCTGCTCGATGTGGCCAGCCAAGCAGGACTATCAGTGCTCAACAGTGCTTGTCCCACGTTCTTTCGGGGCAGGGCTTCAAGCGTGTTGGATGTGACTATGGTGTCCACTTCTCTGCTGACTGCCGCATCCTGGTACCCAGACATTGAAAGCTTCGGCAGCGACCATATCCCAACGTACACCATGATTGATGGAGTTCGCGGTGGTACCATCAAGCGGCCACTGTCGACTGTAAGCTGGTCGACTTTCCGAGACATGCTGGAGGATAATGCTGCTGCATTGTCTACGAGCGAAGAGCTGGCGGAATGTATTGCCAGGGCCCAGTCACAGTCAACACGGCGGAGCTTGGCGCCAAAGGCGTAGGCACCAGTGGACGGAGAGTATGAGCGCCTTCGCGCGATTCGCAGGAGAGCAGAGCGCCGTGCGAGAAAAACGCTGTCACCAGATGACATTCGAGCTTCAAGACATGCCCAGAAGCGCATTCAGAAGCACCTGAATAAGCTTGCAAGACAACGTTGTAGAGAATTTTGTTCCAAGCTTGATCCACGCAAACCGCTAACTCGCATTTGGCAAGTTTTCCGCAGCCTGAGAGCCACACCGAGTCAAGCTCATCCGTTCTCAACAATAGCTCTCCACCGTGTCGTTAGTGAACTGGACGTAGCTGACGAATTTTGCTCCAAGGTTACAGCTCCCCGGAGCTCTGCAATGATTTCAGAAGTCCTGATTGATTGGCTCTCCAGTACGAATGCTACGCTCACGGATGAATTATTCACTATGCACGAGCTTATCTTAGCGTTAGCGTCCGTTAACCTGCTTTCTTCGCCAGGCGCTGATGGCGTTACATACTCAGCTTTGCGACATCTCGGTGGTAACGCCCTCCGGCAACTGCGTACCTTGAACAACAAGTCGTGGGAGACAGGCCGCGTGGAAGCAAGCTGGAAACTTGGTCGCCTAGTTCCGGTCCTTAAACCAGGAAAACCGCCAACCGACATCAACTCTTACCGGCCTATTGCTTTACTAAGCTGCATAGGGAAGGTAATGGAGAAAATGGTGCCGCAGCGACTCGTCTGGGATCTTGAGGACAGAGAAGTGTATCCCCAGAGATGTCAGGGTTCAGAGAAGGAAGAAGCAGCGTTGACAACGTCATTGCTTTGGTGAGGGACATTCATCGGCAAAAGGCTGCGAAAAAGATCACAGTAGCTGTGTTCCTAGACATCAAGGCGGCTTTCGATAGCGTTTCTCATGAAGCTGTTCGAAGGGAAATGGCGTTAGGGCTACGAGGGCGGATGCACACTTGGCTCTGTAACTACTTGTATAAGCGGTACGTCTATATGACCACCAAGGAAGGCGACACAAGGCGGCATGAGATTACACAAGGCGACCCTCAAGGCGGATTCCTGAGCCCTGTGCTGTTTAGCATCTGTCTCATCCGGATCACGAAAGTGCTACCCCAAGGTGTTAACATATCTCTCTATGCTGATGACATGTGTATCTGGGCTTCTGGCAAAAACCGGACAGGTATACGATCAAAACTGCAGAAAGCTCTTCTTGCAATTCAAAAGTACCTTAGCACCTGCGGCTTGCTAATTTCACCCGAAAAGTGTGCCGCGGTCGCCTTTACGAGGCGGGATTTATCCCGCTATCCTCTGGTCATAAATGAAACGGAAATACCGTACGTTCACAACCATAAATGAGTTACATTAGATCGCTCACTGTCTTGGGCCCCCTATATCCATATCCTTAGAGAACACCTGCACTCATTTGTGCCCATTTTCCGGATGCTGACAGGAAAAACATGGGGCTGCTCAGTGCCTTCGCTACTACGACTTTATAAGGCACTATTCCTTGGCCTTCTGCGGTACAGCCTCCCAGCACTGATTGGTTTATCTAAGACAAACTTCAGAGTGATAGTGTGCACAGGCTCAAGTTCTGCGCATCTGCCTGGGACTTCCAAGGTGCACATCTACGAATTGAAACTGTCTGCGAAGCAAGGTGTATGTCCGCCCGGACGCTCCAAGCCCAAGAGTTCCTTCGCACCAGCCTCCGTCACGTTACCTGGTGTGCTGACCATCCTCTAGCACAGGTGCCTTCCCCGCATGTATGGAGCCTCCTACCGGCCAACTTCGAACGCCCAAGCAAGCCTGCCTTTCCGCCATGGAAAGCTGCACCATGGGATATAGGCCTCGCCATACCAGGTATAGGCAAGAAATCATCTCTGCCTGAGCCAGTCTTGCGATACTACACGCTGGAGCATATCAGTTCGCGTTATCTTGGCCACGTTCAGGTATATACAGACGGATCCGTGAAGTCTGCCTCGTCAGCCATTGGAGTTTGAACTCCGTCGGTGGGACTAACTGTGAAAGAGAAACTCAGTCACAAGACGTCGTCCACCTTCACTGAGTTAACTGCTATTAGGGCGGCACTCCCTCACATCACCAATAGTCCGGCTCGACAATGGGTGACTTTTACCTACTCGCGGCCTGCCTTGCAAGCACTGATGAAGCCATCCCACCGCTGCGGCCAACTTGTGCGTGAGCTAAACGCATTGCACACACTAGGGCTACGAGACGGGCACCGCATCTCGCTTCAATGGCTACCAGGTCATTCCAGCACCCAGGGGAATGTCATCTCTGACGCAGCAGCGAAAGAGGCGCACAATCTGCCTGTGTCTATTGGAATCCCGTATTCCATGGCAGACAAGACGGAAGTACGGCCGTGAATGCGCTTTAATGGAAACTGCAGTTATCAGCTCGGCAGGACCCTCTTAAGATACCCTTAAGGCACGCGATTGACCCTCAGTGCAATTTCCAGTTTCCGCGAGGTCTTCAAAAGAAAACTGAGGGTGTCCTTCACCGACTACGCCTGAACGTTGCCTTTACTGGTAGTTTTCTTTTTAAGATAGGCTGGGACTCGCTATTGTGCTCTGTGCGCTCTCTGAGAAACGACATACAGCATGTCCTGTGTTACTGCCCGAAGCATACAACTCAACGCGAAACAGCTAAAAGAACTCTAGTGCGACTGCTACGAGGACACTCTTTAGAGCTGCGTCACTTTCTTGGTCCGCGGCAAAATCACGCTGATGCGGCGCGAGGGACAAAGGCTCTCTTAACTTTTCTGTCTGACACGGGACTAACCGATGTTCTTTAAACTTGGGATCCTCAGATTTTTTCTCCTAGTGCTGTAATTTTTTTCTACTTTCCGAACTAATTTTATTTTCTTCTCCCTCCTATTCATTGTTGGTGCGCACTTCTTCCCATCTTCTTTTTTTTCTACCTCACTATGTTCACCCCCATCTGAAGTAGCAAGCCCCGCCGTTTGTGGGGCTAACCTCTTCAGTATTCATTAAAGTTTTAAGTGCAATGCACTTCTTAAGCTACCCTGAACCTGCGTCCACCGGCGATGTCCGCGCACGTGGAGATGGGCGCGCGCAGCCTGGCCGCTGACATAGCACATACCCACGTTGGGGATTGGCCAGGAATCTCCTCGTCTTCCCTGGCAACGGGGGGAGATGGGCGCGCACTGCCTAGCCACTGACATGGCACATACCCACGTGGGGGATTGGCCAGGAATCGGGCGTGAGAAGGGCTAATGCACCTGCTTAAAGGAGTACTGACACGAAATTTCAAAGCTGAGATCCGCTCTACCAATCAAGTACAACGACAACACAAACAGGTCTCTGTGAATAAATGCATCTTTCTTTCTTTGTAGTTTTGTGTGTGTGTGAGATCTCTCTTTCGCGAACATTACCGAACCGCGCAAATTCAACTCGTGCATTCGCACTTTCACATTCTTCCCCTCGGGGAACTGCGGGGAATTTTTCTCTCTCTCTCTCTTTCAAGACTGCCAGAACAGAGGCCCTCGCTATGCATGTAGCAAATCAGAATTGAAAATGAGGGGCTCGTTGAAAATAACACAGAAATAACATTTGGCAGTCAAGAAGACCTCTACAAGCAAAGGGGAGGATGTGGTACGCCATTGAAACAGATAAAGAGATTTGGAAAGAAAGAAAGAAAGTGAAGAAAAAATGCCCGCCAGGTGGGATCCGAACCCACGACCTCCAGAATACCGGTCTGGTGCGATAACCCCTACGCTACCAGCGGGGCGATTTTCCCCTTCCTTTCTGGGGTATTTATGTTTAGGTATTTTTGTTTCCTGTGCTCGGGGGTGGTAGCCAGCGCCACTCGGACTACTCGGGGTGAAGGGGACCTTCTTTTTTAACCCCCGGGCCGTGACTCGAGTGTCTACGATATGTCGAGAGTGGTCGACCAGCCTTGAACACTCTTAAGCTTCCTATGGCACCAAGACTGCCAGAACAGAGGCCCTCGATATGCATGTAGCAAATCAGAATTGGAAATGAGGGGCTCGTTGAAAATAACACAGAAATAACAGTTGGCAGTCAAGAAGACCTCGGTAAGCAAAGGGGAAGATGTGGTAGGTCATTGAAACAGATAAAAAATATGGAAAGAAAGAAAGTGAAGAAAGAAAGAATATATATATATATATATATATATATATATATATACAGAAAGGTAGGTCAGCAGCCTACAACGCCAAAGGAGGCATAGGGGTGTGGTTAGGTTCTTTTCTTTTTTACTACGGTTAATGAAGTACACATTTTTTTAAATATACAGAAGAAAGAAAGAAAGAACACGCGCCCAGCGTGGGGACCGAACCCACGCCTTTCGATTACATGTCGAATGCCTTACCAATTCGGCTATCTGGGCGACTGTGTTCTCCTTCACTTTCTGGGCGATTTATATTTACTAGAAGTGTATCTGACACTTGAGGGTGGTAGCCAGCGCCACTCTGACTACACGGGTAGAAGGGGACCTTCTTTTCAACCCCCGGGGCGTGACTCCAACGTCTACAGCCTGTCATGAGCGGGTAACTGGCGGGAAGCCCTCTTATGCTACCTAGGCATCAAGGCTGCCAGAACCGAGACCCTCGCTAGGCTTTCGCAGAATAATATAGCAAGGAAATGAGGGGCTCGTTGAGGAAATACAGAAAGGTAGGTCAGCAGCCTACAACGCCAAAGGAGGCATAGGGGTGTGGTTAGGTTCTTTTCTTTGTTACTACGGTTAATGAAGTACACATTTTTTTTAAATATACAGAAGAAAGAAAGAAAGAAAAACACGCGCCCAGAGTGGGGACCGAACCCACGCCTTTCGATTACATATCGTGGGTTCGGTTACATTACAAGGCGTGGGTTTACTTAATTAACCGTAGTGAAAAAGAAAAGAGCCTAACCACACCCCTATGCCTCCATTGGCATTGTAGACTGCCGACCTATATTTCTGTATTTTCTCAACGAGCCCCTCATTTCCTTACTATATTATTCTGCGAAAGCCTAGCGAGGGTCTCGGTTCTGGCAGCCTTGATGCCTAGGTAGCATAAGAGGGCTTCCCGCCAGTAACCCGCTCATGACAGGCTGTAGACGGAGTCACGCCCCGGGGGTTGAAAAGAAGGTCCCCTTCTCGCCGTGTAGTCAGAGTGGCGCTGGCTACCACCCTCAAGCGTCAGATACACTTCTAGTAAATATAAATAGCCCAGAAAGTGAAGGAGAACACAGTCGCCCAGATAGCCGAATTGGTAAGGCATTCGACATGTAATCGAAAGGCGTGGGTTTGGTCCCCACTCTGGGCGCGTGTTTTTCTTTCTTTCTTCTGTATATTTAAAGAAAATGTGTACTTCATTAACCGTAGTAAAAAAGAAAAGAACCTAACCACACTCCTATGCCTCCTTTGGCGTTGTAGGCTGCTGACCTACCTTTCTGTATTTCCTCAACGAGCCCCTCATTTCCTTGCTATATTATTCTGCGAAAGCCTAGTGAGGGTCTCGGTTCTGGCAGCCTTGATGCCTAGGTAGCATAAGAGGGCTTCCCGCCAGTTACCCGCTCATGACAGGCTGTAGACGTTGGAGTCACGCCCCAGGGGTTGAAAAGAAGGTCCCCTTCTCCCCGTGTAGACAGAGTGGCACTGGCTACCACCCTCAAGTGTCAGATACACTTCTAGTAAATATAAATAGCCCAGAAAGTGAAGGAGAATACAGTCGCCCAGATAGCCGAATTGGTAAGCCATTCGACATGTAATCGAAAGGCGTGAGTTCGGTCCCCACTCTGGGCGCGTGTTTTTCTTTCTTTCTATGTTCTGTATATTTAAAAAAAATGTGTACTTCATTAACCGTAGTAAAAAAGAAAAGAACCTAACCACACCCCTATGCCTCCTTTGGCGTTGTAGGCTGCTGACCTACCTTTCTGTATTTCCTCAACGAGCCCCTCATTTCCTTGCTATATTATTCTGCGAAAGCCTAGCGAGGGTCTCGGTTCTGGCAGCCTTGATGCCTAGGTAGCATAAGAGGGCTTCCCGCCAGTTACCCGCTCATGACAGGCTGTAGACGTTGGAGTCACGCCCCAGGGGTTGAAAAGAAGGTCCCCTTCTCCCCGTGTAGACAGAGTGGCACTGGCTACCACCCTCAAGTGTCAGATACACTTCTAATAAATATAAATAGCCCAGAAAGTGAAGGAGAACACAGTAGCCCAGATAGCCGAATTGGTAAGCCATTCGACATGTAATCGAAAGGCGTGAGTTCGGTCCCCACTCTGGGCGCGTGTTTTTCTTTCTTTCTATGTTCTGTATATTTAAAAAAATGTGTACTTCATTAACCGTAGTAAAAAAGAAAAGAACCTAACCACACTCCTATGCCTCCTTTGGCGTTGTAGGCTGCTGACCTACCTTTCTGTATTTCCTCAACGAGCCCCTCATTTCCTTGCTATATTATTCTGCGAAAGCCTAGCGAGGGTCTCGGTTCTGGCAGCCTTGATGCCTAGGTAGCATAAGAGGGCTTCCCGCCAGTTACCCGCTCATGACAGGCTGTAGACGTTGGAGTCACGCCCCAGGGGTTGAAAAGAAGGTCCCCTTCTCCCCGTGTAGACAGAGTGGCACTGGCTACCACCCTCAAGTGTCAGATACACTTCTAGTAAATATAAATAGCCCAGAAAGTGAAGGAGAACACAGTCACCCAGATAGCCGAATTGGTAAGCCATTCGACATGTAATCGAAAGGCGTGAGTTCGGTCCCCACTCTGGGCGCGTGTTTTTCTTTCTTTCTATGTTCTGCATATTTAAAAAAATGTGTACTTCATTAACCGTAGTAAAAAAGAAAAGAACCTAACCACACCCCTATGCCTCCTTTGGCGTTGTAGGCTGCTGACCTACCTTTCTGTATTTCCTCAACGAGCCCCTCATTTCCTTGCTATATTATTCTGCGAAAGCCTAGCGAGGGTCTCGGTTCTGGCAGCCTTGATGCCTAGGTAGCATAAGAGGGCTTCCCGCCAGTTACCCGCTCATGACAGGCTGTAGACGTTCGAGTCACGCCCCAGGGGTTGAAAAGAAGGTCCCCTTCTCCCCGTGTAGACAGAGTGGCACTGGCTACCACCCTCAAGTGTCAGATACACTTCTAGTAAATATAAATAGCCCAGAAAGTGAAGGAGAACACAGTCGCCCAGATAGCCGAATTGGTAAGCCATTCGACATGTAATCGAAAGGCGTGAGTTCGGTCCCCACTCTGGGCGCGTGTTTTTCTTTCTTTCTATGTTCTGTATATTTAAAAAAAAATGTGTACTTCATTAACCGTAGTAAAAAAGAAAAGAACCTAACCACACCCCTATGCCTCCTTTGGCGTTGTAGGCTGCTGACCTACCTTTCTGTATTTCCTCAACGAGCCCCTCATTTCCTTGCTATATTATTCTGCGAAAGCCTAGTGAGGGTCTCGGTTCTGGCAGCCTTGATGCCTAGGTAGCATAAGAGGGCTTCCCGCCAGTTACCCGCTCATGACAGGCTGTAGACGTTGGAGTCACGCCCCAGGGGTTGAAAAGAAGGTCCCCTTCTCCCCGTGTAGACAGAGTGGCACTGGCTACCACCCTCAAGTGTCAGATACACTTCTAGTAAATATAAATAGCCCAGAAAGTGAAGGAGAACACAGTCGCCCAGATAGCCGAATTGGTAAGCCATTCGACATGTAATCGAAAGGCGTGAGTTCGGTCCCCACTCTGGGCGCGTGTTTTTCTTTCTTTCTATGTTCTGTATATTTAAAAAAATGTGTACTTCATTAACCGTAGTAAAAAAGAAAAGAACCTAACCACACCCCTATGCCTCCTTTGGCGTTGTAGGCTGCTGACCTACCTTTCTGTATTTCCTCAACGAGCCCCTCATTTCCTTGCTATATTATTCTGCGAAAGCCTAGCGAGGGTCTCGGTTCTGGCAGCCTTGATGCCTAGGTAGCATAAGAGGGCTTCCCGCCAGTTACCCGCTCATGACAGGCTGTAGACGTTGGAGTCACGCCCCGGGGGTTGAAAAGAAGGTCCCCTTCTCCCCGTGTAGTCAGAGTGGCGCTGGCTACCACCCTCAAGTGTCAGATACACTTCTAGTAAATATAAATAGCCCAGAAAGTGAAGGAGAACACAGTTGCCCAGATAGCCGAATTGGTAAGGCATTCGACATGTGATCGAAAGGCGTGGGTTCGGTCCCCACTCTGGGCGCGTGTTTTTCTTTCTTTCTTCTGTGTATTAAAAAAAAATGTGTACTTCATTAACCGTAGTAAAAAAGAAAAGAACCTAACCACACCCCTATGCCTCCTTTGGCGTTGTAGGCTGCTGACCTACCTATCTGTATTTCCTCAACGAGCCCCTTATTTCCTTGCTATATATATATATATATATATATATATCGAAGACCCTTAATAATTATGTTGATTAGCCTCAATAGGGAGTAGTATTTTATATAAAGGGGAGATCTTCGCCAATATTCCGCACAACCCGTGTTGCACTCAAAAATCCTGCAATTTTACCAGTCTGTCATAATTTGCCTTAGTGGTTATGTCTCCTACAGAAACGCAATAATTTAATCTTGAATAGAAAAGTTAGCAGTGGAGAGAAAGTTTTAGCGATGGAGGAATCAATCAGTTTAACCTATAACGGGCAGCCAACCAACATGCTGAGATCAATGGCCAAATTATCAAAGTGAACGTTCCAAGCGCGGCTTTCCTGAAACCAGACACCCAAACGTTTTTATTGCTTTTCCTGTTTTAGTTTCACAACTCGGGCAAATATTCTCGACGCCAGAATTCTTTTCTCTTATTGATAGGGGCAAAGATTATGTATTTGGTTTTATGAGAGTTTAGTTAAAGCTTATTTATGATTATCCAGGCGGGTAACTGTTTTAAGTACAGTTTGACCATGTTTTAGAGCTCAAAATGGGTGCCGGCCTTAAAGAAAATGTTAGCATCATCGGCGTACATAATTACTTTAGGTGTATAAGGTATGCTACAAAAGTCGTTAACATAAATTAAAAATAGCAAAGGTCCAAGGATAGAGCCCTGGTGTAGGACTCTTTTCCCTTTGATTTGATCTTATGTGTCACCGCATACACTGATGTACTGACATTGATCGGTAAGGTAGCTTTCTATTAACTTCAGAACAACCCCCCTACACGATATTTTCGATGTTTCGACAAAATGACAGCATGGGACACAAAGTCGAACGGTTTGTGTAAGTCCACGAGTAATCCTAGAGCATATAATCCTTATTCAAAATTATGTATTATGTTGTGCTTGATACTAAGTAACGCGGCTTTGGTAAATTTTCCTATATGAAAACGGAATTGAACATTGGTTATAACATTAAATTTACTAAAAAAATTTCTCTACCCGAGTGTTTACTTTAGAGAAGACTCGTAGAATTCAGATTAGCCTGCAATTGTTTTTTTTTCTTTTTCACAACCACTCTGATGCCCAGGAGAAATTCGTGCTATTTTTAACTGGTCAGGAAAAATTCCCGTCTCGAATGTTCTATTAACAATAACTGCTAAAATAGGGCTCGGCATATCTGAGCTAGGGCGAGATATTGGGCTCAGCATGTCTCAGTGAAATTTTTCAAGGGGATCTTTCATTATCGCAAATATTTGGTGTTTCTCCCATTCCAGACCGCTGATGGCTTACTCTACCAGATGCCCGTCGTAACTAGTCTGCTATGCCTGCGTACTTTGCAGTTAAAATTGGAAAAACTCCTCAGACATTAACTTTCTCTACGGACTCGCTGTGCTGGCTCAGAAGATAGGCGCTGTGCTGCTGAGTCCACGGACGCGGGTTCGTTTCTCGGCCGAGGCGGGCGCTTTTCTGGAGGAGAGAAGCGAAAACGCTTGCGTGTTCCAGACTTCGGAGAACGTGAAAGATCATCTCCAGGGGGTCAAACTTGATCAGGAGCCCTCCCCCCCCCCCCCCCCGACCTACGGCGCGCCTCATCGCATGCGTAGCGTGGACGCGTTAAACCTAGTAGTTCATCCAATCACCTTTTTTACGGCAAGATAGATGTTAATTAGAGCCAAAAAATTAATGGGGTGTTTTTCATGACTTTCCAGCTTAACAGAAATGACAAAACCGTGACGAGCTAGCGGGTCTGAAAAAATCCCCCTTTTTATATGATTTAATTTCTTATAAAACAGAAATTGAGTAGGCGGTGGACACGCCTAGCTTTCTTTGAAATCGCTAGATGCCGTATAAGATACGATAACAAGTTGGCCTCATATAGTTAGTTCGATAGGGTGGTACCTCTTCTGGCATTTAAAATACGTCTTCCTAGCTATTTGAACAGAACATCAGGTGTTACACAACATGAAGGATCTATATGCGTAAACACGTTTTATTCGCTTTAAAATTTTAGGGGGTGTAAGTCCAGAAGATGTAAATAAATTTAGACGCTAACTTTCTGTAAACCGTGCTACCAAATGAAATGTAATATTTTAGCGAGGTGGCTGTTTTCACATACACATTAGGTATATGGTTAAAAAAAGTTATGAATTCATTTTCAGGCATTTGTGTGCGTACTCTAGGACCATGGACCTGACCTTCGAAGCAGCGTCAAGCCCTAACAAGTTTCTTCTGCTATTTGAATGACATTTGGTTCAATTCGTAATTGTGGACTATTTGACGCAAGTTAAAAAAACTAGTTCAAGCCCACGCCAAATCCAAGCCAAGGCCAAGCCCACGCCAATTATATTTTTTTTTGCTTCCTGCCCACCTTCTTCTAGGGCCATTTTTTCGTCATCGCCCACCCTCAGCAGAAAAGCATTCAGGCGATATTAACGCCGAAAAACTCTGTAGTTTTCAATAAAGAGCCTTATCGCTTGCCCTTCCTCCCTCTCTCCCTCCCTCTTCTCCGTCTCTCTCTATCTCGAGGTTGTAAGCCAACCCGGCATCACCACACGACCTTACAATTCGGGCAAACACAATACACTTTGCTTATCCAGATTTGTGTTATTAAAACATGGATCCCACGCATAAGTAGGAATCGATGCCAAGCGAAACTTTGCACTTGTTATGTCGTGCTTACATAATCACTTGCATCGTTTTAAGGCGGAAATATGTTGTCGCGCTGCCAAAACATCGCGCTCAAGGGGACTAACCATACGGTCCACATCCACCGGCACGTTAAAGGGGTCCTGAAATACCTTCCGCCGATGCGTGGATGTACATGTAACCAAATACAGCAATGTATTAGCAATCTCCTCCCGCAAGAATTTTGTTGAAGCGATGAGTATTAGCTCAGAAATCGTAAATCAAAAACCGCGTATTATCGTCGCGCCGCGTTTCCTCCTCCTTTCAACTTACTCTCCGCTGTTGACGGCGAGCGAGCCTTCCCTCCCATGATGCTCCGCTCCTCGGCGGTGACGTACTTCCGCTATTGCGCTGCTCACACAGCCGTCTGCTACGGGCAAGCTTTGTTGACACCATGAATCCCTCTCTCCACTCAAGGCTGGAAAAGCGAACGAAAAATCTGACCGCATGTGTGCGGCGGCCTGGCCTTGCCCTTTCGCGGTGTACGTTGCTGCAGAACTTTGCTATCGGCGGCGAACTCACAGCCGCACGGGGAGGATCCTGCGCTCGTTCCCTTGAATGCACAGCGCACTGTTTATCCAAAAAGCGCCGTATCAGATGTGGCCCCGCTGGTGCCGGGTCTTATTTTGTGGCGGTGGTAATTCCTGGCGGCGGCATGTGAAAAAGACATTTTAAACCGATACAGAACCCGTGCACAAAACGCCAGTTCAGCTTGGGGCGACGCGTGGTGGAGAGCGGCAACGTTGGCAAAATATGCTCCGCCGCGGCTCTGAGCTTTCTAGCGCTGGAGCGAGCACCATTTCTTTGGCAATATCAAACATCGGTTGCCCTGGAAACAAGGCACAAACCGCTCTAGAAGTCAGTTACGGTTGCGTGATCCCGGTTCAGCTAGGGGCCCCACCTCGCGGCATATGGGCACTGCAGGCATACTACTCACTCCCATTTGGAAGTGCGAGATGCGTTTGGCATTACAGGAGGCGATGGTGTGTGTGTTGTGGACGCCTTTGTTTCGCGATGAAATGCGACGTTGTGCTTCTGCGGGTGGATAGTGCTTCCCATGTTCTGGATTATCTTTCTCAAGCGGCGTACGACTCAACCTCGCATGGGGTATGTGCAGTGTGCGTGGCTAAAAGCCATCTCGGCTTAAGTGACTTGCTGTTCGTCCCCGCAAACCGCGCGCGAGGTGAGTGCCGAATTTACGAGGGGCAGGAGGAGGAAACCCATCGTCTGTCAATCGCGGTTCGGACTTGCAACGCATGTTGTGACGTTGTGTTCGTTCGAAACGCATCTCTGGATTGTTTGGAAGTTGAATAAAATGTATGCGTCAAACCCGGGCATTCGGCTCAGGGCGTTCTCTGCGATTGCAAGAAAGAAGTGCCACGGGGCTTCAACGCTTTTTTTATAGAACGTACTCAAGTAAGAGAATATTCATGTCGTGTTATGGCCCTGTTGCATTCAATACAAACGGTTAAGCGTTTGTTTACACTTGTTTCGTTTGTCGTAAAATGTCCAAGCACTCCGGCACTCCGCTGGTAGATCAGCCGGCGAGCCGACGCTGAGCAGACGACTCATCTCTTTGCCGGAAGTGCGTGAAAAAGCCGCCCAATAGCAGGATGTCTAGCTCATGACGAACATCTGGGAATCGATGATGTAGACATGTGAAGATGGCGGCGTCCAAAAACACGAAGGAAAGGGTGACAAAAAAGCGACAAACTTTGCAACAAAAGTGTGAGCTTTCCGCTGCGCGTAAAAGAGTAATACTTGGCACAGATGATGTTGACGACCCAATCTAACGATTGCGCTAGTCAATTTAGTGTGCTCAAAACGCCTTTCAGGGCCCCTTTAACGATTTGTCCGATCATACCGAACTGAGCCTCGCGCATCAAGCCTTTCATCTTCAGGAGCCCTAGCGCTCATTGCTTTTGGGCGCATTGCTCACGACTCTCATCGCGTTTCGCCCCTGGCACGCGCCTTGTCTCTACCTCACACCTTCGAGGACGCGGATACAATCGCGGATACAATCGCGATTGTATACGAGGATACAATCGTGGTCTGCACCATGTTTCGCGGTATACGCTTCTGTTTGCCAGGACGTTGTTTATACGCCAGCTCCAAGCGTAGATCACATTATACACCTTTAAACAGTGAAGCTCTTCCCCAACGCCGCCAGCCCAGATGCGGAGATGCGAGTGCTGTCTGGTAGTGTAACAAATTCAGAGGCGCCTGTAGACAAGACCACAGCAGCAGCAGCGCCCGCAAAACCAGGAGGCGAGACAGAAAATCTTCACATTAAAAATCACTGCTCTTCCCATTACAACCTGAGGGAAATGTAACTGTGAAAGCCGATAGGGATCCAGTCAGACGGAATTACTGTGGCATATCATTTTCGTAGAAACTTTAGGATATGAATGAGCTGGCAGTAGTTGCATTTGTGAATTCCTTTCAAGGAACTCGAGAAGAACCAATTAGGAGCAACGCAAATTCGAACAAGGAATGCAGTTGCTCGGTAGAACGATACGCATAGCGAACGCTTATTAAATCATGGATTGTTTCTTGGTCAATTCTCGGTGCACCATTCATGGAGGTCGCCAGTAAACATGTTCCTCGCATGGTGCAGGTGCGGTGGCGATTGATGGTTCATGCTGTGTCGGTAAGTAGAGCGTTTAACTGGTGTCACAGTCAAAACCCAGAAGTTGCTTATTTTCGCGACGTCAGCATTAACTCCTGCAACATACTGAGGCATTTTGGGGCATGTGGGCATCCGCCAAGAAAGACTGCGAGCGCAGGGATAAATCCCGTTTGCGACATTCGTCCTTTGCTAGAAGATGTTTTGTTCTGATCCTGTATTTGCGCTTGTTTCCGTATTTAGTGTAAATGGGGAAAGATTAAAGTCAAGGCTCTGCATGCTTTTATTTCGCAACCGTACGTTGCATCGTGACGAAGGGCCGTATCTTCTTCAGAATACCTTAGCCGATGACTCCAGCGACAGCTCCAGCTACCTTGTTGACCACCACCACTTTTGCGACATTCTCTACCGCCCTTCTGATCTTCTTCCAGAAGTATTCCGACGAATTTTCGTCGAGCATTTTTTCGGAGTTCTCCAAAACCTTGAGGGCGTCTACGAGGTCCACCAAACCTTCACTGGTGTCAGTCACAGCGTATTTTTCTTGGAGAACAAGCCCGAGCGTTTCGAGCTGTCTTCCGGCTTTTTTCAATGTCTCCTCATCTGCGTCGAACGATAGAAGAGAAATGGCAGAATCATCCACGTACTAACTGGACATCTGGAAGTTGCTGATCCTGGTATTTTATAGAACAAGTCGTATTTCTTTTAAAGCCACACGACTTTAACAATATAGGTTGCCGTTAAACCAAATTCTTGTTGTACTGTCTGCAAGCCAGAATATTCTATTTAACGATGTTGAAGTAGGGCTGTGACAGGTGGAAGATGTAGTAACTCAATAATTTCACTACCGCTTTTAACGCAGCAGCCTGCCTTCATACCCACATGTGTGTCACTATTGCGGGTGCAAACGTTACCAAAAAATTCTCTAATGTATTAATTTTTATTTTTAAAAACCTCTCCTAAAAAAGAATCACTCTTGCGTGATTTATGCAATATACATAGAGGTAAAACAACTAGGTGGAATAGAATGTCTCGCGCCACTAAAAATGTATAGTAAAAAGAGAAGTAGACTCAAATTTTGAAACCAAATTTGACATTTGTGGACATTTTATATGTCGTTCAATCGAAGACCCCAGCGCCCTCCACGTCATCATATCGGGCAACAACTCTTCCAAGTCGTGCTCTTATTTAGTGCTGGAAATTTTTTTCAACCAAGGCTTTCATAAATGGATTACGTTTGCTTACCCTGTTCGGGAACAACCGTGTGAGTACTCTTGTTTACTGGTTTCCTGGAGCAAAGGAAGGATATTTCCCATAAAAACCTATTGAAATTGCCTCACGAACAAGCGAACACTAAGATACACAAGTAATACTTACAAACTGGCGCCAACTGCAGAATCTTATTGTCACCAGGAAAAGAAAGAGGCAGAGAAACAAGTTATTGGTAAAAGTTGAGAGGGAAATCTTTGTATTGCTTAGACGTATCACCAAACACCATAACTGCACGTTAAAACTTCACGGGGCAATCAAATTACTCGAGACGAGACTAAATAAAACACACACGTTTAGACGTCAACCAGTGCAGATACTTCAGGAATTTCAGTCTTTCTGCTCATGTCATCGGTTATTAGAAATTTTTGCGAATCATTTATGTCTACACAAAAAGTTGCAAATTTATGCTTTACAAGAACTTTGCCACGCGAGGCGCTGTTTTTTTTCTGGACTTACATGCAACAGAGGCCAGGGCCAGAACCGCCAGCAGCGTAGATGCCTTCATTTTTGCTCCTGCTGCAGTTAAGAGATTCCGCTCATCAGCATCAGCTATCCTAGCCTAGTTCTCCGACAGCTTTATAACAGCAAAAATGTTTTACAATAACAAATTGCTTGATCAATGTTCTACACTAAAAGTAGAGAAATAAATAAACATGGCAACCTCTGATAACCATGCTCTAAAGTTTCCAAAAGCAACCAAATTATTCGTAACAATAATTAATCTTCACGATATAGTCGCTTAAGATTCTAAATTTTGTGGCAACAAATACGGCAAACAATTTTTCTGCCATGATACTGATTACTTCCAACAGATATTTCTCTCAAGTTAAATACGACAGCGCGCATTAGAGAACAGCATCAATAAAGTATTTCATATACTTAGGGAACCAATAGGAACAGTTTGCAGTAACACTAAAGTTTCTATGTAGCCTCGAAGTGACTTTGCTAAAAACAAAATACTAGAAATTTTCTCTAAGCCCTTACCTTTACGGTGCCTGTGCAGAAGAGGGTATGGTGAGTTTGACCGACGAAAATCGAAACTTATATACCAGAGGATGAAGGTCAACACGTGTGCTATGATAGGAAAACACAGATACGCTCGTTAGCAAAATGCAAACAATACAAGGCACTTCCCCGCGACGATAAGAAATATCAGTCAACATTCCGATTCCCCTGCTGATAACAACCAGATTTCCTATAGCTTCGCATCTCACCTACGTCTGCTGTATTCGGTATCGAGTACGCACAACAATGCTTGCAATAATTATTAGAGGAAAAACCTGTAGCTCCGCTTCAAAACAGCCATTGTGGGAGTTCGTTCTCCTGGTGCAGCGAACACGTTTGGTCACGGAGCTCCGATACCTATGTTTAAGACTGGTTTTTCAAGAGTCAGAAAGTAAGTCAACTGCAGGACGAAAAAGTGTGCAGAATTCACCCTTTGAATATCAACTTATAATAGAACGTACATATTTTTCTTAAAAATTTAAATATTTCTGTTCAATATTGCATGCACTCAATAAATAGTGGGTACATGATAATTCACGCGATTTATTCAAAGCTCTAGTGCTTAAAATATGACAAAAAAGAACAGCAAACCGCCGGTCACAAAAAAACTGGAGTGTCTCCAAAGCAAGTTTGGCTGACTATTCAGAAGATGTCCTATTAGTATGGAGAAAATGTGCTCATAAGCAGAATTGGTGGAGTAAAGTTTATACGAGCAACTGATGAGTCCAAGAAAAATTTTATTATGCTATGTGCTAGTGAGCCAAACCGGACGGTCTGTGAGTTCCCGTGACTTTTCCTTTACGGAACTAATAGCTACTTAAAGTAGGTTACCAGGCACAGGTTTTTGTGGAGTTTGAATATTCTTCCCCCACCCCTTACATGCATTTTAAAGGAGACATGAAGACAAAATAAAACGTTTAATTATAACGAACTAGCCTTTTGTAACCCTCTCAACTCAGTTCTATCTTCTAAAGCCGTTTTTAACGTTAAAAGGTAAAAAAACGTTGAAGTAATTACAAATGGCACACTGCCCGACGTCGGCAGTGACGCAATAGAAGGAACCATAAAAATAGTGATCAGTTGGTTAGCTGCAGGTTTGCACTCAAGTCATACAATTAAACAGAACTGTGTGAATCCTTAAAATGTCAAAGTGGCTTTGGTGAGCGGCTGCCAGTTGCCCAAACAAGTTTTTACGTCATAAAGTGAGTTACGATACGTCTGGAGGACTTTGAGTTGGGCAAGTTGGTTAAATTTCATCCTTAAATCTAAATGTCCTATCTAAATGATACCCTTCTGAAGCAAGGTCGGGAAATAGATTACGCTTAAGTATACTTACCAGAGATTGTGTTTTTTCTTGCCATTAAAGACGTCTATTCTCTCTCTGTGCCTCTTTTGTTGGGTTCTTCTTGTTTTGTGTTTGTTGTTAGAATTTAGCGCCACGTGGGATAAGCGGTGTGTCTTTTGTAAATGAACTTTTGAAGAATTTAACGCACACCGTACAGAATGTTGCTACAAGTGGAACACAACAAAGGTTCGCAATCCCTGGCTTGATGCGTAAAGATGTGGTCTGAGTTTGCTGGGCAATCCACAGCACCCTCCCGTATTGGAAACAAAGTTAGCGGGGACACGACCCTGACTTGACCTTTGCAAAAAAACCTACGTACAAAAGCCACCTGGCTAAAACCTCAGGAAAACCTTGGCAAAGACTACTGCATTGTCGCTATTGGGGTCGAACCTTGAGTAGCCAAAGGAAAGTCCGGTAAAGAAACCACAGCTCATCGACTGGGATGCATTCCACGCGCTTAGAGCCGAAGAGCGAGACCCACTAATCGCGGAGGATGGTACTTCTGGGGTCGACAGAACCAACATTGAGAGCTGGTCATAACTACATTGCGCAGACCCCAAACGGGTCACTGGGGTTGTACCGGAGAAAGCATAGCTCCAACAGGCCGAGGCAAAGTTGCTACATATGTGGGAGGCTAAAAAGAGCTTTCACACATGACTACAAAATCAAAAGCTTAAACCAAACCTTCGGCGACGACCAGCGGCCCTCAACTACGACATTGAAACGTGCACAATACAATTACACGACCAAATTGGCTTGGCACATGCGATCACATGGACCCCGAAATCGGGCTTCCCAAATCCTGAAACACTCGGCGCTGTCTCATTGACCCCGAAAGTTGTAAAACTACCCAAACACACAACCTCAGCATACTTCTCTACAAATTTTATGTAACAAACAGGGAATTTATCAAAACAATTCAGGACAGACACATTGGCGACTGCACCTTCGAGGCACTTCCGCCCTGCGTGGGCAATGACAATGCTCTCCTTGACCATCAAATCAGTGTAAGTGAAGTTATGGGTGCTATCTTCGCAAAGCGCACTCGCTCTGCTCTTGGCCCGGACGGTATTACAAATAAAATGCGGAGTAACCTAGACCACGAGACTATTGAAGGCATCAAACAATACATGAACGTATGCTGGGAGGCTGGGTGAGTACCGGCTCAGTGGAAAACGGCGAAGGTCATCATGATACCTAAACCAGGCAAAAAACTATAGATCAAAAACCTTAGACCTATTTCCCTCACATCATGCTTACGGAAACTATTGGAACACGTACTAATTCCAATCAGCACGACGTCATGCTCCATCCCAAACATGACGTCATCGATCAGGAGCGCTATTCCACTCTACATACCAGAGCCATATTAGGATTCGATTTAACTAAGCAATTTGACAATTTATACCACTCGACAATCCCTGACAACCTGGGCCGACCGGGCCTTGGTAAACGCGTACACAACTACGTTAGTAACTTTCTCTGTGAACGTAAGCTACTCTGGCCGTAGGGGGACTCCACCCATCTGTGATCGAGCTTGGGAGCAGGGGAACTCCGCAGGGTTCAGCCCTGTCCCCATTTCTCTTTAACGTAGGGATGATGGGGCTTCCCGAAATACAAGAACGGATCGATGGAATCCAACAGCCTCTATATGGACGATGTCACGCTTTTTGTCAGCGAGGAAGTAACGGACACAATCAGGGAATCTTACAACAACGCATTCAGGCTGTCGAGTGGTACGTAGGTCCCCGAGGCCTCAGCTGCTCCTCGCAAAAAATCAGAACTGTTTCTCTACAGGCCTACTACTAAGGGAAAACGTACAGACCCAAACCCCCGGCCGCGAAATCCTCGCAAATAGAAAGCAACGCCTCCTCAAAGTGTCCAGTATACGGGTTATGGGTCTCCGAATACAGGCCAATGAAGATAACTCAGAGACCATCCTCGCACTACAAAAAAAGGGTCCATCAGACTATCCGAATTATATCGCGAATCCCTAACGAATATCACGGTGCGAAGGAGTGCAATCTCGGGCGAATAGTTGAAGCCTTCGCCCTCAGTAGGATAATGTAGGTGAACCCCTTCCCGCACCTTAAAACGGACGAAGAACTCAAAATTGACTCCATCATTAGACGGGCCCAGAGGTAGGCCCTAGGCATCCCCATCACTGCTCCGATTAAACGTTTTGAAGTAGTGGGGTTTCACAATAGAGGCTCAAAGGCTTGTTCAACGGGAGTAGGTCCAGACGGGTCGGCATATTCAAGGCTCCATGGCGATCAACTACCCTAGAACTGGCCCACATAGGCTATTCTTCGCTACGGAAATGCGCGAACAAATTCACATTCCATCGATCCCTGAAAACATGCACCCGGTCTACAATCTGGAACGCAGACAGGCAAGGGCGGAAGCCCTGCACCAACGATTCGAACATTAGGAGGGCGTAGTTTACGGGGGTGCGGTCGATTACCCGGGTCCTGGTGGTAGTCAATAGGTAGGGAATTCTACAAGCCCTGGCTCAGTACGAACCGGTGAACTGGAGATGGGCTTTGCTGTTCGGACTGGGATCAGCTCGTATCCTTCAGAGACATCACTCATCATTACAGGCTATAGCGGTACCGCTTCCCCCCAGCTCATCCTACTCTCAGTAAATTTCAATCTGTGGCTTGGCGACTCCTGCAAACCAACTCGTTCCCTAATCTGGTAGCGTACAGTCACTGCTACCCTGGGCATTATTCTAAAAAGTTCCACAAGTGCAAAGACAGGGCAGACCTAGCACACATGCTGTGGGCTTCTCCACAGGCGGCAACGTTATGTCGCAAAATCGCTAGTGTTGAGCAATGGAAGACCTTATTGCTCAGCTCCGACCCAGCGGATCGCGTCTGGGCCATTCAGCTGTCCGAAGATGCTGCATGAGCCCAAGGGCTCTTGGCCGACGTCTATGACAACTGGCTGTAAAGCAATAAAGTTATATATATATCTCTCTCTCTCTCTCTCTCTCTCTCTCTCTCTCTCTCTCTCTCTCTCTCTCTCTCTCTCTCTCTCTCTCTCTCTCTCTCTCTCTCTCTCGCTCTCTCTCTCTCTCTTTGTGTTCATTAGCACTGCGCTCAAAAATGCACAGATAAAAAAACTCAGGTAAACACGAACAGGGCGCCGCTCACAACTGCAAGTTACTTCGAAAAGAAGAAACATGTATACACAGTCTGGGCGCATATCACACATTGATGATACGCATTGAGTCACATGCGTTCATCTAGAAACGCTTCTTCTTGCTGAGATAGTGCTAGTGAAGGCTGGCTAACGCATTTTTAGCCTCGTTTCCTGATTTTGTGGGCTTCCAGTATTTCCCTGGTTCTTTGATCTTGTACAAGCAAGTGTTAGCGCGAAACCTTGCCGGGCATCCACACTCGTCACAATGGGTTTCCAACGTCACACGGGAGCATGCCAACGTGTTGAGTGCAGTGCTGGCCTGTCCGTATCTCGTTTTTTGTCAGCTTTCTGCAGTTTCTAAATTGTTTATTTGAAGTTTGTAAGGAAATTGGTATCATTGTTTTTGGACGAAACTATTGTTAACGAACTAGAGTTTTGTTTTCATGGTCCTTTTGATTAAAAAAGTAAGAACTAGTTGTTAGTCTCCCAGTGATGGTTCGAAGCCAGGAACGCATAATGTTCAGCCAGGAAAAGTTTGGGAACGTACCATTTTTAGTTTGAAAGAGATATTTATCAGTTGAAAGTGTTACATAGGAAGAGTGAGAGAGAGAGAGAGAAAGGGAGAGAAGAGAGAGAGGGACAATAAAAATTTTTATTACCAGCTCATTGGTGCACGATGGTGTACATCACTGCCTGAACAAAAAATTAAAGCCACCGACGCCGCACTTACACCACGTGAAAAATAAAGGACAAGAAAAACGACATTTCAGCGGTATACCTGTGACGGCTTGCCATATAAACCTCGGTGGTTTGTATTCGCCAAGTGTACCTACCGGTATCACCTGCTGTAATTACACGTTGATTCACTAGCGTGCGGGCAGGGAGCTGGCAGGTGGACAGGGCCAGCTCGGTGTACTTGCTGTTATAACGCTCCCGGTTTGTTGTTACCAAGATTTTAGTGGTGAAGTAGAGGTCATATCATTGTTTCGCGTTGTCATCTGGTGCTGTACATGCATTGAAGGCGCGATCTTCGTGGCCCAAACAGAATTTACAGCATACTCATATCCTCAGGAAGCCTAATTCCACTCCTTGCAATTGTATCGAATATTACCCTTAAACGAGCGATGAAGGTCAGGCAATGTGGAGGGCTTTATGGGTTATAGGGCTGTCGTGACACTTTTTTACGTTTTATGTTACATTTCTATAACAAAAAATGTTTAGGAACTCCAACATGTCCTTCCATTACAAGTAATCAAGCCTCCCTGGTCTGCCGCAAGTCATACGTTAGCTAGTTCACAGCAAAAGGGGGATCACTCAGGCATTTGACGCTTGTAGATGCTCTCTCACACCCGTTACGCAAGGCTTAATGTCGTTTACGTTTAACTAACTAATTTTGTGCTTGCTCTTAGCTGACGATACATGTCTAAATGTCTAAGGTGATATATTTACGGTCCCATTAAAAGTGGGTTGTAGTACTCAAGAGCACCTTGTGGCTCAGCAGACA
The DNA here is from genome assembly GCF_048455015.1 of Haemaphysalis longicornis. Taxonomy (NCBI): domain Eukaryota; kingdom Metazoa; phylum Arthropoda; class Arachnida; order Ixodida; family Ixodidae; genus Haemaphysalis; species Haemaphysalis longicornis. The sequence goes on from NW_027526295.1 coordinate 169,339,567, forward strand.
GCGAAGCTTACATGGCGATAGGCCGAGCACTGCTTGTGCTTTCGGGTTCACATATCTCCTTCGGGTATCCTATGGAAACCGAAGGATATTTAAACGTCTCCTTTTTCCTTATAAATGTCATATTCTGCGTAAGCTCAGGGTCGGCTTACTCCTTGCTGCCTATTTTTTCTTGAATACCTGTTCGTGCTAAGTCCAATGTATTATTTAGAAAAAAATTGTTTGTCAGGTGTCGGCGACGTAACAAAATATCTACACGCCATATACGGGGTGCTCATTGTGTACAATCAAGTATGTGTGATTCACTTACCCCCACCCCTAATCGGTATTAAGAATTGTGCTTCTTTATGTAGGCTCGTAATTATTTCGTGAGCAACAAATGGGGCCTATTGGCGAAAACGTCCGCCGTCGATCTGTGGACACAGAGGGACATGAAAGGAGTAAACACAGAGCACCTGTTAAAGGGGGTTATAAAGCCGAGCCCCGAGCTAGGGGCAGTGTTGGTTATCGTGGCGCTGCGTTCGCACCGCTGCCTCGGCCCAAAGCGTCCATCGTTCGGCTTCTCGACATGACTCATCGCGCTTGTACGCCTCGTCGAATGGAGTGTACTCAAGTGCAGTGCCGAGTAGGGGACAAAATGGGATGGAATCGAAAAATGAATGTGGAGAAATGCCGGTTTAGGTGGACAACAAAAAAAAAATTCCCCCGTGCAGAAATGCGAATGCATTGGGTGCACCGATGAGTATGTTGCGAGTAATGGCGTAATTAATGACGAGAATGTGAACGTAATCATTTACTCATTAGCACCTGTTTGTGTTATCGTTGTACCTGACGGCCGCAATCACTGCCTTGTGATCGCTAAAGTGCACGGTCAAAGGGTCTTTGAGAAGCATACGCGCGTCACAGTTTCGCGTAAAGACCAGATCAATGCAACTCCCGTGAATGGTAGTGGGGCACGTGTCGAAGCCGGCAGAGAGACAATGCATAGAGTGCCTGGTCTGCATGTACTCGACCAGCCACTCGCCACTCTTCTTGCGCACGTCAACGTTGAAGTCGCCAACCAAGACTATGGGGTCAGAGGGTTTGGAGCGCACGCACACACTTTCCATAGCCGTGTCCAGAATGCATTCGCATTTACGACGATGACGACGACGAAGGCTGAACTACGAGGCGCGAGCGCACGTGCAACGACGACGACGACGACGAAAGAAATGCATTCGCATTTACGACGACGACGACGACGAAGGCAGAACTACGAGGTGCGCGCTCACGTGCGCTCGCGCTGGAGGAATGCAGGCGCACGCCGGCCAACGGAGCAAGACAACCCCCGGCTAATAAATGCATTCGCATTTAAAAATTACACCATCTCCCCGAAGGGAACTGTGTGGTGATGCATAGCATTGGGGTTCCGTGTAGGTTCCACACCGGAGCAAAACCGGCGCAGGCGGTGTCTCGGAGCAGACTGAACGCCGCGCAGCGCGCGCACCTGCTTTTATACAGCTGCAGGAGAGGAGAATGGAGGACAGACGCGCATGCGCAGTGGTAGTGTGGATGGCGCAACAACAAGGGAGAGACATAGCCCCGACTATGAGTGGGCTCCTGGAGCGACAGTGTTGCCGGTGTCTTCCTGAACCGACACGAGATGAGCCGAGCGGCGAGGAGAGCGGCGTTATCACAGCTGGTTAGGGCTTCTGGAGCGACAGTGTTGCGGGTGTCTTCCTGAGCCGGCACGAGACGAGCCGAGCGGTGAGGAGGAGAGTGGCGTTATTACAGCTGGCGTGGAGAGGGGGACGACAAGGAGAGGTGGACGCCGGGCAACGTAGGGACAAGGTGAGCTCAAAAGGTGATTTGCATGTAAAAGACCAACAGGCAGCTAGTACCTATGGTAAAGCAAGCCAATGCTGCAACTTAGACGGTCAGAGCGAAACACATGGTTGACGAGATGTGCGGGTGTAACGGAGCGAGGGGGGAGGATAAGGGTGACGCTCTGGAAAACGCCCTGTTGCGAGCCTATAAAGCCGCACCAAAAGCGTACGCATCAGCCTAGCCTCAAGCTCTGGAGAGACAGAGGCACAAGTTGCCCAGTTCTTGAAGGTGCGACAAAGGTTCTTCAATAATTTGTGCGCCCTTCACGTAGCAACGAATAGGAGATGCAACACAGAACGCCAAGGGTCATATATTATTGTTGATGCTTTTAACTATTCCCCACTCCGCAATATTTTACACCGATTTTTACATTCAGAAGCCGTAGAGAACGCTGCCTTTCACACACATTCCTAACGCGAAAATCTCTATAAATTCACAGAATTGTCTACTACGTATTCTTAGTATGCCGCTTGTCTATAGTGCGAATTCTTTAGAGGCAAATATAAATATGAGTACCCAAAGGCTTGGGAATATTCTATCCTTTTCACATTTTGCTTTTGTATCTTTTCGACAATGATGTAAATATATGCCAATATAGCGATGACGTGCCTTAACTTTCTTTAATTCAATAGTTGAACAGCGTAGCTGTTGTAACTGGCCGTAAAGTGTGGCGCGTAATGAGCAAAGAGTTAAAATACCAAGAAAAGGCCCCGGAACGCAAAGCGGCTTTATAAAAAAAAGTCCCCGGCCATCTCCACTAACGTGAAACCTGGTAAAGGGCGAGGCATGCAGTATATAAGTGCATTCTTGGCGCATTGGCGTTCTTGCTACCGGAGATGAAACCGTTGGGGAGTACAGGTATTCTGCTTTGCTGTGAGAGACTCTTGTCCTTGAAGCACGAAGCTCTCTAGCGCGAGGCGTAAACGAGTGTCCCGGTGTTTTTTAGGGCACATCCCTTTGGCGCCCGTTCGGGGGCTGAGGGGCGTCGCCGTCGGTGTCATCGAGCGAGCGATCGCAAGTCCCTAGAGGGAAAGAAAGCAGGGAGGAGACTGTCGACAAATTGGGAGGGGGGAGGTTCACCGTGGCGGCGTGAGACGCTTCTCCGAAAGTATGAGGGTGAGGGGGCAGTGGGCTGTGCTCGCACGAGATGCTCGACTGCGCGACGCTTGGCGAAAACGTGAGGGGGGCGTGCGCATGACGATGATGTGCGCTCGCTTCCTAGGACGCAGTTCGCGTTTCCTTCATGCATGACACACATCGCGCCACCTGCCATCGAGAGAAGCCACGAATGAGTGCTGGCTCAGCGCAATGCAGCCATCAGCAGTGAGTGCTGAACTGCGAGTGAGGCAGCCGGTCATGCTCTTTGTCAGCCGGTGCAGCTAACGAGCTGCCAGAGCTGAGGCTCCCCACCGCCGACGCCAGAACCCCGAGTGAGGTCAGAACCATGAGCGATGCAACTGGTGAATGTGCTTCGTCAGCCACTGCAAATACGAGTTTGTTCTAACCATACAAATGAGGCGTTTTTTTTTTCTAAATGCGCCAAATCCAGAAATCCGAACTAGGTCGGATAAAACTGCAGCGACAAGAAATACTCGACAAATTTCCTCTAAAAAAAGGGGTGGCAAGAAAATAATTGAGATACCCCCCCTCAAAACGCGTACGCAGATCGTAGTTCGTACCGGAGGTGAGCCAGATCCTGCTGTTTCACGGATCAAAATGAGCCAAATCCACTTACCCAATGGGCGTTTGCTTTGGGCTTGACTGTTCAGACTGTTTCATGAGTGTTTTCGAAGCATTTTTTTCTTTTGCTTTTCGTAGCTGGCTTATTATGAATTCAGTAGGCAATTAGGACATTAGCGAAAGATCTGTCTCAAGATGTCAACGACGAAGTGAACGGTAGAGGTGAATGAAATGAAATCGAGAGATGTGAAACAGTGATTTCATTTTAGTCTTATCCTACCCTAAGAAATAACATTGGTTATATTTATTTTTGTACTTCCATATTTACCATTTTAGTACTTAATCATATAGCCGTCGCTTTCAAGCCCTGGAAAATGTCCCCCCTCCCTCTGAGAGTACGAAACACTTAAGTTGAAGAAGAAGATATGAGTAGCCTTCGTTCTTTTAGTTGCGAATGTTTTCTCTGCAGCATAAAACGCTAGGGGCGAGTGAGTCTTGGGAAGCGTTTTGGAAATTCGTGGCAAACCAATAACGAGTTTGCTTCCATCGTGAGTGCCTTCCGGCATGCCTAAGAAAATTACCGTAGGGAAGAATTCGAAAAGAGCTGCTAACGGTGCCAAGATGACTCACCTGCTCTCCTTGCATAGTTCTACGGTTTCTAAAGCCGTGTTGCATATTTTAGTGCCTTTTCCACCAAAACGCAATCGCACCATGCGTGAAAGTAAATTTAAACAATTTTTTTCAGAAGAATGCTGCATTAACTTGAGTGTTTCAATTCAATGTCAGCCAAATCCAAGCTTATCACCCTGATATTGCTCATATGCACTGCATAATTTTTAATTCATTGTGGCCGTAAACTTCGCCTAGCCGACATGTCAGATATATGATGTAATAGCTTTGACGGCGTTGTTTCTGAAAATCGCGTTAGGTGGATCAGGCTCATTTTGAAGAAAAAAAAAACGCCTCAAATATGTCTGTCTGAAATTCTTTCCGTCATCATTTTTTGCACCGTCACAACAGCTAAAAGCTCTGCCCAAATATTGCACTAGGGAGTATTGTAATCGAGGGCCAATTTTTTAGTACGCGTTACGTTCTAGCGCGAACTATAATCGAGTTTCCAGGTCTTTTAGTACCGTGACTAAATGAGACGAAAAATGAGAACAACGACGACAACGACAGGAGATGCCAAAAGCCCCAACCCCGAAGGGTCTTTTCCCCGAAAAAAAATTAAAGCCATTCCACTCAATGTGAAAGCTGTCGGAAGTGCAGAGCAGTGATTCGCCATAATGGACTGCAGCGCCGTTATCCGCTCAGTGCTGCCACCGAATGAATTTCCAATTTCCCGCCTTCGCAATGCTCGAGCGCCCCCTGCTGAAACTGCGCCAGCGCAGCGGGGGTTCTGTTCTTTTTTCCTTGCTTTAATTTGGAATGCTGGTGCTGTTTTCCGTCATTTCGAACGCGTAATTTGTTTCTTGCGCAGCTGGAGCCTTTCTGCGCATTTCTAACGCGCTATTTTTTTCTTGGGTGGCTGAAGTCTTTCTGCGTCATTTCGAACGTGCCATATTTTTTCTTGCGCGGACGCTTTTTTTGCTTCTTAATGTAAAAACCAATCCAACGAGCGTTCCTAATTAAATGAAGGCGGTGGCTAAATGTACCTGCCGTTTTCTTCGCGCTTAATAGCGGGGAGATGTACGACAAGCGCCTGCGGTTAACGAGGTTCGAATGGTTATGACTGTTCACAGCGCTTGGTTTTCGAAGCCTCAGCGTGACACCCTGACGGCGGTACAGAAGGCTCTACTTGGGTGCGTTATCTCGCTGCGCCGCCGGATTTCGGCAGTTGCATCGACTGTTAGCCAGCAACGACGATAAGGCGAGCCCATAGAGTGCACTTAAAAGTACTGGAGGAAACCCCGAGGAGGGAGAAAATGCCGAGGGCTCGTGAGCGCGTGCCTCGCGGCGGCCACCTCAAGTCCCTACGCTACGAGTGTGCAACGCCTTAACGAGACAACTGGGAGGTCCCGCTCCCTCGATTTGAGGAGCTGGAGCTGGTGAAGTCTACAATGCACAACACTTTTCCACTCCGTCTAATGGATGCCATGAGGAACACGGCGATATCGATAACTAGGACGGTAATAATACAGTGCAAAGCGACGACGGAATATGTAAATAAACCAGTTCAAACTTGTACAAATACGTGGTGATGTGTCCTTTACTGCTCACATAGAAAGATATCCTGCAGCTTCGCTACGGTGCAAGCCTTGCGCGGCTTATAGTGCAAGCTTCCCCAGTTTTATCCCGAAGAAGCAAGGGGTACTGCAGAGTTTGTCCATTTACGCTGTTATAGGCATTTTCAAAGTTCTTTTGTGGGCTTTTTTCGTTTATTCTTCGGTGTTTGGAGGAGATGTATAAGAAGCATATTTTTGATTTTGTCAGATGATTTTTTGTGAAAATTTTATTTTCTCTATTTTTCTTATTTATTGCTTTTTCAAAATTATTTTTGACCAATTGTCTCCATTTACGCTATTATAATATCTACACGGTGTGTTGGGAAAAGGACAGCAAAGTGGTGCCATGACTATTTCTTGTTTGAAATCAAACTTTAATATGGTGTAGAACCCTGCATCCTCACCATGTGGCTAGCATTGTTTAAGTAAGTAACGCCATAGTTATTTTAATAAAGAATATCTAGAGCACGATCGGGCCGCGGGCTACTTTACACATCGCTTGGAAAGGCAACTTTGGGGACCTGTAAAACGAAGCAAAAATTTCTCTAAATCTTCTTTATTTCTTGGCCAAATATTTCAAAGACTTTGCTGCTGGATGCACAAATTCGTAATTTTTATATTTACTCAGAAAATATTTCTCAAATTTAGTAGCAAAACAATTTTGTTCAAACGTGGTACTTCTAAAAAAAATTTTTTTACTCATCGGCCAAAAGTCTAAGGTCTCTTGTTATTTAAGCTTGTTTACCAGGGAATACACTGAACACTTCATACCCGGCTCATTGCTCTAAAAAGAAAAGCATTCAAAATACTGCTTCCTAAAGTGCGACAAAAAATGAAAATTTGTAAAAAATGGCCACCTTTTGAAGTCATTTAAAAACAATGTTTATCAATTTTCGCAATATTTGTGCGAAATGTACCTTAATAACTGAGTATTATAGGAAGCTAAAAATGTATTGCATCATTTTTGTTTAAACTTGAAAAAATGAGGTCACATTCAACCTCATCAACAGTCGAGTCGAGTCGAGTCGAGTCCCGATCAACAGTCGAGTTGCAGTGCTCAGTAAAAATAGACCAATTATTGTGGCTGATTTTACAGGTCTTATAAAAATAAAGCAACTGATACAAAGAAAACCCATCAGAATAGTCATATTTACCGATTGGTTAACTTATTAGTTGCAGAAGGCATTAAAATAAGTGTGAGGCTTTCGAACTTGTGTATTCTATCAGAGTACGCTTGTCATTTCAACAATATTTGGTTATTGTCTTGCCTTAGCTGTGTCAGAAACTCAAATTTTTTGTTGCTGAGGCTGCTTAATCGCACATTATTAGTAATTTATCCCTTTTACAAACAAGTAACGACGCTGCTGGTACTGAGAATATTGGCGTGTGATCATTATGGGCAAGGGTGTATTTCCATTTTACCTGGAACATGCGAAGGTCTAACTGCTAAAAGCTTCGTCTTTTCACCTCTCCGCCTTTGAAGCTCCCGGGTTTGCTAAATAGATTTGCTTTTTTTTTAAAAAAGAATTTGTTGTTAGTTCGTAGAAACAAACTTTTATGCTACCACAAAATCTGTGTACCTCTACTTCTGACACTTCAATTTTAACGGGAAGGTACTGCTTTCTACTTTCCGAAGACCTTCAAAGTGTCGATAAGCAAAGGGCAGAACTGTCGCCGCCCCTCCCCGAGTGGCATGCATGTTCCATGCCTAAAATTGCGTTCATTTGATTTCACTATTCTCGTGCTAAGACGGGATGAAGAGTACCGGCATAACATTTTAGGGTGCAGCCCTTTTGCGCCCATCTCTAGGCTGAGCCGCGTCACCGTCGTAAACGAGTGAACGATGCAAAGACCGACGAGTGAAATAAAAAGGGAACGATGAAAGAAAGAGAAGGAGGGGAGTGGAGGGCGGTTCGCCGTGGCGGCGCGAGGATACTTCAAAAATGTGCGATGGGGGAGCGGGGTAGTAGGGAAGGGGGGGGGGGGGGGGGGCAGTGCCTGCACGAGGAGCTCGACGGCGCGACACTTGGTCAAACGTGAAGGGGGGGGGGGGGGGGGTGCGCGTGACGATGGTGTGCGTTCCCTGCCAAGGAGCAGGTCGCGGTCCCTTCCTGAGAAGCACTTCGCGCCGCCGCCGCAGAGGCTGATCATCGCTGCCGTCGAGAGAATTCCTACATTGTGTACTTGCTCAGTTGGACTTTTTGAAACTCAAAAACATGTTGTGTGTAAAGGAAGCTCGTGTAAGTTGTTTAGCAGCAAAAATCAGTGTTATGAATTTTAACAGGGCCAATCGGAGACTTTGGCTTCTGGCTGAGACTTTGCCCAGCCGTTTTGACTTAATTGTCTTTTCTGTCCCTGGCGTATGCCAGGTGAGAGGCAAGGCGAAGGGGCCTCCCCCAGACAATTTTGAACCCGGGTGTGTGTGTAGGGGGAGGGGCGGGAAACCAGTGGGGCCAATAACTGTGCCTGACATCAAATAATGATCATCGATAATTTCCTCTGTCTGCTACAGAACCACGATTTCAGGCTTCGATGTATCTTGGCCCGACGGCGATCAGCCATTCCCTAATTAACTTGGGAGAAACTGAACACAACAATCGGGAGGCCGCCCTGGGCAGGACAGAATGCAAAAGTTCCCTTTTTTTTAAACCAGTTTCTAGGGTGCCCTACGACGCCACTCCAGCTCAGCGCTGCAGCCATGGCTAGTGTGCCCACCCCCGGCATTCAAATTTTTTGAAGATACAAGCCAGAGCGTGTGCCGTTGTGGTGGAGAGGTGCCTTCTCAGCGGCCAGCTCTCAGGGGTGGTAACTCAAGTCCGACTCTTCCCTCCTTAATGTTTGGGGCGAAGCACCTTAGCGGATCCGGCTATCGGCGTCTCATGTCGTCGCCGTCGTTCGTCGTCGTATTCTCATGTGGTCACGGTACAAAAACACCGGGAAACTCGTTTTTCAACGCCTCGCGCTTTAACGTTTCATATCCATAGGTAAAAACGCATACGAAAAGAACACACCGGGGCACTTGTTTTTCGTTCGCACTTGCTTGTTTGCTTCTGTTTCGCTTCTTACTAGCTTTAACTTCAAAATATACAGCCCTCTCATTCCAATTTCCCCTCTCTTCCGTCTTCATTATTGCGATGTCGCGTATCTCGGCGCCCGCCGTGTGGGAAGAGAGAGACTTTCAATCTTTGAATGCACTTATACATTACACGCTTCGCCCATCCCCAGGTTTCACGTGTGGTATGATAGCCCGGTTTCTTTCTTCAAAATTATACGTGTAGGCGCAAGCAATTCAATAGCAACAAAAGGAAGATCGGTATGTCCTAATATAAGTAGTTTGCGTGAAAAGAATTCTAAGTGCGTTGTGAATGATATGCTGCTTCCGGAGGTGGAAGTTTCTTTGTTTTTGTTTTTTTCAAATTTGTGGCTTTGCTCTAACAAGAAGCAAGAGTTTAATCTCAAATATTCTTTAACTCGAAAATGCTAAATGCACTCTAGGAGAGGTAATAGGCAATTTTTTTTCTATGGGAACCCCATTTCCGCAATCTCCAACGGGGGGTTTTTAGCTGTTTTCTTTTTATATTTGCAGCTCAAATTATATTTCTCATGGCTTAGCTTAGTCTTCGCTGTTTTACATGATAGTTTATTGTTCGTTATGTTATGTTAGGTTTGTTTACGTTACGTTAGCTTAAAAGAGTTCAAAATAGTGTCAGATGCGGCAACTTTTTATCTGAACGCCGATAGACGTCTCTTTAGTAGTGAACCTCCCTTTAGTAGTAGCACGTATCTTTAGAATGATCATCACTAGTTTAGCACCTGACACAATAAATTGCTCAAACTGCTCCTCAAGAATATCAGTACATTTCCTTTCCAAGCCATACTATGCAACTATGTGGTTCCGTTATAACAAATCCTTGTATTCATGCCTGCGTACTACAATCCACAGCAGCAACATCTGGGATCGAACCTTCGTACGGCACTCTAGACACTGCCTTTGTTTTATTGCTATATTTCTTTTGTTGACGCGAGACATGCAGTTCGAAAGCAGACGCAGGTGCCTAGAGAACTATCATGGAATCGTGCATTGTTTCTTTCTAGTGTTTTCGCATAAAAGCCTCTTCCGCAGGATGCAATGGTCAATGCTCGGTGCGGCATCGACAGAAGTCGCCTTCAGTGGCAACCATGTACTCCACAAACATCAAGACATTGCAGGTGCGATGGCGATTCGGGGGTCGTGCTTTGTCAATACCCAGAGCGTATGAAGAACCACAAGTTTATTTCTTTCATGACGTCGATATTGAAATCTCGCCACACACTGTGGTATTTTACTGTCACGTGAGCATCTCCACAGAGAGATGGCGACTGCAGCGATAAATGCGTGTTCAACTTTGGGCCTCCGATACAAACTTTTTTCTTCCGATCCCGTATTTCAGCGAGTATTTTCCGGGGAATAAAATGAATGGAGAAAAATGAAAGTAAAGGCTCTGTATGCTTTTATTTCGCACCCGTACGTTGAATGGTGACGAAGTGAAGTATCTTCTTCAGAATACCTTAGCCGATAGTTCCAACAACTGCTCCAGCAACCTTGTTCACCACCACCACTTTTGCGACGTTCTCCACGACTTTTCGGATCTTCTTCCAGAAGTATTCTGACGTTTTGTCGTCGAGCTTGTTTTCGGAGTTCTCCAAGTGCTTGAGGGCGTCCACGAGATCCACCAAACCTTCATTGGTATTAGTGAAAGCGTATTTTTCTTGGAGAACAAGGCCGAGTGTTTCGAGCTGTCTTCCGGCTTTTTTCGATGTCTCTTCATCTGTGTTCGAAGGAAAGAAAGAAATGGCACAATAATCGGCACTAGTTTCGCACCTCACACAATAAATTGCTCATACTGCTACTCAAGAAAACTCGTATATTGCCTTTCCAGGCCATACTATAAAACTATATGGTTCAGTTATAACAAATGCTTGTTTTCATTCGTGAGTATAATCCACAGCAGTAAAATGCAGGTATTGTGTCATGAGGTTGTGTCCGATGCAAAGTGTTCCAGCACAATAACGTTAATACCAGTTCTAACACCGGAATACCACATTGCCTTCTGAATATATGTCACCATAAATAGGCGCCAATCTCACCAACCAATTCATTCAAGTAGTAACTTTAACTAACGAAAAGCTGTTCTCAAAAAGAGTAATTCATGTGTGGTTTATGCACGACACAAAGAGGTAAAACCACTGTCGCAAAAACCTTGTTAGGAGTAGTGCAACGATAATAACTTTAAGAAGGGTGAAAGAAGGAAACTATCAGCGCATGTTACGCGCGCTATGTAATAAAACAGTTGAGACAGCACTAGTTAACCCACTGGATTCACTTTAGCATTCTGTTAAAAAATGTAGGCGGACGAATTATTAAAGAGACCTTGGCTAAGTATGGCAGTGTTTAAATATTTTAACTATGAACCGAATGACCTGTCGTCATCATACCGGAAAATTGCTAGAACCCCTGGTCGAATTTAATACAGGGAAGTCATATGAAAGTTTTTTTTGTCAAGGAGTACATAAAAGGTTTACTGTAGCTTACCATCTTCAGAGACGACGGTCTGGGTACCCGTGTTTTCTGGATTTCTGGAGTAAAAGAAACAATTTCCACATCAACATCTACGCCACTTACCAGAAAAACAACATACTTATACATGTAATACTTACACACTGGCTGCAACTGCAGGATGGTGTTGTTACCCGGAAAGAAACAAATGACAGAGAAATGAGTTATTGGTGGAAGTTATCGGATGTTAGAGGATATTGGGGTTATTTAACTAAGGAATACACTTCGCTTCGGCCCGAAGTACTATCAAATTCATTCCTGTATATTTCACTTCGCGGTACAACAGAAATATTCAGCAGGAGACTAATTAAAAAAAGGCATGCTGTAGGGCTGTAGCAGCGCAGAGACCTCAGAAATTCATTTCGTAACTCACGTCGCTTTTTGTGCTCTTGACATCAATTATTCGCAGCTTGTGCGAATCATGTGCGGTTTCGGCACATACTCTTATTCTTCTTTATGCATTGCCACACCAACCTATCCTACGCTAAGCGCTGTTTCGAGGACGCGGGTTCGATTCCCGGCCGCGGCGGCCGCTTTTCTGGTGGAGGCGAAAAGGAAAAAACGCCCGTGTGTACGAGATTTCGGCGCACGTTAAAGATCCCCAGACGGTCACCATTAATCCGGAACCCCACAATACAGCGTGCCTCATCTTCTGTGTTGCGTCGGTGCGTTAGGATAGAATAGAATAGAATATAACATTATTTGTGTTGTCACAGACGGGTACACCGCTAGAATAGAGTCAATACAGACAGGGGTCCCATAGTAATAAACTGTAGTGAGACTCCTTGTTATTGATAGCATACACAGAAATAGCTTAATTGCAGATGCTAGCAGGAATGATACCTAATTTTTCATTACCTATCTTAAACAAAGAATTAACGAGACTACGCGTAAAGAGGGAATATAAGATTCACATTTTAGCAATCAGTAAGGAACATACTGAACAAATAAAATACACCCCATTGAAACAACTAACACGGCAATATTTAAACAAAATAAAGCATCCTACAAATGACACAAAGACTACACTAGACGAAATGGTGATGTGCACGTCAAAAGTCTGTGTGATGGTTTGTCAAAAATGATCGAAGGGAATGTTTAAACGTTGATGGACATGCTTGTATTTTAACCGTGTAAGGTAGCTCGTTCCATATTTTGATTGAAGTAACAGCGAATGTCTGTTACCGTAGTTCATGCGTACATTTGGAAGTAAAATGTGATTTTGGAATGAAAACCAAGTTTGGTTAGTGTTTTCTCGTTTAGTTCTGCCAATAATGTAGAGAAGATCGGGCTCATTGAAAGGGTAAAAGGCAGTTGTGCCAACGTTAAATGCGATGGTGTCATTAACCGGAAAAACTTTAAGATCAAGAAAAAGGGTGGCAATGGGAGCATCAAAATGACTAAAGGTGATTATACGCAGTATACGGTTTTGAATTTGCTGTAATGGGGCTTTATGGGAGTTGCAAGTCAGACCCCATGACCCGATACAATAGTTTAGGTGACTTTGCAAAAAAGCATAGTACAAGGTGATTAGGATCCGTTTCTCGAAGTAGTGACCAGCTTTTATTAGTACCCGAACGCATTATGAAACTTTCTTCAAGATTAGGTTAATGTGTCCATCAAATTTTTGAAATCTGGTTAAACCCTACAATCCATCAATCAAAGCACTGTTTCCCTCTTGACTTACATGCAACAGAAGCCAGGGCGAGCACAGGCAGGACAATAGACGCCTTCATTGTCGCTTCAGCTGCAGTTAAGAAATTCCGCCCATCAGCAACAGTTAGTAAGCCCAGTTCTTGTGAAAGCTTTTCCGCACAGTTTTGGTGCTGTTAGTAACAGGAAAAAATGTTTCGCAAAAACATACAGCTTGTTTAACGTTCTACCCTAAAAACTGAGAAAAAAATAAATAAGGTTACCGTTGATAGGTCTGCTTTAATTTTGAAAAAAGACCCCGACAGTTAGTACCAATAATAAATATTGACTACATAGTCGCGTGGCGATTCACAAGATTGTTGTAACGAAGATTACAATACCAAGTTTTATTCCCCCATTCTGATGACTTCCAACAAATATTTCTCCCAAACGAGATCGTGAGGGACAGCAACATTAAATCATTGAGAATATTTAGGTGAACGTAAACACAATCCCCACTAACACTAAATATTTTATGTCTTCTCCGAGATATTTCACAAAATACGAAACACAAGATATTTTTTCTCCGCTCTTACCTCAAGGTTCACAGCGCAGAAGAGTGAATGGTGCTTTTGACTCTTGAGAATGGAAACTTATATAGCACAGGACGATGGTGCACACGTGCACTCTGATGGGAAAACACAGATACGCTCCTTAGCAAAATTTGAACAATGCATGACACTTCGCGGCTACGATAAGAGATATCAGTCACAATTCGGGTTCTCCGGTTGCTAACAACTAGATTTCCCACAGTTTCGCATCTCACCTGCATGTACTGTTCTCGGTATCGTGTACGCACATGATTGAGTTGCAAAAATTATTGGAGGAAAAACCTGAATCTTCTACTCCGGTGAAGTCAGCGCGCGCTGTCACACAACTAAAGATTGGTTTTTAAAGGGTCAGAAAATGAGTCCACTTCACAGAAAAAATATGTTCGGAATTTGCCCTTTTCATGTTAACGTTTTTTAAGAGGTGCTTAATTTTTTTGAAAAGAATTTTTAAAATATTACTGTTCAATATTGAATGTACCCATGTAAATGATGTAAATAGTGGAGACTGGGTATTCACAGCCCTTTAAAGAAAGCCGTTTTTGTTAAAATAAATAACAGCAGTAAAGTGCGGCAAAAAATGGGAAAGTTCCTCTAAAAGAACATTGGTTAGTTTCTCACAACATGTGCCGAAGTGTGCAGGTAATGTGCACATAAGTTGCATTGGTGGGGTAAATTTCATGCGAGCAATTGATGAGTCTAAACTCAGTATGGTATTGTGTGTACTGGTCGGCCTAGTCGAACCGTCTGCGAATTCGTGCGTATGTTCCTTTATTAATAGGTACCTAAAGTGTACCAGTAGCGTATCAGTTGTTTACCACTTTAGGTAGCTACCTAAAGTGTACCAATTGCTTTTGGTACAATTTTAATATCCTACTCCACTGCTGACACGTATTTTAAATAGGCGATAAAAAAATACAACGTTGTTTACTTTTGAGGAACTACTCATTGGTAACCAACTCAACTCGATTCCATCTCCCAAAGCCGTTTTTACTGTTAAAGCGACCCTCAACACTATTTTTATATTTTACAAATCTTGAATGCTTGCACAACGTAAAGAAGAAGCACATGCTGTACGCATATATGGGTGTTACAAAGTACCTAAGACACAAATTAATGTTCTACTCCCATCAGAAAACTTAAGAAATTGATAATAATTTCTCGGTGTTGGCGTTCTTCGCCCGCAGAAATTACGTCATTCCGGTGGTGTAGCTGCTGTTGACCGGCTTTACTGCTATTGAAGCAATAAACGCATTCGACAGTCACTACAGAAGAAAGCCACAAAAGCAAAGCACAAATGCTTCTCCGAGCAAATAACGCCATGCCCCTCCGCGCTAGCGATACTTATAGCTTTCGCAGTGCTTCCAGACGTGACATTTGTCGGAAGTGTAACAGACCTCCTTTAAAGGGTAAAAGATGTTAAATTATTTCCAGATTTCATAGTACCCGATCCCAGCCACTGATGCAATAGAAGGAACCCTAAAAAATAACCGCGTATCTGCTTCTTTCGATGCAAATGTCGATGAAAGACAATAGTCGACTGGCGCCCCTGCCATGTAAACGCCTCCCTTCTCTTTTCTGCTCACCTCTTATGCTGCTCCTCTCCCGTCTGGTTCCTCCCAGAATAATACAACAGATGTTTGCTGAAGTCAATTTAAATATACCGCGTTCTAGTGCTCCAGGCAGGGGGCTTCAATTCCAGGGAGCGCCGCCGTACGGCGGAGACGCGCGTATTCGAGGCACCCTAATATAATGTTTATACAACCAGGTTGCCCTGTTCCACGCGCATTCCAGGCGGAACGTGGAATCCATGTAGTAAAACCTTTCATTACTGTTGCCCTTTGATTTCTGAAGATTGCCCCAGGTGCTATAGTGGTGCAGGCAACAGGAGGCGTCGATTTTCTGCAGTTGATCTAGTATTTCCTTTTATATTGCGAAAACCAAGAATCCATTAATTTGTTTAAATAAAGGAACTACTTATATATCCCTTATGTATTGATTTTCAGTATCATATTTGCTTAATGCTTGTTCTTGTTCAACAATTTTACAAGTATGAAGATTGACAATGGACTTAGACGTTTAGGTTTGGGTGTGGGCATATAAGAATATTGCACAGCTACAGTTTGACATTAGCCGGGTGGCTGAATCAAGTCATAGAAAGACAGACAGACAGACAGACAGACAGACAGACCAAAATGCCTGCATTTAAGTAGCCCAAGAAAAACAATCGTCTTTAAAACAGTAGTCAATGTACGAGCTGCATGTTAGCACTGTAGTGATACCACCATTCGTATACGCCCCAATACGATCTCGCATTCATTCCTCTTGGGAGGGAGGGGCTTCCGTCGGCGCTGTTAGTTGCGAGAACAAAATCTTCGTACGTCTTAAAACCCGGTGAGGTATTGCTGGGGAGGCGCCATTGCTCCACCAGTTTTATTCAATATCCACATATTTGTTTGAAGTTTCCGAGGAAATTGGTATTATTTTTGGGACGAACCAGTCGATAATAAACTAATGTTCTGTTGTCGTGTTCTTTTTTCTTGAGAGAGAGAGAGAAGAAGAGAGGACCTAAATATGTTAGCGGAGCTGGCCTCGATACCACCCCCCTCGAAGAAGTGAACACCGGTCCCCTCCACCACCACCATAAACGACCCTATTTCTGCGGCAATGGTTTAAACCTGCTATATTCAAATAACCTACCAAAGGATTTTTCATTACGAGCCCATTTGTGCGTGATGGTGTGCATCATTGAATGAACAAAATATTACAGGCAGAGCACGTCGCGCTAAACACCGCATGATAAACAAAGCGAAACAAAAAATTGGCGCAGCTTGCGCAAGTCGTGCAAGGCTGGAGAAAGAGCGGAGCAGTCGGCCGTACTAAGGTTATTATTGGATCGGCTAAGTTTATGTGCGGTTATGCTCGGAGCCTTAACCAAGCTTTCTGCGTGGTTATGCTTCGAAACTCGTTCGCGTATTCTGCGGAGTGCCGTCGTTAGCCCCGAAAGTGCAATGAACACTCCATCAATAAACTACGTGCAATGTACGCGACCTCACAACTGCGGATATTCAGCAGCTCACTGTAGTTTCCCCACCGCTTCAATGGCGCGATCTGCAGCACTCGACCGAGGTCGCCGCATGTGTTCTCGAGTAGCAGAGCAGCGGCTTTCGCGCAGCATTCCTCTTCATCGGGATTGACGCCCTGCTGTCACCCCATCTCTGCAATCGTCAGAGATTCATCTGTCGCACCTCACACTAATTTCCGAACTTCCCGCTGGAAGTTCTCCATGACTGACGGACCGGGTCGTTTTGTCCGCAGGCAATCCCATCTCTCCGAATGTGGACTGCGTTATCACCTGCTAGAGCCGGCGGCAACCAGATTCGCGAACTGGCCGACTGTAGCACTAGCTTTCCCGTGCTTCCAACTTCAAGCGCGAACCCACGTGCACGCGCCGGTAGAAAAGCACGTGAGAGATTACGCCACGAACGCTAGGCAGAGTGCTCTCGAAGGTCGAACGGTGGCGGCGCGCGCGATGACGTCATAGCTAGGGGAGGCTTGGCTGCGCCCACGCAGCTGCACGAGGTTGTGCCGGGAGGCTCGCAGCGGAGGAGTTTTACCTGCGGAGTATCTTAGGACCCCTCAATGTCAGTCCGTGTCCAAGCGCATAGAATTTACAATCGCAAAAACAAATCACACAGGCACAGCCAGAATTCGATCCTATGTCTGGTAGCCCACACAGAGTTGGTGTCAGTCGTCTTACCCATTGGGTTACCACCGTGATTTTTGTTTTTAACAATAACTTTGTTTACACATAAATACACACTTTATGCAGAAGGTTACACATGGCTCAGGGATAGCTCTGACAGCGGTTGTGTCGGTTACATCATTTGAGTGGTTAGGTGACAACGAAAGTAATTCCAGGAGGGAAAAAAGGAAAAAGAAAAGAAACAAAGAGGACATTCAACACTGACAACACATGCGATACACAAACAAGGGCTGAAGGGATTCTGTGCGGCCTATTAGCTGGCGATAATCTCCTTTGAACCTAAAAAAAGAGGCTGGCCATTTTACATATACAGGCCCATTCAGCTGCCCAAAAACCTTTTTTTATGGCTTAGACGTTTCCCTGTCTGCTTCTTTCCTCGTTTGTTTTATAGCGGTTCAGCGCATAACTGCCTCGGGCGAATTTCCTTCGCAGTTCCAGGTCAGAGTCAGATGCTCCAAACGCGCTAACCGTCCATTGGACTTCCCGCAGAAAGTATCCCCATGCGAGTTGTGGGTGGAGGGTGCACTCCACTGCGTCTACCCTCCCTTTCCAGAGGGAGTGAAGTCCGGTGGCTAGGACACAGTCATGGAGAACGGGGTGCTCTATGTCCACGCACAGGAACTTGAGTCCCGGCCAGATGACCTTCCACGATGTTCCGAAGCACGATTGTATTTCTAGCCAGAAGTATATCGCCGGGTTGCAGTCAAGGAAAACGTGTTCTGCAGTTTCCGGTTTGCCACACAGGAGGCATCCTGCGCCCCAGGGAAACCCCCCCCCCCCCCCCACTGCTGACGCGCCATGACAGGCAACACTCCCGCATGGAAACAGAAAAAAATCTTTTGTGCCGACTGGGATGGGCGATTGCCTTACTCGCTTGAGCACATCACCTCCAAACTGAGGAACCGGAGGCTGATGTTACAGAGATTGTGGCAATGTCTGCGCTATTAATTCCCAGTATAACTTTCTCGCGGATTCACAGCGAGCAGGTATTCCCAAGAGAAACACGTCTGCAGTGAAGCCATCGCACTCGCATTCTCCCTGTAGAAACCGGTGATGCGGGAGCCATGATCGACAGAAATTGATGTGGCAAGCCACGGCCGCAAGTGAAATTAGCCTAGGCATTGGATGGCCGCTTGAAGGAACGGGTCAGCCTGGTCGCGGAAAAAAATGAAGCGCTGGATGACGATCTTGAGTTCTGCGTTAATCAGTCCAATGCCCGCCCCCTCCACGCACCAGAAAAAATTGGTCCGGCTCAATGCTTCGTATTGTGAAGGCCAAATAAACACCGCCAACGACCGGTGTAGCCTCTGTATTGAGCCGGCATCGATGGTGGTAATGCGCGCTGCTTACAGAATCACGCGGTAAGCCACCATGTTGCACAAACAGGACCTTGCGTGAGTTACCCCCGGGCTACCACCGTGAGTTAGTACCCGAGAGTCAAATGGTTTACTCCCTCGCCTGTAATGGTGCGGAGTACCTTAGGACCTCCCAATGTCCGTACGCGTCCATCCGTGCGCACACCACCATCAAGCGAAAATCACGCGAAATTAAATTTGTGCCATGAGTTGCAGTTTCATTTAGGTAATAATCAATGTGCAACTCACGGCTCAAATCTATTGGCGGTCGGGGAGCGAATCGGATGTCACTCGGGGAGCAACTTAAATGTCATTTCGTG
This sequence comes from Haemaphysalis longicornis, assembly GCF_048455015.1. NCBI lineage: Eukaryota > Metazoa > Arthropoda > Arachnida > Ixodida > Ixodidae > Haemaphysalis > Haemaphysalis longicornis. The sequence goes on from NW_027526295.1 coordinate 169,358,612, forward strand.
TCGTCGTACTCCGCAGCCTCGCCATCATCCACGGAGTGGAGATGCTGCCATTTTTTTTTTCATTACAGTATTTTTTTACTAACGCCAACTGGCCGAGCTCAAGCTTAGACAGCTGTGCTGTTAAAACTACACTGCACCTATTATACACCTGTGGCTGGTTCCCATGCAATCCTCATTGGTTTGTCATCTTCGAGTGCACCTACCGGTATCGCCCGCTGCGATTTACGGTGTGGCAGAGCAAGGTGGGCATTGTAAAGAGGCAGCTCAACGTACGTGCTGTTATAAATGCACCCGGTTGCTGTTACCAAGATTTTGAGTAGAGACGTAGAGATTAAATCATTTTTTTGCCGTTACCAGCTGGTGCTATAAACGTTCCTTGAGAGCGAGATCTTCTTTGCACAAACAAAATTTACTGCGTGTTCATATCCTGTAGCTCCCTACTTCGCCTCCTTGCGCCTGTATGGCATAATATACTAACCCGCACGCTGAAGTGCAGGAATTCAGGATGATGACTTTTGAATGTGTTATAAGGCTGGAGAGACTGATGTTCTCATCTTGTTATCCTACGCGTGATCCAAGGCGAGTACTTCACGCTTGTATATGCTCTTTTACGACCGCTACGTGAGGAATGGTGTCGTTTACGTCTGACCATTTTCTCACATGCGTACTCCCTAAAGGCGATACACCTCTATATTAAACATCCCGTGCCACTGTGCTCAATGTTTTTGGAGTTCAGGGAAACGTTGGCCTTCCAAAACAACAGCAGGTTTTGTTTCATCAGGGAGCGGATCGTACATAGCGGAAAATCAGGTGCTCCTAATTCTTTCTCGTCCACACGTCCTCTTTGGGTATTGTAGGCAACCCGAAGGCTATTTATGTGTCGCCTGTTCTCTTATAAAGAACATATTTTATATAAGTTCTTTTACTTTCACGTGAGCATCTCCAGAGAGAGGTTGCGGCTTCAGCGATAAATGCGTGTTCAACTTTGGGCCTGTGATACAAGCTTTTTTCTTCTGATCCCGCATTTACGCGAGTATTTCTCGAGGAATAAAATGAATGAGAAAAAATGAAAGTCAAGGCTCTGTATGCTTTTATTTCGCACCCGTACGTTGAATCGTGACGCAGTGAATTATCTTCTTGAGAATACCTTAGCCGATGGTTCCAGCAACTGCTCCAGCAACCTTGTTCACCACCACCACTTTTGCGACATTCTCTACGACTTTTCGGATCTTCTTCCAGAAGTATTCTGACGTATTGTCGTCGAGCGTGTTTTCGAAGTTCTCCAAGAGCTTCAGGGCGTCCACGAGATCCACCAAACCTTCGTTGGTATTAGTCAAAGCGTATTTTTCTTGGAGAACAAGGCCAAGTGTTTCCAGCTGTCTTCCGGCTTTCTTCAATGTCTCTTCATCTGTGTTCGAACGAACGAAAGAAATGTCGAAATTATCGGCACTGGTTTGGCACCTGACACAATAAACTGCTCACACTGCTAGTCAAGAAAACTTGTATATTGCCTTTCCGGGCCATACTATAAAACTATATGGTTCAGTTATAACAAATGCTTGTTTTCATTCGTGAGTATAATCCACAGCAGTAAAATGCAGGTATTGTGTCATGAGGTTGTGTCCGATGCAAAGTGTTCCAGCACAATAACGTTAATACCAGTTCTAACACCGGAATACCACATTGCCTTCTGAATATAAGTCACCATAAATAGGCGCCAATCTCACCAACTAATTCATTTGAGTAGTACCTTTAACTAATTAAAAGCTGTTCTGAAAAAAAAGTAATTGCTGTGTGGTTTATGCACGAGACAAAGAGGTAAACCAGTGACGCAAAAACCTTCTTAGGAGTGGCGCAAATATAATCACTTTAAGAAGGGTGAACGAAGGAACCCATCAGCGCAGGTTACGCCGGCTATGTAATAAAACCGTTGAGGGAGCACTACCTAACTCGCTGGATTCATTTTAGCATTCTGTTAAAAAAGGTAGGCAGTTGAATTATTAAAGAGACTTTGACTAAATATGGCAGTGTTTAAATATTTTTTACTTGAACTGAATTACCTCCCCGTCATCATACCAGAAAACTGTTAGACCCCCGTCGAATCTAGCGCTGGAAAGTCATATGAAAACTTTTTTTTATCCAGGCATGCATAAAAGGTTTACTGTAGCTTACCATGTTCAGATACGGCGGTCTGGGCACCCGTGTTTTCTGGTTTTCTGGAGTAAAAGAAACAATTTCCACATCAATATCTACGCCACTTACCAGAAAAACAACATACTTATACATGTAATACTTACACACTGGCTGCAACTGCAGGATGGTGTTGTTACCCGGAAAGAAACAAAAGACAGAGAAATGAGTTATTGGTGGAAGGTATCGGATGTTAGAGGATATTGAGTTTATTTACCTAAGGAATACACTTCGCTTCGGCCCGAAGTACTATTAAATTCATTAATGTGTTTTTCACTTCGCGGTACAATAGAAATATTCAGCACGAGACTAATTTTAAAAAAAGACATGCTGTAGAGATCTAGCAGCGCAGAGACCTCAGAAATTCATTTCATTTCTCACGTCACTTTTTGTGCTCTTGACATCAATTATTCGCCGCTTGTGCGAATCATGTGCGGTTTCGGCACATACTTTTATTCTTTTTTATGTATTGTCACACCAACCTATCCTACGCTAAGCACTGTTTCGAGGACGCGGGTTCGATTCGCGGCCGCGGCGGCCGCTTTTCTGGTGGAGGCGAAAAGGAAAAACGCCGTGTGTACGAGATTTTGGTGCACGTTAAAGATCCCCAGACGGTCACCATTAATCCGGAAGCCCACAATACAGCGTGCCTCATCTCCTGTGTTGCATCGGTGCGTTAGGATAGAATAGAATAGAATAGAACATTATTTGTGTTGTCACAGACTGGAACACCGCTAGAATAGAGTCAATACAGACAGGGGTCCCATAGTAATAAACTGTACTGGGACTCCTTGTTATTGATAGCATACACAGAAATAGCTTAAGTGCAGTTGCTAGCAGGAATGATACCTTATATTCATTGCCTATCTTATACAATGAAATAACGAGACTACGCGTAGAGTAAATTCTTAAGATTGCATATTTTAGCAATACATAAGGAATATATTGAACAAATAAAACACACAGCATTGAAACAACTAACATGGGAATATTTAAACAAAAAAGCATCCTATAAATGAAACAAAGACTACACTTGGCGAAATGTGGATGTGCACTTCAAAAGTTTATGTGATGGTTCGTTACAAATGATAGAAGGGAATGTTTGAACGTTGGTGGACGTGCTTGGTTTTAACCGAGTGAGGTACCTCGTTCCATATTTTGATTGAAGTAAAAGCGAATGTCTGTTTACCGTAGTTCATGCGTACCTTTGGAAGTAAAATGTTATTTTGTGGAAGTAAAATGTTATTTTGCAAGGAAAAACGAGTGTGGTTAGTGTTTTCTAGTTTAGTTCTGCCAATAATGTAAAGAAGGTCGGGTTCATTCAAAGGGTGAAAGGCAGCTCTGGCAACGTTAAATATTGTGGTGTCAGTAACCGGAAGAACTTTAAGATCAAGAAAAAGGGGGGCAGCGGGAGCATGAAAACGATAAAGGTGATTATACGCAGTACCCGGTTTTGAATATGCTGTAATAGTGCTATATGGAAGTTGTAAGTCAGACTCCATGATCCCATACAATAGTTTAGGCGACTTTGGAAAAAAAGTTTAGTACAAGTTGATTGGGATTCGTTCCTGGAATTAATGACGAACTTTTATTAGTACCCGAATGCATTATAAAACTTTCTTTCTGATTAGGTTAATGTGTCAATAAAATTTTAGAAATATAGTTAAACCCTACAATCCATCAATCAAAGCACTGTTTCCCTCTATACTTACATGCAACAGAAGCCAGGGCGAGCACAGGCAGGACAATTGACGCCTTCATTGTGGCTTCAGCTGCAGTTAAGAAATTCCGCCCATCAGCAACAGTTAGTAAGCCCAGTTCTTGCGAAAGCTTTTCCGCACAGTTTTGGCGCTGTTAGTAACAGGAAAAAATGTTTCGCAAAAACATACAGCTTGTTTAACGTTCTACCCTAAAAACTGAGAAAAAAATAAATAAAGTAACCTTTGATATGGCTGCTTTTGTGTTTGAAAAAGGCCCCGACATATTAGTACCAATAATAAACATTGCCTACATAGTCGCTTTACGATTCACAAGTTTGTTGTAACCAAGACGACAACACCAAGTTTTATTCCCCCATTCTGATGAATTCCAACAGATATTTCTCCCAAACGAGATATGGCAGTGCGTCGTGAGGGACAGCAACATTAAAGTATTCAGAATATTTAAGTCAACGTAAACACAATTCCCCCTAACACTAAATATTTCATGTAGCCTCCTAGAGTTTTGACAAAATCCGAAACAGAAAAAATTTTTTCTCCGATCTTACCTCAACGTTCACTGCGCAGAAGGGTGAATGGTGCCTTTGACAGTTGAGAAGGGAAACTTATATAGCACAGGACGATGGTGCACACGTGCACTCTGATGGGAAAACACAGATAGAATCCTTTGCAAAATTGGAACAATGCAAGACACTTCCCGACGACGATAAGAGATATCAGTCAGAATTCGGGTTCTCCTGTTGCTAACAACTAGTATTTCCATAGCTTTGTATCTCACATGGATGTACTGTTCTCCGTATCGAGTGCGCACATGACGGGGTTGCAAAAATTATTGGAGGAAAAACCTCAATCTCCTACTCAATATAGGCATTCTGGCAGTGCGTACTCCTTCCGATGAAGTGAGCGCGCGCTGTCACGCAACTAAAGATTGGTTTTTAAACAGAACATGAGTCAACTTCAGGGAAAAAATAATGTTCGGAATTCTCCCTTTTCACGTTAACGTATTTTAAGGCGTGCATAATTTTTTCGATCAGAATTTTTAAAATATTACTGTTCAGTATGGCATGTACCCATGTAAATAATGTAAATGGTGGCGACTGGGTATTTACCGCACTTTAAAGAAAGCTTTTTTGTTAAAATTCAATAAAAGCAGTAAACTACCTCTAAGAAAGGGCGAACTCCTCTAAAATAACATTGGTTGATTATTCCCAAAATGTCCAGTAGGTCTGCAGGTAATGTGCGCATAAGTTGTATTGGTAGAGTAAAGTTCATACGAGCAACTGATGAGTCTAAACTCAGTCTGGTATTATATGTACTGGTCAGCGTAGTCGAAACATCTGCCAGTTCTTGCGTATGTTCCTTTAATACCTAAAGTGTACGAGTAGGATACCAGTTGTGTACCACTTTAGGTAGCAACCTAAAGTTACCAATAGATTTTGGTACAGTTTGAATATCTGCACTTCACACGTATTTTAAATAGGCGATAAAGAAAGACAACGTTGTTTACTTTTGAGGAATACTCATTGGTAACCCACGCAACTGAATTCGATCTCCCAAAGCCATTTTTTACCGTTAAAGCAACCTTCAACACTGTTTTTATATTTTTAAAATCTTGACTGCTTTAATGATGTAGTTAAAGAGCACATCCTGTACGCATATATGTCACAAAGTACCAAAGTCACAAATTACTGCTCTACGCCTATCAGAAAACTTACAAAATTGCAAAAAAAAAATTCTCATTGTTGGCATTCTTCGCCCGCAGGAAATCCGTCAGTCCGGTGGTGTAGCTGATATTCACCGGCGTTACTGCCATTGAAGCAATAAACGCATTCGATGGTCACTTAATAAGAAAGCCACAAAAGCAAATCGCAAATGCTTCGACGAGCAAATCACGAAATGCCGCTCCGGGCTGGCGATACTTATTGCTTTCGCAGTGCTTACAGACGTGACGGAAATAGTGAAAGCGTTGGTCGGAAGTGTTGCACACTTCCTTTAAAAGGTAAAAGACGTTAAAATATGTTCAGATTTTATAGTACCCGAACCTAGCACTGATGCAATAGAAGGAGCCCTATACAATTACCCCGTATCTGCTTCTTTCGATACAAATGTCGATGAAAGTCGTTAGTCGACGGGCGCCCCTGCCATGTTAACTCCTCCTTTCTCTTTCCTGCTCAGCTCCCATGCTACTCTTCTCACGCCTGGTTCCTCCCAGGATAATACGATAGATGTTTGCTCAATTCAACTTAAATATACCGTGATCTACCGCTCCAGGCCGGGGGCCTCAATGCCACAGCCAGCGCCGCCGTACGGCGGAGACGCGCGTGATTCGAGGCACCCTAATACAATGTGTTTAGAACCACGTTGCCCTGCTCCACGTGGATTCCAGGCGGAACGGGGAATCTATGTAGTGAAACGTTTCGTTACTGTTGCCTTTTGATTTCTGAAGATTGCGGCAGGAGCTATAGTGGTGCAGGGAGCAGCAGGCGACGATTCTCTGCAGTTGATGTAGTATTTCCTTTTATATCGCGAAAACCAAGAATCCATTAATTTGTTTAAATAACGCAATAGTGTAAATATCCTTTATGTATTGATTTTCAGTCTCACATTTGCGTAATGTTTGTTCTTCTTCAACGATTTGACAAGCATGAAGATTGAAAATGGACTTAAACCATTAGATTTGGCTGTGGGCATGTAAGACTATTGCACAGCTACAGTTTGAGTTTACCCTGGTGGCTGAATCGAATCTCGGACGGACGGACGGACATACGGACAGACAGACAGACAGACAGACAGACAGACAGACAGACAGACAGACAGACAGACAGACAGACAGACAGACAGACAGACAGACAGACAGGCGAAAATTTCTGTTTTTAAGTGCCCAAGAAAAACCATCGTCCCTAAAACAGTAGTCAATGTGCTAGCTGCACGTTAGCACTCAAGTGATACAAACAACCGTATACGCCCCAATACGAGCTCGTAGTCATACCTCTTGGGAGGGAGGAACTTCGGTCGGCGCCGCCAGTTGCGTGAACAAAACGTTGTTACGTCTTAAAACCCGGTGAGGTATTGGCTGTTGAGGCGTCATTGCTCCACCAGTTTTATTTAGTATCCATAATATTTGTTTGTAGTTTGCGAGGAAATTGGTAACATTGTTTTTTGGACGAACCCGTTGAAAATAACCTGATGTTCTGTCTTCGTGTTCTTTTTTTATTGAGAGAGAGAAAAGAGAGGACCTAATCATCTTCACAGAGCTGGCCTCGATACAACACCCCTCGAAGATGAAGTGAACTCTGGTCCCCTACCCCACCACCATAAACCGCCCTATTTCTGGGACAATTGTTTAAACCTGTTATATGCAAGAAAACCAACCAAAGCATTTTTAATTACGAGCCCATTGGTGCCTGATGGTGTGCATCATTGAATGAACAAAATATTACAGGCAGAGCACGTCGCGCTAAACACCGCATGATAAACAAAGAGAAACAAAAAAATTGGCGCAGCTTGCCAAGGGGTGCAAAGCTGGAGAAAGAGCAGAGCAGTCGGCCGCACTAAGGTTATTCTTGGATCGGCTAAGTTTATGTGCGGTTAGGCTCGGAGCCTTAACCAAGCTTTCTGCGTGGTTATGCTTTGAAACTCGTTCGCGTATTCTGCGGAGTGCCGTCGTTAGCCCCGAAAGTGCAATGAACACTCCATCAATAAACTACGTGCAATGTACTTGACCTCACAACTGCGGATATTCAGCAGCTCACTAGTTTCCCCACCGCTTCAATGGCGCGAACTGCAGCATTGGACCGAGGTCGCCGCATGTGTTCTCGAGTAGCAGAGCGGCGGCTTTCGCGCCGCATTCCTCTTAATCGGGATTGACGCCCTGGTGTCACCCTATCTCTGCAACCGTCGGAGATTCAGCTGTCGCCCCTCACACAAATTTCCGAACTTGACGCTGGAAGTTCTCCATGACTGACGGTCCGGGTCGTTTTGTCCGCAGGCAATCCCATCTCTCCCAAAGTGGACAGGGTTATCACGTGCTACAGCCGCCGGCAACCAGATTCGCGAATTAGCCGTCAGTAGCACTAGCTTTCTCGTGCTACCAACTTCACGGGCGAACGCACGTGCACGCTCTGGTAGAAAAGCAGGCGAGATATCACGCCACGAACGCTGGGCAGAGTGCTCCCGAAGGTCGAACGGTGGCGGCGCGCGCGATGACGTCATAGCTAGGCGAGGTTTGGCTGAGCCTACGTAGCTGCGCCAAGTCGTGCCTGGAGGCTCGCAGCGGAGGAGTTTTACGTGCGGAGTACCTTAGGACCGCAGAATGTCCGTCCGCGTCAGTGCGCATAGCTTTTACAATTGCAAAAAAAGATCACACAGGCAGCGGAACAATTCGGGCCTGTCTGGTAGACCAGACAGAGTTAGTGTCAGTCGTCTTACCCAATGGACCACCACTTTGAGTTAGAACCCGAGAGTCAAACGTCTTACTCCCTCGCCTGTAATGGTGAGGAGTATCTTAGGGCCTCCCAATGTCCGTCTGCGTCCATCCGTATACACACCCCCATTAAGCAAAAATCAAGCGAAATTCGATTTGTGCCGTGAGTTGCAGTTTCATTTAGGTAATAATCTAGGTGCAACTCACGGCTCAAGTCTAATTAGGGTCTTTTCGCAAGTCGGATGTCACTCCGGGAGCAACTTAAATGTCATTTCGTGTCGTCATACTCCACACCCGCGCCATCATCCACAGAGTGTAGATGCTGCCCTTTTTTCTTTTCGGTATTTTTTTACTAACGCCAACTGACCAAGCTCAAACTTAGACAGCTGCGCTGTTAAAACAACGCTGCATCTATGCAGCTGTGGCTGGTTCGGATGCAAACCTCCGTGGTTTGTCATCTTCGAGTGCACCTACCGGTATCACCCGCTGCGATTTACTGTGTGGCAGAGCAAGGTAGGCATTGGAAAGAGGCAGCTCAACGTACGTGCTGTTCTAAATGCACCCGGTTGTTGTTACCGACATTTTGAGTAGGGACGTAAAGATTACATCGTTCTTTGCCGTTACCAGCTAGTGCTGTAAACATACCTTGAAAGCGAGATATTCTAGGCAGAAACAGAATTTACTGCGCGTTCATATCCTGTAGCTCTCTACTTCGACTCCTTGGGCCTGTATAGTATAATATACTAACCGCACAGTGAAGCGCAGGAATGCAGGATGGAGGGCTTTTTAATGTGTTATAAGGCTGGGGTGACTGATGTTCTCATCTTATGTTATCCTACGTGTGATCCAAGGCGAGTACTTCAGGCTTGTAGATGCTCTTTTACCACCGCTACGTGAGGAATGGTGTCGTTTACGTCTGACCACTTTCTTTTTGCGTACTCTTAAAAGGCGATACACCTCTATATCAACCATCCCATGCCACTGTGCTCGAAGTTTTTTAGAGTTCAGTGAAAAGTTGGTCTTCCAACACAAGAGCAGGTTTTGTCTCAGCAGGGAGCAGGGCGTACATGGCGGAAAGTCAGGTGCTCCTAATCCTTTCTCGTTCACACGTCCTCTTTGGGTATTGTAAGCAAACCGAAGGCTATTTATGGGTCGCCTGTTCTCTTATAAGGGCTATGTTTTACGAAAGTTCAGCGTTGGCCTCTTCCTGACAGCCTCTTTTTTGTTACATACTTTGGTGCTTGCTAATAAATTTAATTTTCTAGGAAAATATATTCTCTCTCGCGACTGCGACGCAAGGAAAGATATGATCACCGTATACGTGCTGTTTAGTGTGTAGAATCTATTTTTTGTTTGATACTTTGCCCCAGCTCCAATAATCAGTAATAAATCTTAAAGAGTTGTAGGCCCATAAGTATTGCGTAAGTAATGAATGATTGATTGATTGTGGGGTTTAACACGCCGACGCAACGCAGGCGATGAGGCGCGCCGTAGTGGAGGGCTCCGGATTAATTTTGACCACCTGGGGATCTTTATCGTGCGCTGAAATCTCGTACACACGGACGTTTTTGCTTTTTGCCTCCATCAGAAAAGCGGCCGCCGCGGCCGGGAATCGAACCCGCGACCTCGTGCTCAGCGCGCAACGCCTTAAGTAATGAATGAGGCATGCGGGAAAAATTTTATGTCGTAAATCTGAAGACACCGGGCGAAAGGAAAGAAGAAGGCTCAGAGCAGCAGCAAGGAGGGGGCAAGAAACTGTGCCCCGAGCCGGGGGCTGCGCTAGTCATGGTGGTGCGGCTTTGTCTCCTGGCGCTGTTTTGCGCTGCGCTGTGTTGCGTTGCGCGGCCTCTGCCTCTGCCCGAAGCGCGCATTGTCCGGCTTCTCAACCTGTCCAGTCACGCTTGTACGCGTTATAAGATTGAGAGTATTTGAGTGCAGGGCCCAGTCGGAGACAAAAGTGGCTAGAATCGATATGACAGTGGTGAGATACCGATTCTGCAGGGCAACAACAATCCCCACAGGTAGACAATACCGACGCTAAAGGAAGCCAACGCTGCAACTGTCAATGTGAGAGCGAAGACATGGTTGACACTATGTGCAGGTTAGAGGGTAGGGGCAGGCTGCAAAAAAAAACAAAAAAAAACACCATGTTGCGGGCTTAAAAAGCCTGAGCAAAATGTAGGCATCGAACCGAGCCCCAAGTTCCGGACAGAGATAGCGGACAATTGTTCACGCGTTTATAAAAATGCCCCAATAGATCTTCAATATTTGCATTGGCTCTTCCAGTATCAATCAGTAATGGATGCATACATATATTAACAAGAATTGTATAGCATTATTAAATTTTTTGACTATTCTCCATATCCCAGTATTTTAAAGTTATTTTTATACGCACGAAGCCCAAGAATGATTCCTTGCACACACTTTCGGAATGCGGAAAAGTAAACTTTCGAGCAGTCCTGGCGAGGACGGTGTTCTCTTCTGGCAGCAGAGCCCGCTGCTGTCGGCGCAAGCTAAAGGCAGCCGGACACCATGCCTCCACCGGAAACGTGCCAGAAACCATCAGGCGTGGGTACCAGCACTTTACGTCATTACCGCTTCATTCTAAGCTTACACTGGAGGCACTAGTCGGTGAGCTCATTTTTATAGTACAGCTCCTAACAAACACAATGAAATTGGGCACCTCACGAACCTGCATGCAGTCTTGGTTTTCGGCATCAATAATAACCGGTCAGCCAGTCCCTGAAGCGTCCTTGCCTCAAAAAGAACACAATCCTACTCTCAAGCCTGGTATGAAGACTATCGAGACTTGCTAAACAACCCTAATTACGGTGTCTAACAAGAGTAAATATAAACACAACTTACAGATAATCTCCCGCAGTAACTACCTGACGCTAGCGCCGCCAGTTATGTGGGAATCACGTCAACACCCGCTGCTTTTGCGGGTCGCCAACCTGCCACTGATCCCGACAGGATTTGCTAGCCACGTGCCTCCAGACTTGCACCCACCATTGCAACCACTTTAGTAAACATAAACGCATTAAATAAGGGAGGACGCTGGTCTTAGAATAATTTCAAATCGTTAAAAAAGTATTTCGAGGCAAACGAGACAAACCTGCTCTACATTTTTTCAGCCCTCAAACAAAACACATATGCACAGGTCTTATCATTTCACAGATTAAATAATCAAGAAGTTCAGTTTAACGCCGATGAATATTTCCAATTATTACCCGCTGGTCGACCAGTAGTGACATATCGGTAGCCGATATATTGTGATTGAGCTGGTTGCTCGCAGAAACTCCCGGCTAATGGTACCCTATGGCGGCAAAATCAGAGAAAACTGTCCCATTAACAAAAGCGTGGATATATTCGCCATAGCAGGGACAAATGTGCTATACGGCGGAGTTGATCAAGGACGGTGGAGGCAATGTTGAGTTTGCGCCGATTCCCGGCAGTTGTGCCGTTATGGACCGCACTGAAAATAGCTCTGGTCAGAGAGCTGTCACGTCTGAGGGGACCCTGGAATGTCCATCCACACTTTGCCTGTATACCTCTAGTTTAATTTGTGGTGGTAAAAATGCTCCCCGGGCTATTCTTAGAGCCCACTGGAAGCTCAAAAACCCATTATTGTGTGTGCAAGCGATTTGGCAGCAACTCGTGCAAGCGCTTTAGCACAAACGTGGAAGCCTTGCGAACCCATCTAGGACAAAATCGGGGACTAAGCTCCTACTTGGACTCCGTCCACCTGGGTTCAAATAATTGTTTGTTCTGTCGCTGGCATGCTCAGATTGAGGGGGGGGTACTAAGGTGCCATGGAAAAGAAAACGGATGGGGCCGATAACTGTACTTGTAGTGGGGGCTGACAATTACGAATGGCTGTCGGTATTTATTAGTGGCTACTGATAATTATTTATTTTATCGCCATCTACAGAACGTCCATATGGGGCTTAGATGTATGCTGCCAGCCTCCCACCACGACGATCAGCCATTTTATATTTGATTGGGCGAAACAATCGCAAGGTTGCATAGGCCCTGACACCACCCCGAAGTTCTCTTTTAATTTAATATCTCCTGCTGTGGCTTTGAGTTGATGCGTTTTCTTTGTGTGTGTTTTGTAAATGTTTTCCCCCTTTAAAGTTCCAGCTCCTTTTCGCTTTTTCGGGACACGCCTCCCCCTCTCCCATCCCTCCCCCGAAATTAAATTCCGCGTACGCTGCTATTTTATATCATATAATGGTGCATCTTGTTTACCAAATAACCGCGAGCTCCAACATACACTTTTTGTTAGCCTAAAATATTTCTGTCGTGTTTTTCTGTGTACGCTGATAGAAACTAAAGGCGTCATTCTCAGTAAATATTTATTCCGCTTTAGTAGCTTTAACCTTTTTTTCGTCTGGGACGAGAGTAAAACACTTCCGGCAAATCCACATCGTTCTACTTATTTTCTCAGTGAAGATAGTGTTTGCACATCAACCCAACGCAGAAGTGGCAGCCGCAACCACCTTGTTGACAGCAACAGCCTTGGCGACATCCCCAGCGATGTGCTCCGCTTTCTTCTTCAACTTCTTGAGTTTCTTGCCGAGGCCGTACGCAACGACGTCGTCACCCGGATTCTGGCTGAATTCTTCATCCTCGGCTACAGCTATAGCGATGTCTTCCTGAACAGCTGTATCGATAAGTTGCACCAAACGCTTAAGCGCCTCGTTATAGTCTTCCTTGGCGTTAGCGTCCAGCCAATCTTCGACTGCATTGGAAAGCAGCCGCACGGCATCCTGTAGGTTTTTATCTGCACGGAAAAATTTCAGAAAGCAAGAAAGAGATGTCAAAATCTCGGAGAGGTGAGCACGAATGATTACTAGAAATAGAAAGGGGAATAATTAAGTGAATCAAAAAGTGATTAAATAACATTTTGCCTTCAGCGACCAGAGATGTCGCAGACTACTATTAGCCTCTAATCAGTGAAGGCTTTTTTATACGCAAGAAACATAAACCTTGATATTTTGTGCCCTGAACCCTTCAGTTAATGTAACATAAAAGAGCCAAAGAAGTGCGAAAATTTTGCCTTGCACACATTGGAGGCACGCTCGCTGTTTTGTCTCACACATCCATGCGGTATGCAACTTCACACGCTCTGCTGTGCACACTAAAAGTGAAGCCTTCACGTACACACGTCACTATGGTAGCAACAGTGCGCGTTTGCTTCACAACACACAGAAATACTGCAGCAGGATTTGGCAGGAAAATAGTCGGCCATGTATCGGCTCGCTTCGCTGAAAATGTCAAATCGCCATAGTTTTCTGCAGCCTCTGCCACTGAAACTGCCCCTCCCCTCTCTCCACCACCCACCTAGTATACTTTGCTCTCCGTCTTAGTCTATCCTTCTATGATAAAGACAATAGAGGTTTGCAGAATACAATTCAATATTTCCGCTTTCGCACTAATTGTTCCCCATGTGTTGGGGCTTTTCGCTGATGTTTGACTTGCCACCCAAGCCACAAACTAGAGGCCTCCTCGAGAGCCGTCTTTTATTTTGTGGTTAAAATATTGCTTTTAACGGGCTTCTCGTGCTTTGCTAAAAAGAACCGTACCCAAATTTTAACTTGAAATAACAGTGCTAGTAACAATTCACTATTTAGGTTTTGCCTCTAGTATGCCTAATGCTATTTTTTTTCTGAACAATGTTGACAAGTATGCAGTATGCTACCACATTTACTAGCTTGGACATGTTTTGCCTAACCAAGCGTCTCGTTCAAGAACTCTTTCATCTTTAGGACAGCGGCTGAATCAAATGAATCACAGACAGACAGACAGACAGACAGACAGACAGACAGACAGACAGACAGACAGACAGACAGACAGACAGACAGACAGACAGACAGACAGACAGACAGACAGACAGACAGACAAAGGTAAAGGGCTATAGAATAAAATAAAAGCCCAACCCGGACAGACAGACAGACAGACAGACAGACAGACAGACAGACAAATTTTCAGGTTTAAATAGCCGAAGAAAGGTGATCGTCCTTTAAAAAAGTTTTGAGGTTAGGCGTTGACGCGCGAAACATTCTAAGCCGCTCGGCTGGACATCGCGCGAAGGCAGAGGATGAAAGTTAGGGCGACTGCGCTCTAACAGGACCGATACGAAACTCAGCAAAAAAGGTACGGCGGCCCTATAATATCAAAAACATTTGGAGAAATCCTTTCTCAGTTATATGTAAAGGAGGACAAAAGAGGCTGAACAAAAAAATTGAAGGCTTTGCCGGGAAACGAATATATATCGCTGAATAAATTCACTTGGGAAAAATACGGCAACTTGAAATCTTGGATTTCGTCAGGGGAGTAATACCTTGATCAGATCTCTGATGTTCTGCAGCATTCAGGGGTGTGTGACTGAGAGATGCGCAAAAAAAAGAACACGGCGTTTAGTAAATGTGGTTTACATCGAGGGCTGCAACAAAAGTCTCTTTAAATAGACACTTTCCGCTTGTGGGAGGGATTAGCGAAATGTTTGGTACTCACAGCATGGCAGCACCTGAAAAACAAAAAAAAAAATTATTATTGCAGCTTCCAAGCCTGGTGAACAAATACACGTGGAAAATAACCTCGCGGCTGGCAGGACAGCCCGAGAGTGAAATGTCGCAATATTATCTCTGGACCCCTTACGTTTTGTAATTGAATCCGACCCCCTACTGTTGTTTGCAGTCTGAACAACTGCTAGCCCTCATGGAGCCAAAGCTGCATCATACTACTTTACTGTAAGCGCTTTTCCAGCAGTCAAGTTACGTGCACAGCAGCTTGGCATCATTTGGCTTAGTAAACTGTCCTTCTATATATTCCACACCTCGCTCCAAAAACACAACGAGGGGTAGAGAGAAAATTTGACGAGACACAAGGCGAAGAAAGTGACGAACATGGCGCTGACTACGAGGGATGCATTTTTCGACATGTGGGCACATAAGTACATTTAAACTTGAAAAATAACAGTAAAGAAAGACTTATATAATTTACCTTTCATCACTAACTATCATCATTGATTGTCATCACTTCGCACCGCAAGCACGGGCTGCACTACCTCTGGTCCAGAAATGTTTCCGTTTTTTGAGAGAGATTCGCAAACGGGATGTTTTTACCGTTTATCTTTATTCGTGCGATTTCCGCGGTGGTTTTGCTTTTTTCTTTCATGTTGTGCCTTGTCAAAGTTGAGGCTTTTTTTTCTATTTGCGAACATCAGCCGAGTAACCCAAGCCTCAACCTTGACGCTCCGAGATGCAGCGATGAAAACACTCCGCTAATCTCATTGTTGCAAGTGGCAATATCTCGGTACCTATATTGTTCACGAAAAAAAAAACGTACATCACCTCTATAGAATGGCGCCCTTTGAGCCACGATTTAAAAAGAAATCTCCGCCTAATACTCCCAGAATCCGTAATAAAGGATCTGTAGTGTTGGCCCGGCATACAAGGCCTAAATATAATTTCAACATTTTCTAGATTGTAGCATGCGCATATATACGCCACAAAAAAAGTCAGAAAATTACTCCGCTGTCCTTACACGCGGCTGAAACAAGTCCAGTAACCCAAAATGCTTGACGTGAGTTCATACTGAGGAGTCTGAAAGGCAAACCAGAAACGAGAAAAGGGAATGACTGTTAGAAGGGGTTCTAGTTTCACTGTTGTATCTTTTTTTTAATCAGTTTGCATTGTAATGCTACGAGAATTCTTATTTTTCTTCTTGTTGTCACCATTTCCCTCGTCTCGAGTCTACGAGTTACTTATTTTAGGGAATCTATGGTTTCAATAAGAAATAAATTAGCTGCTAAGCCAGAACGACCCCATGATGACGGCGTGCTACACTGACAGAAAAATACAGGCAGGAAGTGTGGCTGACCTCTAAAACGCTCATTCTCAAAAAGCAATTTGAAAATGCCGCACTTTCTTGCTTCGGGATAAGTTGCTTCGGGATGTGCCCCCTATTGACGCGTCACTATAAAGAATTCAGCTTTCAGCGCTACACGAAAGTATTTCCACAACTGGGTTTAGATATCTCTATCATTAATCTTCGCTAAATCTGAACCTAATCCGCCAAATTATTCTGACACAATCTCTCACTTTCCTTGGGCGCCATTGCCTTAAGATTGGTTTGATGAGCTATTCCACGCACCCCGTGCACCCCATAAATATCATAGAATAATTACAACTACGCCAGCCTCAACGAGAATATCTTTCCCTCTCCCACCAAACCATGTTTCATCTCCTTGCAAAAGACGTTCCCCATAGGGCATTCCGCACATCTCTGGGGTATTGACGCTGGTGCAATATCACGTGACGTTCACGCTGTCACTGACGCTCTCTAGAAAATTACCTGAGCTGGCTTCTACTGGGATCAGCGTTGACTTTCGACTCCGCACTCGACGTAAGCTGACGCGCACTTTTACGCTCAAAGATTCCTGTCACGGGCGCACCTGTGCAAGCCTCGTGCCAAGGGCGGAGCCAAAATTCCTGTCAAGTTCACTCAGGAGTGATAAACATGACGCTGTACTGGACAATGGGACAACGCCATTCGATAACGTCATAGCTTTGCTGCGCAAGCTGTGGAATCCCGACATCCATACATTGCGATAAGGATACAAAATACACCCATGTTTAGGTGACTTCAGGTGGGGTTACCTTGATCGTGTTTCCGATTGTCGAGCTAGCGCCATGACCTTTAGGCAGTGGGTTTTTTTCTGCGGTAATAACATTACGGTTCGTTTGGCGGTGGGAAGTGCTGTGTGAATGCCAACCCGTCATTTTCGCTGCGCTGATAGTATGCCAACCACTTTGAACGCCGGCGAGGAGGAGCGGGGAGCGCGCAGTACCAACTTCAAAATGTGGTATTCAAAATGTGGTATTAAAATTCAAAGTCTGCAAATACTAAACTGTAACCACCTGCTTGCAAAAAATGACTTTTAGAATGACTTGATTTTCCTGATTTTGAAGAAGATTGTTAAAGACATCTTTTTTGAGGTGCTACTCTGATTGCATTTCTAGTTTTCTAGTTAAAATTTTTAATTTGTCTTTGTGTACTTCCGCTGTCCCTGATGATTGGTTATTGGCAAGAGTTGCGCCCATTTTCAAAGCTGGTGACCGCCTTACTGTTTGTAATTACCGCCCAATTTCTATCACATGCACTGCGTGCAAAGTTATAGAACATATAATTTCAAAATATATATTTCAATATATAGAAAACAATAATCTGCTTTATAATAAGCAACACGGTTTTAGAAAAGGCCTTTCAACCGTCACTCAGCTCTTTGAAACCGTTCATGCTTTCGCTACTGCGATAAACGCAAAAGAACAAGTCGATGTGATAGCAATTGATTTCTCTAAGGCCTTTGATAGAGTATGTCACCAGAAACTTATTCAAAAAATGTTGAAATTTGGTATTGATCCCGCAATTGTAGGGTGGGTTGAGGCTTACTTGCGGAATAGGTTGCAGTTTGTTGAATAAGCGGCACACGTTCATCTCTTTTAAGCGTATCCTCAGGCGTGCCACAAGGCTCCGTGTTAGGACCTTTACTCTTTTTAATTTATGTGAATGACATTGCAACCGTTGTTCCTCCTTTTGTTGATGTAAGGTTATATGCAGATGATTGCCTCTTGTTTTGTCATGTGAAAAGTGTTTCTGATCAAATGCTCCTCAATGATGCTCTTCGATGTATTGATAACTGGTGTGAAAAATGGGACATGAAAATTAATTTCGATAAAACTGTTTGCATGACAATTTCAAATAAAAAATCCCCCCTAAACGTTAAATACACAATAAGCAATAGAGAAATTAAGAGTTCTACTGAGTTTAAATACTTAGGCGTTACTCTATCCAGCAATTTAAAGTGGGACAAGCATATTGACCGCATTACAGGACTGGCGAAGCGAAAGCTGGGATTTCTGAGAAGGAAACTGAGAAATGCAACACCCTCTGTTAAATTGTTGGCCTATAAGATGATTGTTAGACCAACGCTGGAGTACGCAGCTATCATCTGGGATCCGCATACTAAGACTGAAATTAACAAACTTGAACGAGTCCAAAGATTGGCAGCGAGGTTTATTTATTCAAATTACAGGAGAACACAGTCTGTATCTCTTTGATGACGCTATCGCCGGCGTCCTAAAACCTGGATGTTTTCTTTATGTGAATAGTTGGAGGGACGGTAGCGCTTCCCACATCAGTGCGGATGCCGCGGTTGCTAGAAAGAACTGCATGTTGAAGGAGGAACGTCTAATGTGGCGTCTCTGTAAAACCGTGGCTTCCAGATAATCTGTACGCATCGCGCGTGGCTGTGAACGCCACGCTGACTAAAGGGTGCAGTGCAGGTTACTTATTGGGCCTGTACTTTGTTTGGGCGGAATTGCATTTTATTAGAATTTATTGTGAAATGAGCCCGCTATCCACTCTGACGAAATTGAGCAACCCCTCTTCTGGGAATTTAGGGCGTTTAGTACAGTAATTCCTCGTTACAACGAACTCGCTTTACTCGGAATATCGCTTTATTCGAAATTTCTTCGGGTGCCAACCCAAAAACATGCATTTAAGGCCGTATTCCTCGATGAGCACGAAGAGCTTGACCCACTTAGAGCGAAGTGGCGAGCGGAGGCGTCGCCGAACGGTGGCGACTCAGCGTGAGTCAGGCTGTCAACATGGTGCGTCAACGCAAGCTGGTGTTTCCCCAGTGATTTTCTCAAGCCGGTCGTGCTCGATCCGACTTTAGACAAACGGTCCAAATGCGTGGTAGGGCCATTGAATTTTGTTCCTGGACATTTGTCAATGGCGTAGACGAGATGGTGCGCGAACACCGACACCCGTTCCATAGGATCAGCAATGTCGGCAAGATGCCAAAAAACTCTTGTGTTGCAAAGTTAACCGCTGAACAGCTCGGGAAAAAAATGCCCAGTCATCACGCAAAGCCCCTTGTGTTAAGCCGGTCGGTTTTCATGATTGCGGTGTGTGCCCACAATGAGCGGCTAATTGTTTTTTGGCTAAACAAATACAACCTCAAACCCCAGACACTGCGTTTGCGGCGCTGTCTACAGGGAACTCTCCTAGCGTTTTGTGACGCCCGCATACTCCCTATAAAAGCGGCCTTTGCCACTGCCACTTTTATGTTCGGTGACCGCAGAGTCATGCAATGCTTGGCCAAATTAGAGCAGGGGTTGCTCGCGCCCAGCAAAAGATTGAAACAGCCATAGCTGACTGCTTTTTTAAACATGAAAAGAGTTTTGCTTCACGGAATACATTGTTTTGATTCCTCACAGCAGTGGCGCCATTAATGCTCGAGTAGCTTTTCTCGGGTTGTCGGTTATATAGAAACACTGCTTATAACGAAATTATTGGCCATCCCGCTGACTTCGTAAACACGATGGATTACGGTACGTTCATACCCGACGCAGAAGACTGGAAAGGAAAATTCGGAATGCCCGTTTCCGAACATCACAAGCGGCCAAACAGGATGGGAAAACAACGGCTGCACGCCGCAAAACATCACTTCTATGTTATGGAGTCGTATACGCCCTGTCATCGCTATGTGATGTCATCGGGCCACACGCTTCCTAGGACCTTGCAAGTTCCATTGCGCACAGCATGGTGGGGCATGAGCACGTAATTTGCTTTGACGTAATTACACTGAACAGTACTAGTGGCGGAGAAGCTGGAATATTCCAATATTTGAATTCAAATGTAATATCACGATTCGTCGGTCGTAACCTTCGCGTATCCTGCCCAATGCTTAAGCGGCTTATTAGCCCCAAATTATGCCACTCAGCTAGTGGTTGGTTCAGTCCGGTCGCGATCATTGCGCCGACAATATCTGGGTCACGTACGCTTTCTGCTTTCCATTCGCACCAACAATTAACGACTCAAACTTACTATATACACTCCCCTTTGTTTTCACCATTCAGCTGATGGACTCCTCGTTTTCCTGCATTTGTTTCGCACTTATCTTTGCCACGACGGTGATAACATGGGCATGCACTTCTAAGTAGCACAAAGCCCAAACGCTGACATTGCTACATAAGGCATATCTTTCGGCAGCGTCACTCGTCAACCTCCCGCTAATACTCCTCTCTTGAAAAGATGCTGTGCAAGCATGCAAAGTCACTACTGGACGCGTCGACTGTGTTTTCCCGGCGTACCGGGTATTTCCTAGACTCAGCACTCCTATCACAATCGGAAAAGAGGCCATAAAAGCCTGATTGTGTCCCGGGTTTCCAACAACTGCAACTACGGCAGCTCCAGACGCCCCATAGCAAGAAGGTGAGCCCTTAATAGTATTCCTAGTTTTTCTCTAGTGTTCAAGGAAAACATGTCACTCCAGCTTCGTGGTACGTGGTGTGAATTGAAAACTTGCGCTATTGCTAAAATCAGCAAATTTTCGATTACCGAGCTTCTGCGCTACGTACTGTTTCCACCTCTCTCTTCCACCTGAACAATCTTGCACAATTTACCCAAATAAGATTTCAAAAATTATTCACGAAGAAACGTGCCGCATTAGGTACAAGTAATCCCATTAAAACTGCTTAAAAACATCAATTCTTACAACGTACAAGTGCTGAGGATTTCACTGATAAATTTGGAACCGAGCTTGTACAATAACCTTTGTTCCTCTTCTGGAAAACAGATACTGTTGCCTAGAATAAATATTTTTCGCACGCCCTTAACCCCCCAAAAAACAGATTTGTTGCGATGACAAGAAAAGATTTTAGTAAAAGTTCCAAATGTAATCGTCATAATAGCGTAAACGGAGATAATTGGTTGAACGAATTTTCGGAAAACTAGAAAATAAGAAAAATATAAAGAAAACCGTATAACCAGATACCGCAAAACCCCGTGCATTTCCATAATAATTCATATTTTGCGGCAGTTCAACCTGTAATCGTTATATTAGCTTGGACGGAGAAAAGTCGTCAAACGAAATTTTGACTTAAACAAAACGTGAAATGGCGAATCGTGTAACGCCCTGCATTTCCAGAATTTCTGCACTGCATTTCCACATTTCCACATGGCCACTTTCCACATTCCAGAAGGTTGCAATGTAATTGTGGAAATGGCGTAAATACAGATAATGGATCGTACTAAATTTCGAAAAACTTAGCAAATAGAAAAATATAAAAAATTACAGAAAATGGCAAACTGCATACCACTCTCGATTTACTCTATAATGCGGACATCGCGAAAGTTCCAGCTGTAATCGTTATAACAGCGTAAAAGGATAAAATTGGTGGAAGGCAATTTAAAAAAGCAGAAAATAAAAAAAATATAATAGAGGTACGGAAAATGATGAACCGTCTAACGGGCTGCCATTCCACAATAAGCATATTTCGCAAGACCCACCTATAATTGTTATTATAGCGTAAATGAAGATAATTGGTCGGACAGGATTTAGAAAAACCACAAAATTTGTCTGTAAATATCTCACACTCAGGAGAAGTGGTATAAGCGTGCTACGCATTAGTAGACAATTCTCTGAATTTCTTCAGAATTTTTTCACCCTTCATGAGTGTTTAGTAATAGTGTTCCTTATCTGACTTTTGCTACTGCATTAGGTGTTTATTAATGTCGGTTACTTTACCGTCCCTTAGCAGTATTGACAACTGCGTGAACTAGTTTAATAGAAAAAGGTACAAAGCAGACTGCTTTCAATTGAAACATAAAAAGAAAACACCCTCTAGACCATTTAAATACCATTGTAAAAATGGAGTTACAAGGACTGCCCTGGACAATATAATTGACGCCGTAGCCCCATCAGTGTCTCGATGGTGTCCCTAGATTCATCGGTTCGACTTCTGCCTATTGTCTCGCATTGCTTCTCGCATTTTAGGCTACGATTATGTTCAACCATTCAGGGAGAGGCGAATTCAAGCATTCAGGCAACATAAAGATTGTTTTTCTTTTGATCCCTGCACCAAAGTACAGTTTTGAAGACAATGGAAAATTCCCATCTGAGGCATTTTATGAAAACTAGAAACAAGAATAAAATAATCTCAATTGACCTTCGGAATCGATTAGACCCCATATTTTGCCAAGCGATAAACATATTATTAACGAATTGTGCTGCACCACCAACAAGGGCGTCTCTGTGACTCTGACAAACGCCGCTTCTCCTGCTTAAAAATGAGCATAATTGTTGAATACGACTGCATAACATTTGAGTGCGACTGTGTTAAGACTTGCGCTGCTGTGACTGCTTAAATCGTAGTAACTATTGGTTACGATTTTTTTTTTCAGACGTACGAGGCAGACTTCAGCCATGAATTCATCCGCTGCACTTGTTTTCTTGGCGGTTATTGTTCTCGCTTGTAAGTTTGGATATTTTTGGCTGTGAACAGTGTATTCTCACACCAGCCGGAATAAGACGTTGGCCGATATTTTACCGCTGTTGAAAAACGTATGAACTGTTGTTGAAATTTATCCTTCTACCTACATTGCGAACGCTTTGATGAAACGCAGAAATTTGTGGCCAGTAATTCATATTCTAATCCTAACAGTTTATATCTGTCAGAAAAGGCGAAGCTTGCCGAAGCGTTTAGTAAGGCTCATTAAAAAGATTTTTGTTCGATTCTCCTGATTGTTTTCAGGACGATTTAACAGTCAAAATATTATGTTAGGTCTTACGCTACAGCTTATGATGTTGGGATGCGTGAGCATCGCGTCTTGTTAAGTTTCGAAATCTCGTGCGTGTGTGTGTGGGGGAGGGGGGGGGGATATTGACTAATCAGCCAATTTAAACCGATGAATCTGTCAGAAACCGCTGATAGCTTTTGCCTCTGGCCAACTCCACAGTGTCGGTATCAGAGAATTGGGGACTGTTTTGTTGGCGTCACCGCCAAAACGGGAATATGCTAGCTGCCTGTGAGCTCCTGAAGGCAGCTGTAGTGGTCCTTAGCCAATCCCCCTTAGTGGCATGAGTGAATTGTGAGTTGGCGTGCTGACGGGGCATCCAAGTAAAACTCGGCGAGTCGGCCATGAGTTTCCACCCAATGCTGTCATCGTCACGGGGTGCGTACGGGTACGTTGTTAGACATATATTCAGCCCTAACTTTAGGTGCCGCTAACGCCAAGCCTAACGTCGTGGCAAGGATAACAAACTTATACGTCAAGCCGCTGGTTCCAATTGACGACGCCAGACTTCAAAACGCAACATTATGGTTAATAATTACTCGTGAGGTTCTTTCGGCTCTGTCATAGTGACTGGTCAATTTCCCTGAGGGGGTATATTGATAGGCCATCGCATTAAACAGGAATTTTGATTCTATATACACCCAAAGAAAATTTTAATAACAGGCTGTGGCCAGACTTTAGGGTAATCGCCGCCTTTTAAGGGCGAATGAACTGCCGGCTTCACCTGTCGTCGTCGTCTTCTGTCGCCACGGTAAGCCAAGTTGTGAAAGGACGGTCAAAAAACAAGTGTATAATAAATAAAACTGGTTTCAAATAAACTGACAGGATTTAAACTAATTTATAATACAGGAATAATGAGGATTTGATTGCACAAATAACAGAAATTTGTTCCATTCTGTCTCAAACTTGCTTACAAACACCAGGTTTTCTCCTGTAAAGCATACTTCTTAGCATGCCACGCCGCGCTACACGAATACAATTTACGGCCAGTCTTTCTATCATTTAATTGCTTAAATCCGCTTCAACACCAAGAGGATCGCTACCGCCTCAGCAAGAGCGCGATTGCACCTCCCACCCACGCTTCTACGGCACCCAGTCAGCGCGCGCCGGGTGGGAAGACAGAGACTTGCAATCTTTGAATACACTTATGCACTGCATGCTTCGCCCCTCTCCAGGATTTCTTTAGAGATCAATCGTGTAGTGCGTGATGCGTGAGCGATGCTGACGCATTAGCAAATGAAGGCGCTAAACCCTCCAGCTAATTCTTTCTTTTTTCCCGCATGTTCACAATTTTCCACGCCACTTGCAGATGGCGCCAAAATGTAAGTCCCCTTTATCTTCTCAATCACGGAATAGTGTCATTTTCATTTTCTCGCATTCTATAGCCCTGCACACTTTGTGTTCCACTTGTTTCTTTGGTTAAACCTTTCAATTCTGGCGTTTTTCTAACACGTGTTTCGTAGTACGGTCTTTAAAAATAATATTAAATAAAGAGCGCATTACACAACTAAAAAAATGATTAGTAGTTTTTAAGCAAGTCATCCCTTGCCGAACATCGCTACTCCGGTATGTTTGTCATTTATGTGTAACGAATCCTAAATTCTTCATCAAAATTCATTCGGTCACAGCAGCTTGAATTGAATATTTGTTTTCCATACCAAAAGTGTTAGTTTGACGTATTTCAGGTAGCGTAGTGGCTTTTTTATGCTTCCATCTTTCTCTCACACCTGCTATTTCAAGTGCTTGCAGTTGATGAGGTCATGTAGAAAATAGAGGGGTATTAAAAGCCATTACACCTTTTCAGTGAAAATTAAAAACGCCATCTTAAGACTGTTATTATTTCGTGTGTTTTGTGCACACGTGACACATCCTCCGTCTTTCCTCGCTTCGTTTGTCGTCCGCCACGTTAGCTGATATAAACAATAACTATCGACTGGAGTTGGCCTTGACATGGTTCCTCCATTGGCCGCCCTTCCGCCACCGTGGCTACGAGGATGAAGATATCCACCCCCGACGGCCGACAAAAACCACGCGACTTCACCCGCACTCTTCGCAGCGCCGTATTTGGCTAGAGGCCTCCACTGAGCTTTTCTTTCCTCTATAGAGGAGGTTAAACTGTACAGTTTCCTCGGTGGACAAACCTTCTTGTCATGATAGCTTACTCAATACGAACGAACAATTCTGACCGTCTGTAAGGTTTCAACCCGAGTCCCTTGGTTTCCAGTGCGAGGGGGCTACCGAATAAGCCATGGTAGCAACGTTGTCGGCTGAAGTAAAAGCCCGTATTTAAGATTATGCATGAGCCACTGAATAACGTCTAGTTACGTCATTGTCATGCAGTGCAGCGAAGTTAGCACGAGAGCGTCATCTTTGAGTGGGTTGCATCACGAAATCTTGGTAGGTGGTACCGGCAACGCAACACCCTTCTGGTAGATACTCTCGCAGAAGAAGGATCACCAAGATAAAATGGGCCACTTGTTCGGGGAATATCGTGAGCAATAAGGACCTGAACGAGTATACAATGCCCGCAACGTCCGGAAGCAATAGCAACACAATGTCTAGAACAGAAAGCACAAGCAGCCATTTATGTACAGTGACTCAATCAGGTAATCGGGAGTACAGAGCCATGAATCCTCCTGAACTATGGCTGTTTCTTACTTAGTGGTACCTCCTGCATTGCCCCTAAGTACATATAGGTTCAACATTGAAGCGAGTTACCAAACAGAATTTTAGATGTTTTTTATACCTGGCATGCAAGGTGGCTTAGGCGTTCGTTCATTTCATCGCATGATGCTTTTTAATTTACCTTATTTAAAAATGTATTTTTAACCATTTTCAGAGATCCTCAAGACCACAGTAGCAAGCCTGCTGAAATGACTCATGGTGAGGCAAAAATCTCTTTGATTGTGTTTTAGTAATGACACCAAATAATGTACTATGTTATAATGTACATCTGCGCAATTAAAAACTCTGGACTAAAGAAAGTCCGAGAAATGACTAAATGGCGCATGAGAGCACTTTTGTGTTGTGCATACGCAAAAACGAATGAAAGCCTGAGTCACGCCCTTCTACCAATATATCCACCTTATTACCTTTAATCGAATTTTATGCAGATGATGAAGCTTTGCGGAACGCCGGACGGACACTTGAGACCCTTGGACACTTTCTACAGGGGAAGATCACCGGCGCAAATGAATCCCAGCGCAAGGAATTGATCGAAGCCCTTACCATCTTGGTGAAACCATATCCCGAATCTGAAGACGGCAGCAATGCTTATTTCTTCAAGACCATCAAGAAAATTGTGCGGGCGGTAACCCCTGACAAAGTCGCCAGCGTTACAGCTGGATAAATGGCACAACTTGTGTATTCTACATCGTCAGATGTGAAATAAACTTAACAGCTCGAATTCGAGTGCAGAAATGAACCTTCTTTTCTAACATAAGTATGATCATTTACTAAGTGTGAAACCAGCCTTTTTGCACACAGGATAATGAATATACCCGTGACACTTCAAATGCAAAAGAAATCGTGGTGGTGAAGGTTTGCGAACAACGAATTTAGCATTGGGGGAAAAGTAGGAGGACAGCGAATGGACAGGCTGGGAAATTAATCAGATGCACAACCAGGTTTGCTGGCCCGCAGTGGGGGACCGTTATTTAGGGGATTAAAGTCACAGCAGGTGAGAAGGAGGTATGACACAGGAACGGAAACGGGCGGGCACCCCGTATTTTCTGTGCAGTATAGGCGTCCTTGTAAACCAGTATATTTAAGAACACATAGAAGGGTTTCGTTTGCCTTCTGTTTGAACATTTAAATGAAAGGATCGTAATTCAATAGAACCGGACTACCAGTCATGAAATATGCATTGCGAAATACAATTTGTCGCTTTCACCTCATTAGGTGTATAATGAAGAGCATTTTGTGAATCTATTTAGACAGATTTCTTTTGGTAAGCCTCACAGCTGAATCCAAGTTAAATACCTCACAGATCCCAAGTTATATTTACAAACGAACATAAACAAAACGCTTGTCTCCGGATACCCCTCAAACTTGTGAGGGCTTTTTTTTGACAAATTCTCAATTCACTTTCCAGGTTACCCAAAAAAAAGCAAATCTAACATCACCACACACTTAAGAATTATTACAAACGCAATTCCCCTTTCCCACCCTTAATTGCGTTGTTTAAAAGTATAGTGGAATGGCGCCATTGGGCTCCCAGACTTTTATATTTTTGGGCCCATAACACAAATTAAGGGCTAAAATCCACACAAAATACTAGAAATTGCCTTCAGGTCATCTTTTTAAAAAACTTGATCGTTGAAATTTATGAGGTGTTTGCATGGGTAACCAACACAAAAAAAATCTACCTCACAGAGTCTTACAGAACCGGTGAAGAAGCCATTCCAGTGTGTGAAAGTGAAGGACCGCGAAGCGTAGTAATCCACGACATAGAGGGAACAAAGAATTGAGAGAAAAGGTGTAAGCAAATTTTAGTTCTCTCGAACGTTGACGGCTGTGATACATAAGAAAGAAACATAAATACAAACAGAAAAATTTTATTTTTGCTCTAATGATCTTGAAAATGGTGCCCATTAATTGCTAATCCACACAAAATGTATATCGAAGCGGTAGGGCTTATGAGTCCGGGTCCAATCGTGTGATCAACGGCGTGCGACTTTGGTGGTGGCCGCGTGCAATTAGCCCATGCACCGGAACGTCGGCTTTTTAACGCCTCGCGCTATGGAACGCCTGGCGCTTCAAATACACGTGAAGCCTCGTGGAGTTTTTTACACGGAAGTTCAAAAAATCCAGTGCCCTTCCACTCAGTGAAGAAAGAATACCAGCGAAGCTTTGGTGCGTAATCTTAGAGTGGTCTTAGCGGTTACTTGTCATATAATTTGTTTCCGGATAGTTCCGATAAAACAACGGTTACACCCGTTTTCTGTAACCGCTCGCTAACGATAGTGTTGAAAAACCAAGCGATTTGCTTAACAGGACAGAATATCAAACTCTTTCCGAAGTTTTAGCCTATTATAGGTCCTAAGCCCAGACGTTTAGGTAGGTTGATCCTAGCCTCCAAACCAATTCAAACATTTAAAATATTACAGCCATGTGCACAACTTTCGCCACGTTGCCAAATGAGCTTTAACATGCGTATTATGAGAACTCGACAAAAACGTGTCTTCTTTGCCTCCGAGGTATGCACACAGAACACAATTATCATCTGAGTTAACGCAATCGCCATGGAGCTTCTTATAACGGCATGTTTAGTGCGTAAAGCATGGGCATGTTTGGGGCGAACTTAACTGGCTGCTTTAAGTGGCCAACTTAACAGTCTCCCCTGCGCTCATTCCAGGTAAGATACAGAATCACGTGCATTACATTCCTGGCCAAACATTGAACGATCCTCCTTCAGGCCTTGAACATATTAATGCGCAAGCAGTCACGTGTATTGTAATTTGGATCAGAAAGCGGAAGAAGTGGCGTCTCCGGAGAAGCGTAGGCCCAACCTGTCATCAAAATTCTTACTGGCTACGTAACATGCCATCAGAATTCACATTTGCTGGCTTTAGGTCAAAACCTGTAATCGAAAGCAACGTCGGCTGCAAGCGGCGTTTTGTTTCCAAGTCAGTGCAGCGCAAGCCCTTTCGGTGCGATGAAGAACTAAGTACATGTGGTGGTAGGCTCCTCCTCGCCCCTCAGCGGGCAGAAAAATTTCTAAACCACCCACACTTACGAAAAGAATTCGCGGAATCGGTTTAAGGAAGCAACTTTGCAATAAAATATCTGCAGTTATCAGAACAGAAACTGGGGCTCGAAACCAGCATTTAAGTGTCAACAGACACGACGCTACCCGTAAAACTAGTGATGGAACAGAAAGTGTGTTTTAGCAGATGAACAAAACTATTGTGGCAATGTTTAAAAGTGACCAGCGGACGGCGCAAGGTGTAACAGGAATTTCCTGCCCTTAACTTGACCTGGAAGCCGAACGTCTGCAGCTTCTACGGTCTAACAGCACACCCACACAGGTGGATTGACCAGTGACGATGATATAGTAACCGCGGGTAGCTCACGGCAGACTCAACAATTGCCTTGTGGCTGCCAAAATGTGTATTGGGCGGCCTGACATCCCAATAAGGTTTTCGACGGCCTCACGTTAGTGAGAGCGTTGCATTTCCGGTGCAACGCCGTCATCGGGTGGCCAAAAATTGATGTACGACATTGTCGTGGTTTGGCGTGTAGTTAGACTCAATGCTACCACTACCGAACGTTGCGGCTAACAATGGCGACAGTATATACCCGCAGAGGTGTACAGTTCAATGGGCATACGCTCGGGATTTTTCCTTCAGTGTAAGTCCCAATAGTCCCACGGTGTTCCATATTCAAAGGTAGCGCATACACGCAAAGGCGCACTGGCCAGCACCTTCCCCTGTGTCTCCGCTGAGGACGAGTCGCAACACGCAGGAATTACACCAGAGCTGACATACTCCCGCGCTGTGTTGGCCAACACTATACCCGAGATTTTTCGTTTCGTGCGAATCGCGACATTTAAAAAATGAAGGAAGCTCACACTAACGAGTAAAACTTGAAGGTGGCGGAGCTGCAGGCAAATGTAACCACCATCACGAAGGTTTAAATCCAGGATTGTAGCCCATTGCTTCTTCGCTGCCGCAACGACCTTCACTCCATAATTGTTTCTATAAGTGTTAGCTTCTTCCTTTCCTTTGAAGTGATAATTATTGGACATCATCTTGTAGGGGCGTACGCTAGGACGTGCCTTTCTCGTTAAGAGCAAGTGTTGTCCCTTTTACGGCGGACGCTATAACGTGTCTTTCTCATTCCGAGCAGCTGTTGCCATGATTACGGCAAAAGCTAAAGTTTTTTTTTTTTTGTCAATCTTGGCCAATCGCCCTACATGGGTATGCTTTGCTTGACCAACGTGTGCCGGGGGCGTTGGGCACTCGCCACAAGTAACGCACACACGAGCGCTCAGGATTTTCTTGCTTTATTTTAAGCCGGGTTGTCTCCGCACTCTCGGCCAATCTCTTTAGGTGTGTATGCTTAGTTTCATAAACGTTCGCAGGGGGCGCTGGGCGGTCACCGCGAGGCCCGCGCTCACTTGCGGGCATTTTCAGCTGCGGACACAAAAAATTACGATTGGGTAAACAGCTTTTTTGTTAAAACAACATACCATTCAGAAGAGTTTTTTTTTTTTTGATACAACGCATAAAAGACGCTACAGCGGTCCATTCAAAGCGTAGATTTCCCCACTTTGTTTATTGATTTCTGTCAGTACCATCCATTATCAATCACCTAATGGCTCTCGTCCGTATATTGTCCGGATATTGCTGTAAAAGTATTGTCTGTATTATCTGGTGAATAAAATGAATTGAACTGAATTGAATTGAATTCAAATCACATCCGGCACCACAAATTTCCAAAAATCATAGACGCTGATCTCCATCCCGGCCGCCGAAAAGCATGAAGCCAAGCGCACAAGAAAATCTATGGAAAACGGGCGCCGTCTCCTATACGAATGCTAGTACCTACGTTAACGGCCGACATAAAATTTGCCGTAGTCACCGCAAAGGCCGCCCTCGTTACTTGTACCTCATGAAGATGTATTGCCGAAGAGTTCGCCATTGCCTTAGCCCTCATTCATGCGATGAACCCCTACCACCATTATGAATTTATAAGCTGCGGGAAGAATCTTCTTCGCTGGGAGGCTGGTTCGTGTAAATTTGAAGCTACTTTGGCAACATTACAGCATCACCGCAGCTGAAAAATCGACGTCACGTGGGCTCCTGGGCATTCTTCACTGACGGGCAAGAACGCTGCTCATCAGCAAGCTCATGCCCTTTGTAGGATACGGAGGAGACCGCGTCCTCCACCCCCTTGTTACTTCATAAAATATTATTCAATATTACCGGTCCGAACAACAACACTTGCCTCCACCACACTTTACATTCACAAAAGAAGAAGGGTCACTACTGAGCCGAATAAATAACAATACTTTCTCTCCCCCATTCCGCCCCATCGTGTGTTTCTAATCCCCCAGTTCTGCGTACAAGTTTATGTTTGCAAGTTCTGTTTCCTCATATCACAACGGAGGGCAAACACAACCCCAACCTCCCCCCTCATCTATCAGCCCTCTTCACCACTGAGCTGGGGGAGAACCTCGTGACCAGTAGCGATCTCGACGTCCAGGTATACTTTTGGCCTTCAGAGAGATGACTGGCTCCCTCATCACATGGACTCGTGCAACAGGGTCCACGCGATCACTTCCTAAGACGTGGCAGCTATGCGCCTTGACCGAAAAGACTGCAGTTTGCGCTGCGGACAAATTTCACATTAGGAAGTACAGTAATCGTCAGCCATTTCCTTTTTACTACTACTACCATTACCGCGTAAGCAGCGATGGCGTAGAGGTAGAACACCCGCCTCGCGTGCAGAAGGACCGTGGTTCGAATCCCGGTGCCGGACAATTCCCACCGGATTAAAAAAAAAATATCCGCGTATTGATGGAATTGCACAAAGGGGATTGGGGTGCGGCCTGACCCCGGCCACCGTTGCCGGTAATGCACTCCCTCACCAGAGCAGGATTGGCCACCCTGGTGTAGTAACGGCCACAACCTCCCATGAACACGCCAATTAACCTTCGGCCCTCAGTCCCCAGCGGCTGCGAAGCAACTGACCACGGCGGCGGTCAGACCTGTGACGCAGCAGAGGGTGCTAAGAATCCCTGGATCCGGACAGGCCGCCAATGGAATCTGAACCTGGCAACGTTTAACGTGCGAACCTTATCTAGCGAAGCAAGTCTCGAGGTGTTGTTCGAGGAACTAGAGGGCATTAAATGGGATGTAATAGGGCTTAGCGAGGTTAGGAGGGCAGGCGAAGCCTTTACGGTGCTGAAAAATGGACACGTCCTATGTTACCGTGGTCTAGAGGACAGAAGAGAGCTGGGAGTGGGATTTCTAGTCAATAAAAGCATAGCTGGCAACATAGACGAATACTATAGCATTAACGAAAGGGCAGCAGGTCTTGTAATTAGGCTCAATAAGAGGTACAAGCTGAAGGTGGTGCAAGGCTACGCGCCCACATCCAGCCACGACGACCAAGTAGTGGAACGCTTCTATGAAGATGTGGAATCGGCAATGGCTAAAGTAAAAACGCAGTATACCGTAGTTATGGGGGACTTCAATGCTAAAGTAGGCAAGAATGAGGGTGGAGACAAGGCAGTTGGGAACTATGGTCTGGGCTGTAGAAATAGCAGGGGGGACCTACTAGTTGAATTTGCAGAACGGAATAACCTACGCATAATGAATACCTTCTTCTGTAAACGGGAGAGTCGGAAGTGGACCTGGAGGAGCCCGAATGGGGAGCACAAAAATGAAATAGACTTCATATTATGCGATAACCCTGGCGTCGTGCAGGATGTGGAAGTGCTCGGAAGGGTAAGGTGTAGTGACCACCGTATGGTAAGATCTCGAATTAGGCTAGATTTGAGGAGGGACCGCAACAAGCTAGTACGTAAGAAGCCGATAAATGAGCTAACGGTAAGACGTAAAGTAGAAGAATTCAGGATCGCGCTGCAGAACCGGTATTCCGCCCTTAACGAGGAAGCCGAGCTTACGACACAGGAAGCCAGCGACAACCTTACACGCATTCTTACGGAGTGTGCAGTAGAAGTCGGGGCACTATGGCTAGACAGGATACTGGGAAACTTTCTCAGGAGACGAAAGATCTAATCAGGAAAAGGCAAACCATGAGAATCTCTACCGCAGCTGACAGAATAGAACTAGCCGAGCTCTCGAAGTTAATCAATAAGCGTAAGACAGCTGACATACGGAAGTATAATATGGAGAGGATCGAATACGCTGTAAAGAACGGAGGTAGCCTGAAAGCAGTGAAGAGACGTCTTGGCGTGGGGAAAAATCAGATGTATGCACTTAAGGATAAGCAAGGCAATGTCATCACAAATAGGGATAAACTAGTCACAGTGGCCAAGGAGTTCTATAGGGATCTGTACAGTAGCCGGGACATACAGGATAATGCCGAACGAGACAGTAGTTTAGAGGAGATAGCCCTCCCACCAGTAACGAGCGAAGAAGTAAGGAAGGCTTTGAAAGAAATGAAAGGAGGCAAAGCACCTGGTGAGGATCAGATAACGGCAGACCTCTTGAAGGATGGCGGAGAAATTGTACCTGAAAAACTGGCAAACCTGTATACGCAATGCCTAATGACCGCAATGGTACCGGACTCTTGGAAGAACGCTAACATCATCCTAATCCATAAGAAAGGCGACATGAAGGACTTGAAAAATTACAGGCCGATCAGCTTACTCTCAGTCGTCTACAAGGTATTTACCAAGTTAATCGCTAACCGAATCTCTGCAACCTTAGATTTCAGTCAACCTAAAGAACAAGCAGGGTTCCGTAAAGGTTATTCAACAATGGACCATATTCACACGATCAATCAGGTGATAGAGAAGTGCGCTGAGTATACTGAACCCCTATATATAGCCCTCATAGATTACGAGAAAGCATTTGACTCGGTCGAAACCCTAGCAGTCATTCAGGCATTACGGAACCAGGGGGTAGATGAGCATTATGTAAGAATACTAGAGGATATCTATAATGGGTCTACAGCTACCATCATCCTCCATAGGGAGAGCAGCAAAATACCTATAAGGACAGTCCTCGCGCGGCTGCGTCCGCCGTCTCGTTGCGGTTGGGGAGACCGTCGCCCACGTTGCCTCTGATGTTGGTGTGCGCCGGGAACCACCGAAGGTGGGTGGCCGGCACCGCTCCACTGATCACCGCGCGGCGGCGGTCTCTTCCCCACTGCCGAGCTCCGCGACAGAGGGAGGCCAACGCGAAGACCACGACGAAGACGACAACGACGACGTGGAGTGGGACCCGGAGCCCCTCCTCACGTACGGGGAGGTGCTGGAGTGGTACCGGCTCGGCCGGCGCACCGCTCCGGCGCCCCACCCGGAACTAACACGACAGCAGGCAGTGCTACTACGCCAACTACAAACACAGTCAGTGATCACGCCGGCGCTCGCGCGTCACGTGTGCCCGGACGTGTACGCCAGTGACGTGTGTAGTGTGTGCGGGCAACATCGCGCAACTCTGGCCCACATTCTGTGGGACTGTGCAGTGCACCCCGTGGAAGCTGCCGACCTCTACGGCCGGCTGCCGGACACCATAACGAGTGCCGTATATTCGACGGACCTGGCCGCACAAACTCTAGCCGTCCAGCAGCTCGAGGCTGCTCTCGCCAGGCAGAAGCGGAGCGAGTCGCAGACGGGGGGGAAAGGGACGAACTCCCGAGTACCTTTCGCGCACCGCTCACGCCGACGCCGGCGGGGCCTAGTCCCGAAGACGTAGTGAACGTGGGTGGGATGTGGAGGCTCTGCGCATCCCGACCTCCCACTCCCTGCTGGCCATAAATAAAGTCTTTCTCTCTCTCTCTCTCAATACCTATAAGGAAGGGTGTCAGACAAGGAGACACAATCTCTCCAATGTTATTCACAGCATGCTTACAAGAAGTATTCAGAACGTTGGATTGGGAACAGGTGGGAGTAAGGGTTAATGGAGAATACCTCAGTAACCTCAGATTTGCTGATGACGTTGCCTTGCTAAGTAACTCGGGGGACGAATTGCAAAGCATGCTTTCCGCACTGGGCGAACAGAGTAGAACCGTGGGTCTGAAAATTAATATGCAGAAAACTAAAGTAATAATCAATAACCTCGGGACAGTACAGCAGTTTGAGATAGATGGCGAGGCAGTGGAAGTGGTAAGCAAATATATATACTTAGGCCAAGTTGTGACCCCAGATCCCAACCATGAGGCAGAGATAATTAGAAGGATCAGAATGGGGTGGGGTCATATGGCAGACATTCTCAGATAATGAATAGCAGCCTACCATTGTCGCTGAAGAAGAAAGTGTATGACAGCTGCATCTTACCGGTACTCACCTACGGGGCAGAAACTTGGAGGCTCACTAAGAGGGTTCAACTTAAATTGAGAACGACTCAGCGGGCAATGGAGCGGAAAATGATAGGTGTAACATTAAGGGACAAGAAGAGAGCGGAGTGGGTCAGGGAGCAAACTGGTGTTAAAGACATATTAGTAGAAATTAAGAAGAAGAAATGGACGTGGCAGGGCATGTAATGCGAAGGCAAGATAACCGCTGGTCATTAAGGGTAACAGAGTGGATCCCTAGAGAAGGCAAGCGCTGCAGGGGGCGGCAGAAAGTTAGGTGGGCAGATGAGATCAAGAAGTTTGCGGGGATAAATTGGTCACAGTTGGCACAGGACCGAGGTAATTGGAGAATAATGGGAGAGGCCTTTGCCCTGCAGTGGGCGTAGATAGGCTGGTGATGATGATGATGATGATGATGACCATTACCGCTACTACCACCACCTCAATGATCCTGCTGCCTCTACTACTGCTGTTGATGATGGTAATTATGACGATGACGATGACAGTGTATGTTTGTATTTTCATAATGATGATGCAGAGAAGAGTGAGGTGGAGGAGGAACACCCGCATAATCAACTGAGAAACCAACTGCAGTGGACCCCACCTCAATAAATGGTCGTAATAAAGATGGTGAACGTGAACCACTTTTCCGCACATTCATCATTCAAATTTCGCTTATTTAGAGCGGCTTTGGTACATGACAAAGCGACAGCCAGTTTTGTTCCTTGTGCACAACTTTATACTAGAAACACCTTGCCCTTGCATACAATTTTGCACTGTGAGTATTCTGAGTCTCCCAAAAATATTTCGGTTTTAACTTCTGTATCGCATGAGTAAATCCTTGCTGGGACGTTCTTTTGGACTATTTCTCGTTTGGGTACGTACCATACTGAAAACGTTCATCGTAATCGAAGCATCGGCAACCCCAAAATTACAATGCCACGGCGTCAATCACGGCATCCGGCCTCGAAGACGGCTAGTTCGACATCTATGACGTATCAAGGTCGTCCTCGGCCAAGGCCCTCACCGGACCAGCGGGTACTGGCTTCAAGGATCCCTGGCAGCGCAGCTGGAGTCAGCTTCGCTAGTATGACCATCACGCGTCCCGCCCCACCGTCGTCGGTGTCCGGAAGTCGACGCCGTGCGGCTACCGCCCTGTTGGTTTCCACACCGCGGTCAACATCACTCGCTTCTCCCACCAGGGGCGTACCCGGAACGGGCACCATTCTCAGTGCGAACCACTCGTCACTTCAAAGGGTCGCCAGCCGGACCAAGAGGCGCAAGGCACCATCCCTATGCTTTGCCCCAACATGGAAACTGCCTTCCAGGAAGTCCCATCACATGGCCCCGACTTGCTTCCCGCCAAATTGGTTCAACAACACTTTCAACGTCTCAAAAGAAAACATCAACCTGTATCCTTTTTGCGGTGAAGTTCCCCGTGCTGCGGTGTCGACTTGGAATCAAAATACGCAGAATGGACTATTGTCGCCTTTCGCTGCTTTTGCGAAAAGAAGTCATCGTGCTCCCACGCAGCCAGAAGCAGTTGACTACCCATCCCAAGGGATTGAAGCGACTTTCGGACCCAGAAAGTGTCAATCCAAGCGGTCGCTCCTTGAGCCGTGGGAGAAGCCCAAGATCGGCTCCACGATGTCCACCGATGCGAAAGCTGTATTCGTGGAACCTTTCCCCATAAAATTCCCGAAGATTCCATCAATGAGAGAGACGCTACATTTTAAGCCATTCAAGCCGTTTGAATTTAAACCGCTGGAAATCAGTGCTAGTGAGTCCGTCGCTTCAATGGACAGACAGCTGACACATGGGCCGCTGCCCACAACGCACTCGGCTTTGCTTCCTTCCCACCGTAAGCATCTTTCAAATCGTTGTTTCGAGGTTTCCGGCACACGAACTAACCCAAAAAAATTTGGCGAGTTTCCTCAACTACTGCGTTCACAAGTGAGCCCCTCGCTTGAACGTATCACTCTTCTATCTCGGATGCCTAAATGTCCGAGTGAAGAGTTTGGTAGAAATCAAATCGAACCATGTGGACCAACAAGCAAGCACCCGATGTCTTCTCAGGCGTTAATACCGTATCGCATGCCACTTCCGACACAGATAACGGCAAATTCCGGTGTAATCAACAGCCCAAAAACTCCCGGACCTCCAAGCCTCATTGAATTTTCAAGAGCAACTAAAGGAAGTGCACACTCTATAGAGCTAAAGAATGGCGAAGTGATCAGACTGGTTTCGAATTTGCCAGAATGCGAAGGTAATCGCAGCACCGTGATGAAACTTTTGTCGTCGCACAATCGAGAAACGCGTTACGTGAAAAGTGAGTTCGCAGATATAGCGCTACTGGGTCCAAAGGAAATCGATTCGCCGCCCGATGCTCCAGCCTTTCAGTTATACGCGGGTGAAGACAGTGCGACAAGTCACACAGTATTGCAGTTGTGTGGAAAGGGTGAACGTCTACAAAGTTTTCCAGTGTCTCAACCGTTGCAACTGCTGCCGAAGCTTGGTAAGCCCGTTGATTTTCACTTTACGACACTAACCAGCGAACTATACCGGCACTCTGAATATACAGCGACTCTTTCTCTGAGATCAGGTGAACAAGAAAATAATCCAAGGTTATTGGCACTCAGCGCGACACCGTTCGTGGACGCAAGCAACGGGGAGTTTGAACACCCATGTGAAATCCGCGACAAAGCATCACCGATGGAAACAGAATGCTCAACAGTGGGACCTCCTGATTTAGAATCGCTGGGAAATGAGTCACTTGGATCGTTCCAGTCTAGCCGGAGATCACAGGCTTTCAAACTGAACCAAAGCTACGCTTATCGATTTCGCGCAACTGAACGCGGACAAAGCGTTTTCAGCGACCATTTGATATCAGGAAGTAAGGAGCTAAAACTTGACATCCAAAACGTGGCAACACTTTCGCCAGTGCCAAAGGAAGAGAAGCTTTCACGCTCACCTGCAACGTCAACATCTTACCCCCCAAATAATTTGATGTAAAAAGTGACACTCTAGTAGCTTTTGCATCCTTCAAGATCAAGCGTGAAGCCCTTGAAATGTATACCGCTACTGCGAGAAAACAGCCTTCCAGCCCGGACAACTCGGCAGCTTCGTTATCTTCAGTGTGTGGCTCCATCAATTGACAGAAAACTATTCCACTCCTCACACATCATCACAAACGAAAGTTCCAAGCCGCTGAAACTCACCCCAGGTTTGCGTCAATGCCATATCAGCTGATACCATGGTGAAGAGAGACATTGCAACGCGTATGAAAAACTACCGCGAAAATGAGCTCACTGGTTGCAGAATCGTTGAAATTCCGACACGTTACGCATTTTATTTGGACCTAGGTACCTTCATTTGTAACCAGAAAGGAAGCGAGAATGTACTGGTTCAGTGACAGGCGTTAGTTTCCGAATGCTACCAAAAAATGCTATCAAATGCTACGACAGTAAAAATTCTCACCTGGCTACATGATTTGGGATTCCCTTCTTTTTTGGAGCCTTCCTAAGCACACAGTGAGAAACCTTATACCATTTCTAATCATTTAGAAGGGAGAAAAGCGAGATAATAAACATGTTTAAATGCGGGGTCATAGGTACATGATAGCTAGAGAACCGACGCTGCGGGGGCATCCTGTAGTCCTGGGTGGCCTGGTTCTTGCTGACTGCGAGGGTGGTGGGAAACGTTCACGCTCGTGATTGTAGTGGGAAAGGGTGTCCGCGTAATCCTTGAGTGTGAGCGGGACTTCTGCTAGTCTTAACACTGGTGAAATGGCCCGGAGGGTATGTACTAGGGCAGCGGCTTGTGCCGCCTAAATTCCGTCGAGGAACTCGTGTTCTTGATGATATTGAGGGCGAAAGGTGATATGCGACCGAGCTGGTAGCAGCGGCATGCGACGTGCGAGTCCGTGATAATTGTGACTTATGCGGTATTTCTTGCTGCTGCTTCGGCAATTACGATTTCCTCAGCTGCGTTTGTAGAGGTGAGGCATATTCTGCCGGCTGTCAATTAGCTGTTTTGACTCACCATGACTGCATGGGCGGGTAAGCGGGCGTAGAGTGCATTGTCCGAGTATTGCTTAGTGGTGTCGGTAGCGTACTTGTCAATGCGCCGGCCCGTTCTTTGTGCCAGGGCTTTGTTGCAATGGGGTGCATTTCTCACGGGACGACAGCTACACGAATGCGTTGATTCATCTGAAGGGGTACACGTTGTGGCTGGTTTTCTTTGGGTGGTACTGTATAATCGAGACATTTAGTGGTGTCTCGCTAGGCGCGTCTGAGCTTGAAGCGGGTGTTGGGGGGAGGATGACGAACGTCATCCAATTCTTCTAAGGTATTGTGCACTTCCAGATGAAGCAACTCGCACGTAGATGTTGAGAGGTTGACCTTCAAGGCGAGTTTGTAGGCTTGCCGGTGAAAGCTATTGTGTATTTTTTTTTCTTTTCTGTCATATTTGAAAGCCAGGTATGGCGGGCCGTAGCTTAGGCGACTGGTCAGTATTGCTTCAGTTATTCTGACGATGTCCTCCCCCGGAAGACCATGAGAAATTAACGTGAAATCATTTAAAGTTTTTTTTACGGCGCACTCTTACGACCACCGCAACTACCAGAAGAATCGGGTAGAGTCATTCGGTAGATATTCTAAAAACATTGAATGTGACGGGAAGCGATCATCTATATATACACGCGTGAGTGCACACAATCCTTCTCAAGAGCTGCTGATTGTCTTCTTGAGTAAAGAAAACATAAAAAGGTACCATCTTTCTTTGGGCGACATTTCGTTTCTCATCATGAGGAAACGACCAATTCTCCAATAAGAAAAATAACATAGGGCTATAATACACTATCGATGATACGCTACACACTATCATAAGGGGCTGGATCAAGCTGCCGCTAATTACTCTGCTCCCACGACCAAGATTACCCTCAAGCATATTTTATCAACTGGAACCTGGTCGCCCTCATCGAGTCGTTCTTATGCTAGGAAGGAACGCTTGCAGGATTAAATCGCCCAACGTTGCGTTTGGACGCACGTAGAGACATATTGTTGCTTGGAGCAAGTCTTCCATTTTAGACGTCCACGAAACGAGGCTTTCTTCAACAAATTTTCTCACATTTTGTCAGAAGCCTCTGCAAAGACGAAAAGAGTGCTGAAAGTGAGACGTCCAAGTCCTCACGTGGTTGATGCGTGTTGACTAGCCCTTTCTCATGTCCGTTGACACCTTTTGACTGCCACGCCAGAATCCGAACAAAATATAGGCACATACCACAACTAAAGTGTCTGTTACACTGGAGCGGCCTGCTCCCGGGCTGCATGAGCGGCATCTATGGTTAAGGGCCTGTTCCATGTGGCAGCATGAGAGTATGTGCGCAGCCACGCTGACTCGGTGACCTCGGCTGCGTTCGGTGTTTCTAGCTGTTGGTGCTAACATGCCCGCTAGCGCAGTTACGAGGGCCGCTCGCGGTGCTGAATAGAAAAATCTTTATTTGAGCTCTATTTTACAGGGTTGGGCGGTACTCAGCCGGTGACTTTTGTTGTGATGCTTCATCTGCCTACAGGATTAGGAACCAAAGCGGTACCCCTGGTTCCAGTCTCCAATGGAGCCTTCTGTCTTTCGTGTTTTATACCTGGATAAACCAATTATTTACTAACGCCATATCCGTCACGGAAATGACGCTAGTACAACGAACACAGGAGAAACAGCAGAAAAAGTTTCATTGACGCGGATGGTGCTGCCATTTAGGAGAGGTGAAACGAAGTAGTCCATCATGCCACTAACGACCACCGACAGTTGGGGCCTCAATAGGGCAGCGTAAGCTGCATCGTTTCTCAGAGCGATGGCCCTGTGCAAGAAAACTGTTGCATTACGTGCCGCAAAAAGGCAACTACGGCGACGGGCGAGTACCGCGAACTTGACTGATTCGGTGCGAAGAGAAACGCCAGCGGGAAACGTTACGCGTTCGTGTGTTCACACGGTCCACGTTACGAACTCTGCCTCTCGAGGTCCGCAAGCTGAGCTTGTCGCGAAGCGACCGTCTGCCGTACACGCCCCGGAGCAGGACCGAAGTGGTCGCACTTTTGCCGAAGCGACCCGCCAGCAGGACGTCGCTCACCAAGCATACCCCCAGGCCGCCACCGACAAGCAAATCATAATCCTTTCGCTGCAGATTTCGGTGTACATTGCACTTTCGTGTTTTGCTGATTCCTATGACAGAGAAATCAACCAGTTTTTTGTGTGTGGAACTCGCAGTATTATGGCATCACCCGTGTAGTGTGATAGAGTGCGTTTTTTTTAACTGCACCATAGTTACATGTCAAGTCACGAATTCAGTGCGTAGTCTGAAATTTCGGAACCTGCCAGCCTGGAGCTGTCCGCAGTCAGTGGCGTTTGACCCGGTTAGGAATTTCCTGAACAGAGGATATCTCTTCTCGTCCCTTCTGGGGTACGCGGCTGCGGCTGAGTATTCCGTGTGGCTGCCGTAGGCTCTTAAAGGATAATACGCCAGGTGCTTGTCACAACCGTATTCCGCGCAATTCATAGAAAGTTAGCATCAGCACCTTGCCCCATATAATAGTTGAAAGATTTAGCAACAGCCAAGCCAGTACGGCGTTGAAACGTGAGGCGTCGTGATAACGTCATCAGAACACAAT
Organism: Haemaphysalis longicornis; assembly: GCF_048455015.1. Lineage (NCBI taxonomy): Eukaryota > Metazoa > Arthropoda > Arachnida > Ixodida > Ixodidae > Haemaphysalis > Haemaphysalis longicornis. The sequence goes on from NW_027526295.1 coordinate 169,400,251, forward strand.
AAGCATCAAGATCGACAACTTGTTTTAAAGACGATAGTCTTTCTTGGGGTTCTTAAATGCAAAAAGTTTGGTCTGTCTGTCTGTCTGTCTGTCTGTCTGTCTGTCTGTCTGTCTGTCTGTCTGTCTGTGACTCGATTCAGCCACCCGTCCAAAGTGAAACAGAAGTTGCACAATAGTCTTCTATACCCACCACCAAATCTGTACGTCTAAGTCCGTTGTCAATGTTCATACTTGTTAATATTGTTGAACAAGAACAAGACATTACGCACATATACGGCAGAAAATCAATACATAAGGAATATTTACCCCGTTACTTTATAAATAAAATTATGAATGCTTGGTTTTTGCGATAGCAACTTGAATACTACATCAACTGCAGAGAAACGTCGCCTGCTGTTCCCCGCATTTCTATAGCTCCTGGCGGCCTTTAATAAATCAAACGGCAACAGTAACAAAGTGTTTCACTAGATAGGTTCCGCGTTCCACTTGGAACGCTCGTGGACTAGGGCGACGTGGTTCTATAAACTTGGGAGTAGGGATCATTCCGGAGCAATCCAGGCAACCGCACGATCGAGCAGCTGTTAAGTGCCTGTTCCTTTTCATGCAGTACTTCGTCGGCGGAGTGCTGCTGGTCTGAGGCTTCGGACGACGACTTGCCGTCGCATCATCGTGCTACATCGAGGCACGCGTCAGCGCTGGGCTTTCGTTCGTCTGACGGACACTGCGCCTGCGCTGCCCTGGCCAAAAGGAGGCGGACACCTCAACTATATAAGCATCGGATCGGCGCCGGGGCGTCATCATTCCGGAGCAATCCAGGCAACCGCACGATCGAGCAGCTGTTAAGTGCCTGTTCCTTTTCATGCAGTACTTCGTCGGCGGAGTGCTGCTGGTCTGAGGCTTCGGACGACGACTTGCCGTCGCATCATCGTGCTACATCGAGGCACGCGTCAGCGCTGGGCTTTCGTTCGTCTGACGGACACTGCGCCTGCGCTGCCCTGGCCAAAAGGAGGCGGACACCTCAACTATATAAGCATCGGATCGGCGCCGGGGCGTCATCATTCCGGAGCAATCCAGGCAACCGCACGATCGAGCAGCTGTTAAGTGCCTGTTCCTTTTCATGCAGTACTTCGTCGGCGGAGTGCTGCTGGTCTGAGGCTTCGGACGACGACTTGTCGTCGCATCATCGTGCTACATCGAGGCACGCGTCAGCGCTGGGCTTTCGTTCGTCTGACGGACACTGCGCCTGCGCTGCCCTGGCCAAAAGGAGGCGGACACCTCGACTATATAAGCATCGGATCGGCGCCGCGGCGTCATCATTCCGGAGCAATCCAGGTAACCGCACGATCGAGCAGCTTTTAAGTGCCTGTTCCTTTTTATGCAGGTATGTACTGAATGCTACGCGCTGCTTTTTGTAGTAGCTTGACAGTGTTTCCTGGATTGCTCCGTGAATGGTTGTCAGTATGTCAACGATAAAGGAACTGGGAAAGGCGTTGGCTGACCTGTCTGCTCGACTAGATGTGAAACACGAAGAACTAAAAAAAGAGTTGTCAGATGTGTTCGTAATTGAGCTCAAGGCGGTCAAGCAATCAATGGACTTCATAAACGAAAAATTTGAGAAGTTCAAGACTAACATGGCGGAAGTTAACAAAGAGCTTACCACGCTCAAAACTGATAATCATGAACTGAAAAGTGCAAACGACCGTCTCTTCAGCGAGCTGAAAGCGGTCAGACAAGAAGTGGTTGATTTACAGCAGTACAGCCGCCGAAGCAATGTTGAGATAAAAGGGGTTGCGATGGTCGAAGGGGAAGACCTTATCGCCACCGTAAAAACCATTTCTGTCTGTGTGAACGCTGAAATCGAAGAAACCGATATTGAAATAGTTCATCGAGTGCCAACTAAAAATGCGGAGCAGCAGAGCATCATTGCCATGTTTGCGTCACGAGCATCCCGAGATAAACTTCTTACTGCTGCAAAAAAACAAAGACTAAATGTTTCTGCACTTGGCTTCGAAGGTAATGACCCGATATACATCAATGATCACCTGTGCCCGGCAAACAAGATCCTTCTGGGTAAAGCCTTGAAAGCGAAAAAAGAAAAAAAAACTGGAAGTTCACATGGGTGCGAGACGGCAAAATACTGATGCGAAAGGCTGAAAAATCTCGAGTGCTTCACATCAAAAGTGCAGAAGACCTAGCTCAGGTCGTCTAAGCTAATGTCTTTTAGCTTTACGGAAACTGAAGAATCATGGCTTGAACGAGATAACCTGTCCGTACTGAATTGTAATATACGTAGCATCCGTAAAAATGTTGACCAGCTTGTTGTATTTCTGTCCCAACACTCGTTTGTTTACGACATTATTGCAGTAACCGAGACTTGGCTCAAAGATGGCGAAACGGTTGAAATACCAGGCTACGAGTGTTTGTCTTTGCCCAGAAACAGTGCGTCTCGTGGAGGCGGCGTTGCTCTTTTCATAAAGTGTGGAATAGAATACCAGTGCTTGAGTGAAAGCTGTTGCAGTAGGAAAACTTTTGAATCCCTTTTCATTTACCTTAAACTTGGTGTAACAGTTGGTGTTGTTTATCGGCCACCCAACTCATGTTATAATGAGTTTATTTCTGGTATAGAATCAATCTTGGATCCTCTTATGTCTCGGACTACTCCTCTAGTTATATGCGGAGATTTTAATATTGACTTACTAACTGCTTCTGATCGGGAGTATGTGTTCTTGTTGCAATCGTTTAGCTTAAAAAATGTAATTAGTGCCCCCACCCGTGTAACATCAAAATCTGCAACGTTAATTGACCATGTACTGTGCAACATTGAAATAACTGTGCGGGCTGGTGTTTATGAGGTTCCCATTGCTGACCACTATCCTACTTTCATATTCTTGCCTCGGACGTATCTATATCCCCTTTGCGAAAAACTAGCAGAACGGGAAACCCGAGTTGATTACGGAAATGTTAGCAGCCTCCTTAAATTGATTAATTTTGAAACCCTGTATGATAATGACGTTGACATAGAATGTGAGAATTTCATCCGCTGTATTCAGAACGTGGTAAATAAATCCACGCGGGAATGCTCGCGTCGTCAATACAATCATGCCATATGCCCCTGGGTAACTAAGGAAATATTATCAATACTGAAGAAAAAAGAGACCTGTTTTCGTAGATGGAAGCGTGATAAATCAAACACCTATTATCACAGTCAATTCAAATATTACAGAAATATTTCGGTTGCGATGATGAAGAAAGCAAAAAAGCAGTATTACACGAACCTAATCAATGAGCGAAAGGGCAATTCTAAACTGCTGTGGAAAACTATAAAAGACGTAACTGGTATAGGTCAAGTGAAACGTATTTTTCCCGATGACGTCACTGTAGAAGTCGCTAATAATTTCAACAGTTACTTCACCAATATTGGTAATAACCTTATTAGCATGTTTCCATCCACGCTCACAAATTCATGTTTGCCAAGAAAGGTCCATAACGACTTTCATTGTCGTGCCATTAGAGAAGATGAAATTCTGTCAGTTGTAAGTACATTACCGATTAACAAAGCAATCGGCCATGATGGCATACATACGAAGGTTTTGAAATATAACATCGAGATACTTTGCACTCCATTGTGTCACATTTTTAACCATGCATTTGAATCTCACTCTTATCCTCACATACTGAAACAAGCGAAGGTCGTACCGGTGTTTAAATCAGGGGATCCAAATGATCCCTGTAGCTACCGGCCGATATCTATACTAAGCATAATTAACACCCTTTTTGAAAAACTAATTGTAGTACAACTAAATCTGTTTCTTCATGCCAACCACATAATTTGTCCTCAACAGCATGGTTTTGTTCCACATAGGTCTACATCTACAGCAGTTCTAAACCTATCTCAAATTATTAATTCCGCCCTTCATGAAAACAAAATCGCAATAGGAATCTTTTTAGATATTAAGAAAGCATTTGATACGGTTTCTCATACTGTGTTGTTGAAGAAGTTGGAAACTTATGGAATCGTTAATGACTCAAAACAGTTTTTTCAAAGCTATTTATCCTCTCGTCAACAAAAAGTAGTAATTGGTAATTGTCATTCCACTTATAACACCATTACTTGCGGAGTACCTCAAGGCTCTGTGCTGGAGCCTATTTTATTCTCAATTTGCATAAATGATCTTCCCCAGTCCGTTTCTTTTTCTGAAGTTTTAATGTACGCAGACGACACCGTACGCAGACGACATGCTCTTCCATCTCTTCGAAGTGGTATAATGGCTGATTTGCAAAACCTTTCAGAGTGGTTTCTACATAACAAATTGACTATAAATACTGATAAATCGAAACATATAATTTTTCACTCAAGGTCAAAACACCTTAATAATGACACTTTTAATTTATCCATTGAGAATCGTTTAATTCAAAGTGTGTCTTCCATCAAATACTTAGGAATTATTTTTGACCAACACTTACACTGGATGGAACAAATTGATAGCGTGTGTAAGAAGCTTGCGTTTGGTTGTTACACACTAATAAAGGCCCGTCAACACTTTCCACTTAATATTCTCCGCTGTCTGTACTTCTCGTTACTACACTGCCATTTATGCTACTGTAGTGAATCGTGGGGTGTTACCTATGCGACCTATTTAACTCCACTGCAGCGATTACAAAAGCGAGCGTTAAGAATAACGTATTCTCCATTCGATCACCCGAGCAACACATTATTCAATGAACTTAGAGCGCTCTCTTTCACATCTCTCCGTGATTACAAAATTGCCCTTGTAGTCAACACTATAATAAATTGTAACTATCCCCTGCCCTTAACTTTGTTTTCTTTGCCCGTTAGTAACACTAGACAAGCTACAAATGGTAATTTCAACCTCCCGATTTGTAAAAATGTCTATGGTGAAAGGTTAATTGAGTTCTTTGGTGCGAAAATATGGAATGTGCTAACAATCGAAACTAAACTTGCAAGAAATTTTCAGTTTACCTGTAAAATGGTTTTCTTGTCTAATCAACCTGTATAGTTTTATCTGATTACGTATGCCTTGTTTTTCTGGTCTAAAATGTTTTTCTTGTCTAAAGAACCTGTAAAGTTTTCTCTGATTACGTATGCCCTGTAATTTTCTTTTCTGCGTTGTGCCTTGTTTTGCTATTCAATAATGCATTTATGCTTTGGACCAGACACTAGCCTTCGGCTATCGGTCCAAATATTTTTGTATTGTTTAAGAGATGTGTTTAATAAAGTTGACTTATCCAAAAAAAAACCCCGATTCAGGCGTGCCTCCGCCGTACGGCAGCGCTGGCACGGGGACACCCGACCTGAAACAGTGGAACGTGGTAAAGTTAAATTGACTTGAGCAAACTTCTAGCGTGTAATCTTGGGAGGAACGAGACGGGAGAGAAACAGCATGACAGGTGAGCGGGAACGAGAGGGGAGGTATTTACTCGTAAGGGGCGCCCATCTACTATCATCTTTCGTCGGCATTTGCAACGAAAAGAGCTTATACGCTGCCATTTTTGCTATTGAACTACTCTGACGTGGGCAAGGTGCGGGCGCACATGTGTTCATATCCATGGTCACAGGCATCTGCGCGGGAGCGCATGCATTTCGGGCGTCGTGCGCGCTTTCTTTCAAGAGCTCGGCTCCATTCTTCGGTTGTGAGGAGTTCTCAAGGACGAGCAGAGTCACCGCGCAATGTCACTGTGATTATTCACATCTATTGACGCCACAGCCAATATTAGGGTGGTAACGGCGCAGACGGCAGACGCCGGGGCCTGTCCTTTTTTTTCTGTGAGTTGCGGACGCACGCGAACACACGGTGGGTGAGCTGGAACGGAGTTAGTTGAGCCGTTCCTGTCTTGCGGGGGGCGTCATCAGTCCAGGAGGCCCTGGGCGCATGCGGCAAGTTGCGCACGGGATATCGGCTCTTGCTGACACCCAGATCGCCGCTACCCAGCTGGCTGGCCCTCCCACTACTCAGGGGTTGGGTTGAAAATGGGGAGTAGAGTTGGGGTTAGGTGGCACTCCCACACCATGTTGTATAGGGTGCATGGGGTGGGCAGTGTTTGCATTTTGGAGAGTACTGTTCAGAATAAATAGCATGAAGGCGTGTGCCATAGGGAAAGGTGTTGGTTTGCAGCCGTCGTAAGATGCACTCGTCGCTCTTCGAAAGGTTCGGATGGGGTGGAGACAAGTACTGGCATTCTTGGCGTAAATAGGCAAGGATATCAGCGTAGCGCCCACATACCCCGGGCACCCTTGGAAGCTGATGACCAAGGTGCTTCTCGTGGAGTAAGGAAACATGGTTGTATAAACGTTGTAGTAGGGTGCCTAGATTTAGACGCATCTCCGCCATACGACAGCGGTGGCATCGACGTACCCGACCTTGAGTAGTGTAACGCGGTAAATTTAAACTGACTTGAGCAAACCTCTAGCGTGTTATCTTGGGAGGAGCGAGACGGGAGAGAAACATAATGAAATTTCAGCTGGAAAGAGAACGGAGGCATTTACTTGGGAGGGGCGCCTGTCGCCTATCGTCTTTCGTCGACATTTGCAACGGAAGGAGCAAATACGCGGGCATTTTTTCAAGATGCCAACACCACAAATTTCTGATAGCAGACCCATAAAGCGGCCAATTATGTTGCGAAGAAAACAAAACACCTCCCTTAAAGGGAAAAGGGGCACATGGGAAGCTTTCCCAACCAAGTGAAACCTTAAGCTAACCCTTTCTTAAATCCCTATCAAATAAAATGCTCAGTCCTTGACCAAGCCCAACTCAACCCAATTCTTTTTCTGCAGATGGCGGGGCGCGGACGTGTGCGTTGTCATGCGTGTCCCTATGCGCTCGTTCGTGTGCCGTCATTTGAGGTCTTAGTCATGAGGTACGCATTCGGTTAACTGATGGCGGGTGTTTCAAATTTCCAAGGGGTTTTTGTTAATTACGACTTATATTTATGGCATTATAATATAATATGGCATTATATTTTATTTTCTATGCGAACTGCTCCGTCGCAGTTCATGAGGGGCGATATGAGATGGCTTTTGCTAGTTTAGTCTATTAATAGTTTGCCATATTTATTTAATCGGTTTTGCTGTGAAAAATGGTGCGCGCAGAGGGGGTTAACCTCCCGTTTCGCTTCTTTGGAGTTGGGGAGCACCTGTGATTGATTGGCAGCATGGCTTGTTCCGGCCACCAGCTGCGATCGGTGGGGGAGGGGGTTCTTGCCGGCAGCTGCGGGTGAGGTTCGAGGAAGGTGGTTGAGCGGGGAGTTTTAGCGCACGACGCCAACGGCACCCCCGATGGCGACACGAGTCAGAAATGCAAGCTTCGCTTGAAAAAAATCCAAACTTCGTCTTCTGTGTTAAAACGGCGCAATCCGATCGACGACGGCTTCATAGCGTGAGGGAACCTGGTTCTATCCCGAGCACGGGAGTTTTTTTTTTTTTTTTTTTTTTTTTTTTTTGTTCGGGCGCTTGGTGTGGCTTCGCTTATCATCGTGAAGTCAATTGTTTTGCGAAGTCAATTCTGTAAAGTCGTCTTTTCTGCAGTGCCTCCTGAAGCGAAGTCGAACGCCATCAGTGTAGCACATAGACAGCTTCGTTTTAAGATATTAAACCCAGCTCCACCCAAGGTGACATCTACTGAAACGGCGGAGCTGTCGGGATTCCGCTTAGCTCCACCTTCTTTTTTCGGCGTTAATGTTAGAAACGTCTTAGCGGCTAAATGTCATATAATTTGTTTTCGCATAGTTCCGGTAAACAAACAGTTACAGCCGTTTCATGTAACCATTCTCCCACAGTAGATGACTGTGTATTGATAGCATGCAATAATCCTGCAACATTTACATCTTTACTGAGAGCTAAGAAAGACAACAGAATGAAACTTGGATAATGTTGGGGTCGTCTTAGCGGGTAATTGTCACAGAGTTTGGTTCAGGATACTTTCGATAACGGAATAGTTAGAGCCGATTTCTATATCTACTCCCTCTGTAGGCAGTGTGGGAAAGCACGCAGTGTGGGAAAGCCACCTTACAAAAACTGATACCCCGGCTACACTAGGGTCCGAATGTCATTTGAAACAAATGTGATTTGACTCAAATGGGGTGCTTCGAATGCCATTCAGAATGTGCCGTGCTACACTACGATTTCGATGGTATTTGAAAGCTTTCACAATTGCTCGCCGTGCTGTAGTGGCGCTGTTGTCGCCTCGTTCCGTTTTCGTGCAATAATACAACAATCAAATTTAGGAGCAGTCTAAGGCAGTAAAATGATATCAAATTAGAAGAGACACCAGTTGTGACTCTAATGTGGTGGCTGTTTGCGTAGTTTTATTTAATTTTTTTGCGCCTGACGCACTGGTTTTGAGAGAATGAAAATTAAATATGTTGAATTCATATTTTAAGTAAATGAACAGTGAACGAAGTTGCACAAACAAGAATATTTTGTTTGTTTTACGTAAGGAAGTATCACATTTTTTATTGCCGATCGAAGACGCTGCGTGCGAGAGTGCTAGAAACGGCATTTGAAATCCCAAATGTCTCTCTGGGTGCTCATTTGGCTCGAATGTCATTTGAGCCGAATGGCATTTCAAAACCTAGTGTAGCAGCACAACTTGGCATTTGAGTCAAATGACATTTGGTTCAAATGACATTCGGAGGCTAGTGTAGCAGGGGTATTACACTGCTCTTTTTTAGAGTCGGCTTCACCTCTGTCGGGTCGTGCATTGCTGAGAAGACAGATATATCAAAATATATGAAGTTCCTAAGACCGAGGTTATAACTTTATGATCTTTTTCTACACCGGGAACCGGTTTGCGCGCAGCGGAGGAACGTGCTTCGGAGGTATCGTGACACGATACCAGGACGCAATGTAGTCAAGCCAAGCTCAGATCCGCCATTTCAGCGGGTGGGGGCGGCAGACCAGCCAAGCTTAGAAGGTGCGGCCACGGTATCATTCTGGTATACTTACGTGCTTCTTAACTGTGTTACGCAATTATTTGTTACTTGCCGAGCAAGGAAGACACGGTCATGTTTGGCTGTGGTTTATTTGATGGTTTATTTGTTTGCCACCCGTGCATCCTCGCAAAACTACCACCGATCGACCGGCTCCAGGGTATGCCTGACGTTGACTCTTGCACTAGCGCCACCACGGTGGCGACGGGCGGACTCCCGGGCCGTTCTTCGTACGCGGCGACGTTTCCTCTCCACTTCCCCCCTCACAATTCTCTCGTTCGCACTCCCCGCTGGCTATGCTACGCCACACCTACGATGCAAAAGAACAAGGCCCTTCCTTTCTTCTTGTTCCCTCACACTTGCACCGTATGCACCTCACGCTGACACTCGAGAGTATTTATGTCACCAGTGTCACTACGAGGGGAAAGACCCGAACACCCCCCTCTCCTCTTGCCCGTAACTCGTCTCAAAATCCGTTTTTTTTCTCGCACATGCGCACTGGCTTCAGCGTTTGGGCCCTCCAGGGCACGGACTTACGTTTCGCATAGGCACATACATCTTCGTTGAAAAAAAGTACGGTATGTACCGATTGCGGTTAGTTTCCATGTAAGGCTGGTCCTACGAACTGACGTTTTTTAGACCACCGATCGTGATGCGGTCTGCCAGATGCAGCATGATAGCCAATTGAGAAATTAACGCATGGCGGTAGATAGAAGAGTATTGGATGTGCACCAGCTTCTGTCCAGGGCACCATTAGTGAACAATTAAATTGCAGATGTAGAATGCTGACGTTGGGAACCGGTACTCATAGTTGAACGTAGAATGATTAGGGTGTGACTTGAAAGATCGTAAAGTTTAATTTGAAGGTCATCCGACGTAAGATCCAAATATTGCACATTAAGCCTGACCCCACGCAGTGAGTTCCAACTTCGTCAACCGATACCTACAAAAAACTGCTCGTTGTACGTCAGTCTACGGGTGCCAGCTGCGCTGCAAGACCTGAAAGCGAATCGCCAGGCCTAACTGAGCGCATACCCTCCAGTTGCCCTCCAGTTGCTCAATATACACCCATACGAAACTCCCTATAGACCCAATGTACCAAAAACCAGGCCATGGTTGGCACCCCTGCGCTGGGGACAAACAAGGACAAACATAGGCAATTGACTAACCTGTCATCTGTCGGCAGAAAGTTGAAGTAGTATGCGGCTGCTGCCGTAAGTCGCAAAAGATGGACCGTGCAAGCAAAAAAAAACATTCGCTAATTGAAGGTTTTTGATGTGAAGAGCAAACGTTACTTTATTAAGTTTTGTTATTCAAAAAACCTTAGCAAAGTTCAGTTTCTGCCCCTTAGGTGCCGCGCCTATGCACTTGCCCCTCAGTTTCAACGAAACCGGGTGCTTTCACGGGCCGGATTCTGAAGCGGTGTTTCGCAACTGGCGTATCGCGGAGAACTGCAGTTGCTCCCGTTAGTCTAGCAAAGTGACACGCACCCGTAGTCGGGTATCGGCACAGGCTTTTTAAGCAGGAACGCATTTTGCTTTCGCACACTTTGTGGTTGGCGCAGCCAATCGCCTGTCAATGTTTGTTTTGTTTTTTCTTAGTACTGGAATCCATAGTATTATAGATTATTTGCAGCAGTACATCTTCAGCAATGTGTTCGTGTACAACCTTTTTTAGTATATATACACACTTAGGTTCATTCGCGCAGGCAGCCGTTTCTGGCACCTCATAGTACCCTAACCCGACGGCAGTCAGCTATACTTCGACAAATGCAGACCCGTACGCTTCCCACCCCTTACATGATACACAAATTCCGAAAAATGGCGGATACCCCACATTGTCCCCACTGCGGAGAATACCCGGACATGTATCACACACTGTGCGCATGCCCTCAGAATGCCGCTCTCCCGCCCATACCTCATGTCACCTTCGCCAAGTGGGAGTAGTGGCTGGCCGACTCAACCGCTCAAGGCCAGCGACAGCTGACAGAACGGGCAGAGCTGGCCCTCAGCTCTACACCGGGAGCCCCGGAATAGGGGCACCTACTATTAATACCTTTATCTCTGTCAGCTCCCCTGCGTAGTTGGCTCGTCACTGCAACTGCAGATACCCCTTCTAGCTTTTCCGCTGCTGTAGTAGCGATTTTAAAGACCACAGTCTTTCTTGGGCTACTTTAACACAGAAAGTTTGGTCTGTGTGTCTGTCTGTCTGTGACTAAATTCAGCCACCCCGCCAAAGTGAAACAGAAGGAGCGCAATAGTCTTATATACCCACAGCCAAATCTAAACCTGTAAGTCCGGTGTCAATGTTCATACTTGTCAACATTGTTGAAAAAGAAGAAGACATCACGCAAATATACGGCACAAAATCAATACATAAGTGATATTTGCAGTTTTTCTTTATTAATTCGTTTATGGCCGCTTGGTTTTTACGATAGCAAATGAAATACTACATCTACGGAAAAAAAATTGGGCCCATCTCACCGCGAGGGGGACTCGAGTAAATGCGTCGCATAGGGGGTGGGTGTATTCCGTTAACGTGTAGTGTTTGGGGAGTTGGTGGTAGTGAATGCGTTGTATCAGCAGCTTCTTGACGTAGTTTGAATGAGTCAAGGATATAAGGCGCGTTCGCAGCCTCCCATTCTGTGCCGGTTTTGTGGCGCAGTGGGTAGAACACCATGTACATTGCGTTCCGCCCGCAGGGTCGAGGGATCGAAACCAGGCGCCAGATAGTATTTTTTTTTATATAGTGTAGGGGGAAGGGTGCGGACTACGACTACGGACGTCAACGCGGGTGACATCGGGAGTTACTGAAATGCTCTGCATTTAAAAAAAAACATCGCATGCTGTTGCCCGCGCTACTATAGCTCCTGGAGGCATTGAAGAGAGCAAACGGCAACAGCAACGAAAAGTTCCACAATATAGGTTCCACGTTCTGCTTGGAACGCACGTGGAGAAGGGCAACGTTGTTCTATAAACGTTGAAGTAGGGTGCCTCGATTCACGCGCGTCTCCACCGTACGACAGCGCTGGCGTCGAGGCACTCGACCTCGAGCAGTGGAACGCGGTCAATTGAAATTGACTTGAGGAAACCTTCGGCGTGTTATCTTTCGAGGAACGAAAGGGTAAAGAAACTGCATGAGAGTTGTGCTGGAAAGAGAAGGGAGGCATTTACTTGTCAGCGGTGCCAGTCGACTTTCGTATATCGTCGACATTTGCAACGAAAGGAGCAGGTACGCGGCCATTACTTATTAATGTATTAAGGTGCTTCTAGAATTAATATATGGCTGGAACTAAGGGAAACTGGCATATAGCAGTGACATTGCTTGAATTACGCAGCTCAATTCCGAAAACAATTCCTAGACAAAAAAGTATGAAAAATTTTGTGAGCGGGTTTCTAAGTTATCTGATGATCGTGAAGCGTGGCTTGGATACTTCGCGGCCACCTAATCTAAGTACTTGATGCGCGTGTTGACCCTTCGAAAAGCATTTCAGCGTTTTTAAAATAAGAACAATAATGGGAGGGGTACTTAACAAATAATTATTTGCGAACATTTCCAGTTCGACTTCTTGACTATAAAGTGCCCTACATTGGTAGGGCAGTTACTTCCTGCAAAGACTCACCCCTACCACTCAGCAATTCTTCGTTTACGCTGCATGCGTATTTCGAGAGAGAAAAACAGAGAGAAGAAGAGAGAAGACTTTATTGGACGCCCTATGTGGGTTCAGCAAGGTACAGGTCGTAGAAGACCTCCCTCCCTCAGCCGCCATCCAGAGTTATTGGATCCTAGAGGAGGCTTCGGCCATCCGGACTGCTGTGACTTTTTGGTCCACAATGGAGCTTAGCATTATAGTCTCCCGATGTTGTATTGTCTTAATATCGTATTTTATGATAGTATTTATATCTTTGTTGCTATCATTGAAGGTCACACCGTTTTGCAGCTCATGACAAGGCCATACCGTGTGAAGCAGGTCTGATATGCTATTGCACATACTGCCTACTATTGTTTAATGAACGCTAGAACATCTTAACATGAAAGACTGTGACGTAACGGAGTTGATTAATCGAATACTCCTCATACTTCGTCATAGCGCGGTGACTTGAAAACGCGATTCTTGGGTGCAGCTTCTAATTTAGTGTAACGGCGAATTGTTCTGGCGTATGCTCGAATGCGCAATACACAATTCATTTCAAAAACGCACAAGCCAAGCTCCCTGGCCACACTAAAAAACAGGACAAGAGCACGCAACTTTCGGAGTAAACGGTCGTCAGAAGTAAATTCATTGTCCTTCGACTCTGTGAGGAAAGATGATCAGCGAAGACTGGCGTAGTTCAATGAGTGGACGAAAAAAAAAACGTTCCGTTGTCATTTGGGATTGAGGATGCTTTGGGTTTACCTAAATGAATAAAACTTGGAAGTACTAGAGCTTCATTCCAGCGGAAAAACAAGGGGAGGTCCGTTTCTTTCCCGTAGTAGCCCACCTATTGACAACCGACGGCAACTCTGCAACATTTACAATTTCACTGGGAACTGCGTGATTGAGAAGAGTAGATGAAATTCGGCGTAATATTAGAATCATTTTCGTGACCAATTCTCATATAATCTGCTTCGGGATAGTTTCGATAAAACAAGAGTTATAGCTGCTTTTCTGAAATCATACTCCCTTCGTAGACGTCCACGTACGAAGAATTTTCGTTCTACGCTACTCTGTGGACCAATGCCTTAGGCCAAAGGGTAGCGCTACACAGCACCGATGTAAAAACGTGGTCAAAAGCGCGTGCGGGTATGCATATCTCGCCGTCTGTCACAACGCTTTGCCCGCCAAGCTTTGCGGGAGGCTCATCTAAATATTTTGTGTGAAATGGTTTTAGGGCATCCCCCCGGAGAATATGGAGCCCCAAAGTTGGCGAAGATACAGTTGGCTTTTCAGGCAGCGACTGCAAGTAAAGCCCGTTTGGATTGTTAATGAAGGAAATGCCAGGGCACAAGCGAAGTTATTATTTATGAATATTTCCAATACCCCACGAGGGAGTTGTTCCCAATGAAATCAAAAGCTGAAAATGTGCGCCTCGAAGAGGCACAAAAGCGTAAAAGTAGTTTGAGCTGTACTGACAGATTATGCGGCGAACACAAATATGCCCGTCACCGCAGCAGCAGTTGCTTATTAACAATAAATACCAGAATCGTAAAAACAGGCATTGACGTCCCATACAGTCTCTGGCACTAGAATTTCTTGCATCAGGAATTGTGCACGCAGGGTGAAACGAAATTGGTGGAGCTTTTTGAGGCCTTCTTGTGAAACAAACACAGTTGCAGAGGCGTGTAAACGCCGAAGAAATCTAAGTGGAAACTTTTACCGATTGCGTGGTTGTTAAAATGTACAAAGCGCAGCTGGTGAACACATTGTTTTGTTGAAATTGAAAACATTAAATTGAAATGTTTCGCCTTACCTACTGTAAACGCCTGTCATCGTAAGTAGCGCTTGAAACGGGACACAGAAGAGGAGACACACACGACGGCGCTAACTTGCAACTGACTTTATTAGGCGTAAACACAAATATATACTCAGAAAGAACCCGTGCCCTGGTCAACCCCGAAAGTGCAGTTTGACAAACACAACGGTCTTAGGATTACGATTAAAAAACACAAGATTACATTGTACATAGTCAACAACCAACCCGCAAAACACCTAAGTTAATGCATTGGACAAGAAGTGAAATTCCTTTTCATGTAGTGCCCCCGACGCGTGGCTGACACTTATCATCGTGCTTTCGTATTGTTGTGCCAGAGCGCCTGGCCCAAAGGCGTTGCACGAGGCGACGCGCCGACAGCGAGGCTGAGTCACGCCTCTCCCTTTCATCGCTGCGGCGCGGCCGAATCCCGCATCTCAGAACGCTGCGGCGCGGCCGACTCCTGCATCTCGAAACGCTGCGGCGCGGCCGAATCCCTCAGCGGAGAAAGACCCAAACAAGGGCATGTCGCTACGCCCGGAGGCGAGGTCACGGAGACGGCGGCGGCATCGCTCTCCCTTTCCCCATTGGCGGCGCAGCTGACTCACCGCTTCGCTACCATTCGTCGGAATTCAAACTTCAGGCAGCGAGAGCTCTGATTGGAGCTATTCGAACTTCTCGGGGCCCCAACGAACTTCCCGGGCTATAAAAGAAGCCCGGATGCTCTCATCGTCGGCATTCCTCGGCGGCTTCTCTCCGGCACCAGTCTCTTCGGAAGCACCGAGTGAAAGGGGTGCTGTCGCCTTTGTGCGAGTTATGTAACGTTTGCTTACCCTGTACATACTGTATATAAATGTTACTTCAAGTTTTCGTCGGCTCGAGAACTTCTTCGCTCGGCTCTGCGCCGCGTCGATAGCGGACGGAGCAAGGCAACATCGCTACACCAGTGACTGCGCTCGGGTGGCCAGTCGCAACAGCGCAAACAGCGTCGGGATGGCTGATTCCCAACCTCGGTGACGAGCAGGAAGGCGAGTCACAACCTTGGCGACCGCCCTGGGATAGTCATTCCCAACAGTGGTGCCAGCGGTGGGATGGTCATTCCCAACATTGGATGGCAGCTGCGGGATCGACCGGCAACGGCTACTACCTGGTGTGGTAAGCGCTCGACGTTTTCTCTCAGTTCACCAGACTTCTCTAGCACAGGTTATATATAGTAGTTTAGAGAAGGGCTGGGTGAAGCACTGTGTATAGCTTTGAGTGTTTCAAGCCTAGAGAAAGTGTTTTGAAACCAAAGCTAGTGCCGAGAGGTAAACGAAGGAGCGTAGAGAATTACTTGCGCGTGCCGTACTAGTAGCTCGATAGTATAGGAACGGCAAGGGAATTCTAAAGCGGGTAAGCAGCAAGAGGCCAGTGCAAACGATGGAGGACCGTAAAGTGAAGGAACTCATCGAAATTTGCGAGGAGCTGGGCCTTGACTTAGGCCGTGCGAAACGGAAGCATGCGATCCTTGAGATCATGCGGAAGGAGAACGTAACGGCTGAGGAAGTCAATGAGGCCAGGGATGATATCAGAGCACCGTGAGCGCGAGGAGGCCGAAGAGAAAGAGCGCCGTGAGCGCGAGGAGGCTAGAGAGCGCCGGGAGCGCGAGGAAGCCAAACAGCGCCGGCAGCGCGAGGAAGCCGAAGAGAAAGAGCTAGAGATGCGTCGCTCAGGAGTGATCCGGTTCTTTTGAGCCGCTCTTTTTGAAGAACGAGTGAGCCGTGGCTCAGTAAAAGTGAGCGGCGGTTCTTTTGGAGAGAGGGAGACCCTTCTCGCCCCCTCAGTGATCAGTGTCGAACGGGGCGAGCCACAGCACTGCAAACCATGGAGAAAGAGCCAACGGAGCCTAAAAGCCGGGTCAACGCTCTCTCGCCCCAGCTATTGCCGGCGCGAGAAAGCAACTCCACTGCCGGGCCAGCTGGGGCTAATTTTCCAAATTTCTCCAGCGCCCCCTGTCGTGGGAGTAGACAATTCGAGCCAGGAGAACCGGATGCAGTTTTGACCCGTTCATTGGCTCTTCCGGTGAGCGGATCCGCTCAGTTACTGAGCGAAAGAACCGAAGACCCGGGTCAAATGAGCCGTCGCTCTGCGCCATCTGTTATCGGCGCGGTAAAGCAACTGTACTGCCGGGCCGGCTGGGGCTAATTTTTCAAATTCCTCCAGCGCGCCCCTTGTCGTGGGAGCTGACAATTCGAGCCAGGAGAACCGGATGCAGTTTTGACCCGTTCATCGGCTCTTCCGGTGAGCGGATCCGCTCAGTTACTGAGCGAAAGAACCGAAGACCCGGGTCAAATGAGCCGTCGCTCTGCGCCATCTGTTATCGGCGCGGGAAAGCAACTGTACTGCCGGGCCGGCTGGGGCTAATTTTTCAAACTCCTCCAGCGCGCCTCCTGTCGTGGGAGCAGACAATTCGAGCCAGGAGAACCGGATGCAGTTTTGACCCGTTCATCGGCTCTTCCGGCTCTTTCCGCTCAGTTACTGAACCGAAGAACGGCTCCCGCTCTTTTCGAGAGCCGCTCTTCGCGAGGCGGATCTTCTGAGGCGCCATTTGGGAACCGCGATGGCGGCGGCGGTGAATGACAGATCGGGAGGCCGCAATGGCAGCAGTGAACGAACTGCGTCTGTATTTTCAAAGTAATAGGAAAATAAACTCCTGTGACCATATAATTCACTAGAATCACTACAGTTACATTTGTGCGTGTAGCTGTTGTCCGAGTCAGGAACGAGCCGCATCTTCTTAACCGCTCAGTTCCGCAGCGATTATCGGCTCCCGGCGGTTCTTTGGCAGAGCGGCTCTCCTAAGAACCGACGTTCAGCGGCTGCTCGCTCGATTAGAGAATCGTGCTGAGCATGGCTCTGTAGGAGTCGTGTCGGCACGTTCCGGTAGAGTTATTGGAGGCGTATCGGCCGACCCAGCTGGGTCTTGTGTGCAACTTTCGCGTCATCTATTATCGCTGCCAGAAAGCGGACCCGTCGCTTCGAATAAACTGAACAAAGTGTTGTTAACCACCACAATATTAAAATTAGTTTCTTGTATTATGTCCAGAATCATTTTTTCTGGAGTCACAGCTCACTAGTAGAGATCATATTTGTGAGGTTATAAAGTTGACAAAAAGTTGCATTTTCTTCTATATATATCGACCGAGAGTGATTCTGAAATACCACTGACACATAAAAACCTTTGTATGGTGAGGCCAATTCATTTCAGCACAAACACAGCGGATGTTGTTACAAAATAAATGACTAAATAACAATTGAGTAATAATTTAGATTATGCATGCTTAACACAGGTTACAAACCTAAATGAACCGCTGAACCGTTCAAATGAACCGGTTCACTTCAGTGAACTGAGCCGTTCTATGCCGCTCACTGAAGTGAGCCGTTTTGCCCATCTCTAGAAAGAGCGCCGCGAGCGCGAGGAGGCCGAAGAAAAAGAGCGCCGTGAGCGCGAAGAAGCCGAATGGCAGGAACGGGAAGCCAAAAGGCAGAAATGGGCAGTGTTGCGACCGGGCGGGGGCACCCGATCCAACTCCATGGCCTCCGACATACGAGTGGTAGCGTGTATGATGCGAGCGGCCAGCCGCTGTTGCAGCCGTGAAGAAGTCCAGAAGCCGTAGGCTAACGTAACTGTTTACTTCATAGCGAGAGGTGAGCCGAAGCCAAAGAACAATGCCCCGACGGGCGAGGTTACAATACAGGACTCGAGCAGAGCGACAACATCGATTCGCTGCTCTAACAGGAATGGCTTACAACGCTTGGGAGCTCTATTTATACCCGAAAGCGGTAACGGTCAAACGCAACACGTGGGAACACGCACTACACTCTTTTCAGAGTTCGTAAGCTGTTCATAGCCTCGGGCACGTTGAGTCCGAGAGAGGGGAGAGTGGAGGACTCCGTTGCGATCACCGGGGCTTGCCTCTGTGTCCTTGAAGAGCGTGGAGACGAGCCGTGCAGGCAGCCGCCGAAGTTCAGCCGCCGCAGGCAGCCGCCGAATGCGCAGAGAGCGAAGCGTCTGACGAGGCTTTGTCGCAACTTGTTGCCGACATGATTGCGCCTGTTTTCGAAGGAGCACGAGTGGCTTCGCCGCACAGCCGAGGAGTGATGCGGGGAAGTACTGCGGTGCTGGCCCATTCGTAACAGCTTCTCCGCCGGGGGTCCGAGATCCCGATGGATAAGGGTCTGCAACCGTTGTCCGGAGGGATGCTGTCGAAGTGAAGTGTTCGGCAGACGCTCGACTCCAGGCCTTGGCTGTACGACACCGTGCTGGAGCTTCACTGGGCGGGTCACTGGACGAGTAGTGGCTCCCCAAGAACGTCTCTGGCTTGCTCAGGCAAGCAACAGAACAACACAGGAAGACACAACCGCATCGCCGGCAAGCGCGAAGACAAATCAACACTGAAGATCTACCAGGCTTTTAGTTGCGATAAACTACGCTAATAACTAACTACTCTAGTTATATTTTTGCCCAGCAGTACTTTAGACAAGTGACAAACCTGAAAGGTGACATTTCGCTTGATTGGAAATGTCCCGCACAAAAAGAAACGTAATCGTAAAGGGCGAAACCTGCTTCGGAAAAACAATGAACTTGAGAAAGTCAGGCGTCTACAGGCCACTTCTCACGCTGAGAGCTGCGATTCGAGCTCTCATCATTGCTCCGAGTTTTTCCCTTCTTGTACCGCACTTTAGGTGCAGTCGTTCTCTCAACGCTGCTGCGACCGCGTGAAATGACGCCGGCCGTTGTTTTCGACAAAGGCCGAGCGCGCGGAGGAGCGAGCGGGATTTTCCACCGTTCATACGTTAGGCGCGCACTCCTTCTAGGAGGCGGCGTTCCCTTGGCGCGATGCGAGCTCATGGCCTTGCCCCTTGGCGTGCTCGCATTGAAACATGCGCCACAAGTACGCGCGGAAGTTTTCCCTCTATCCTTCTTGCTCGCCTTTTTGCGAACGCGTTCGGCAAGCGAACATCGGAACGTGTTTACGTTCTCTCCTCTAGGCTGATCGGTTCCCGACTTCGGCTCAGCCGCAGTCGACACCGCAACCTCAACTAGCTCCGCCGATGTTGGCCTATCATCGGGAGCATCAGCTTGGAGTGAAAAGGGCACGACGTGCTCATTAGGCACCTGGTAGCTTTGAGCAGTCACTACCTCGTTGTCCCTCGAGCTTTCGGCGACAGCCTCAGCAAGCGAACACCGAAGGGTGTTTTCGTTCTGTTTTGCGGCTGTCAAGGCTACGCTAGATCCAAGCTGCCCTGTCTCAAAAGACGGCTCAGCCGCCCGCGACACCTGAATCTCTACGAGCTCGCCTGGCTGTTGCTCGAGGTCAGCTACCTGAGCTGGTGGCAGGACGGAATCGGCTTGCTCAGTGGCGAGATCGTCATGACTCCCAGCTGAGCTGTGCAAACCGCTCGCTGCTTCGACTGCAGGCTTTGCCACCACATCACTCGTTTCTGCGCTACCGTCCGAAGGAACAACCTCCGTTTCAGTGGACTCGTGTTGTCTTTCGGTAGCCCCATGGTTTACGCACTCCAACGAAACCTCGCTATCTCGCGAAATGTTCATGTTCAGACCGGTAGCCATTTCCATGGCCTCCCGCGAATATGAACCGTCCGAAAACTCCGCCGAGATCTCCAAAACAAACGCCGACACATTATCGCACTCAGTGGACACGCACTGCCCTCTGCCGACAATCTGAGCTAATGCGCCGTCGTTATCTCTCTCAGCAACCCTGCCGCGCTGCGGGGCAGCAACGGTCGCTTCCGACTCGCGCTCCCGAGCGTCTGCTACTGGCAGCGCTGGCACGGTGCTTTCCTCCACAACGAGGTCTTTTTCGAGCAACAGTTCTAACTCAGGCTTCGCTTCTTCCTGCTCGAGTTGAATTTTGTGCTCTAGGTTCTTGTTCTCCCGTTGGAGTCTCTCTCCCTCGAACTCCTTTCTTCGCGAATCGTTCCTGCCTTTCGAGCTCCTCACGCTGACGCTCAGCCTCAGCCTCTGCCTCGGCGGCCTGACGTTTCGCGGTCTCCCTGCCATTGATCAGCTCAATGCATTCCGACAGCTCCTCATCGTCAGCCCCGACAGCGAGTATAGCCTGTATCAGCTCTGGCTTTCTCAGCGCGTCCGTAACATCCAAGCGCAACTCTTTTGCAAGCTACAACAACTGCGGTTTTTTCAACGCTTTCAAATTCATGGCCGGTCTAGAGTACTGCTTTCCCACTGCTCCAAAAATGTTTTCCGCGAATAACCCACGCGACAAAAACACGCCCTACCAGCTATCCTCAGCAGCCTGGTAAAACTCAGTGAAGAAAAGTCCCACACTCACCCTTGACCGCCGTGAATTCTGCGAAGTCCGAAGCCGCCTTGACGTCCGTGGTGTTGGGTCTCGCACCGCCGGCCTCAGGTGTTACGAAGTTGCCATCCGACCGCTGCCAACCAGTTGTTGCGACCGTGAAGGCCGACTGCAGCCGGGTAGAGGTCCAGAGCCGATAGCCAACGTAAACGTTTACTTCATAGCGAGAGGTGAGCCGAAGCCAAAGAACAATGCCCCGACGGGCGAGGTTACAATACAGGACTCGAGCAGAGCGACAACATCGATTCGCTGCTCTAACAGGAATGGCTTACAACGCTTGGGAGCTCTATTTATACCCGAAAGCGGTAACGGTCAAACGCAACACGTGGGAACACGCACTACACTCTTTCCAGAGTTCGTAAGCTGTTCATAGCCTCGGGCACGTTGAGTCCGAGAGAGGGGAGAGAGGAGGACTCCGTTGCGATCACCGGGGCCTGCCTCTGTGTCCTTGAAGAGCGTGGAGACGAGCCGTGCAGGCAGCCGCCGAAGTTCAGCCGCCGCAGGCAGCCGCCGAATGCGCAGAGAGCGAAGCGTCTGACGAGGCTTTGTCGCAACTTGTTGCCGACATGATTGCGCCTGTTTTCGAAGGAGCACGAGTGGCTTCGCCGCACAGCCGAGGAGTGATGCGGGGAAGTACTGCGGCGCTGGCCCATTCGTAACAGCAGCCAAAAGGCAGAAACGGGAAGCCGATAGGCAGCTCGAGTTGATGAGGCTAGAGTCGGAGCTCCGGCAGGGTTCGCCGGCGCCTAGCGTGACTTGTCTAACGGTTCAGGCGAGCGGTCCGAGAAGTCAGGACCAACGGCCGCCGTTCGTTGTTGAGAGGTCAGGCCCCGAAGACGGAGCGTCCAAGGCCAAACGCGAAGCGACCGCACTCGTATTCTTGGACAGAGAAGAGAGCCAAGAGAGCGAGAACGGCGCGGAGGCAGAGAAGCCGCTTCGAAATAAAGATTTCGAAACGCGCGCACAGTCCGCGAGCAGTGGCCAGTGCATGGCACTTACGAGTTCGCAAGCGGGGAAGCTCTCGGAGAATGTTGACTCTTCCCGAGCGAGCGAGACGCGAAAGGACGCCGAGCAACGTAGCTCGAACTGCGAGCCGACCAAAAACTCTCGCGGTAGGTTAGTCGAACCGCCAGCGGCTGAGGCGGGTTGCGTGAAACCCTTCGGTGGAGAAACGGAGCCGGGCGACACGGAGAGTACGTTGTCACCGTTTTCCGATCAGCCGTTACGCGAAGACGAGCTCAAGGTCGTAGCGCTGCCGAGAGAGAAATACAGTCGACTCGTAGCGAATGAAGTTGACAGAGACTGTACCGCCGTCTCGGAGAGCAATGACGTACCTAAAGTAGATAACGCACTTGCTGAGACGTCCGATAGAGGGCCATGCGAGTCCGATGATCGCGTTCATGTGTCGGTCTCGGGTTCAAAGATCTCGGCAGAACGCTCAGAATCAGAGGAGGCCTCAGAGACGGCTTCCAACAGGATCGCGCACAGTGCGCGAGATAGCGAGGTTTCGCGTGAAAGTTTGGACGGCGAGGCTGGCCAGACGAAGCCGCTAGAGCCCCCGGAAACAGAAGGTGTTCCTTCGGGTGTGAGCTCTAACGCGGGCGATGTTGTGGCTAAGCGTGCGAGCAGGACACGAGAGACGAGCGAGCAACGAAGGCCGAGCGGCGAGCGGACCAAAAGCTCTGGCAGTAGCTTAATCCTGTTCTGTGGCTTAATCGAGCCGCCGTCGGCCGAAGCGGGTTGCGCCATCCCCATCGGCGGGGAAACCCAGGTGGCCGCGCGTTGCGAGGCGAACTCTCCGTTGTCCCCAGTTCTCGATGGCTTGCTTGAAAGAAAGGTGGGGCACTTTCACCCGCATTTCAAGCCAGTGGAACGAAGGCGCTCAGGGCGAAAGCGAGAGTTCAGAGATTTCTGCTATGAGCGGAAACGCGATTGGGAGGCATGCGTGCCGGCCGCAGTGTTGGCCTTGAAGTCAGCTCCGCGGGAGATTACGGGCGTCAGCTTTGCGAGGCTTGTATATGACCGGGGAAAGAACGCGTTTCGAATGACGAAACTAGCCTGTGGGGAAGAGCTAGTTGTAACGCTGCGTTCTTTGTTTCCCCGTTCGGACAGTTCGTCCCGTCATGTTGAGTTTCGGTCTCAAACGCGCGCCGTGTGGCCTCTTGAGTCGAAACTAATGGATCGGTGTTTTGTGGCCTGTGGTAGTGCGCGCTCCATTACCTCGACGATGGCGCCAGCTTTTCTAAGCACATGGTAGGAGCAAGTAGAGCCCTTACGAGTCGTGCTGAGCAGGCTCAAAGCAGGCCTATCAGTCAAACAGTTAAAAGTGTCGCATACGCTGCGCCGAAGTGACGTATTAGCGTATGTGGCGGTGGTAGCGCGGCCGACGCAGACCGTCGGAAGTCGAAGTAGCCGCAGTCGAACTATCGCCGACCAACCACTAAGTCCTAGATAAGGGCTTTTCGACTTTGACTGGGTATGGCAAAACTTATGTGGAAGATTACTCCACACTGGCTAGTCCGTTACTGACGTTCTGAGAAAGACTGAGCCAGTTGGGGTGAAATGGGGCACAAAGTAGGAGGACGCGTTTTGAGCGCTGAAACGAGCCTTGATCGATGAGCCAGTTCTAACGGTCCCCGACTTTTCGAAAGGTTCGTTATTCAGTGCGATCGAGCAATTGTGGCATGGGAGCTGTACTATGCCAAGAAATTGCGAACGGCCGGGAACGACCATTTTGTACTTCAGCCGCAAGCTAACTTGCAAGGAACAGGCTTACAGTACTTCCGGAAAGGAATGTGGCTGCGTCGTGTCGGCAGTGCAGAAGTTTGCGCACTATGTAGCCGGAACCGCTAACTCAGACGCACTAAGCCGGGCGTTCTTAGTGCTACATTCGTCCTCCCCGTGTCTTTCGTTTCGTTTCTTCGTGAGCAGCTTTTATCTTAGCAGGTAGATGGGAGCAAAATTATTGCCCTCATTTGCTGCCTCAGTTGATTATTTCCGCACAGCGTGATTTCAAGTAATCAACCTTAGTTATCATTTAAGTTCGTGTGTTACGTTTGACACTTAGTGTGAGTTCTTCTTTTAAGAGTTTTACGTCCCGCATGGGTCTCTTGGTGTAGAGGGTCCAAATTTGGGGATAGACACTTAGCTAGGAGAGTTTGTCACGCTTTAGAGTCGTGTGTTCTGACAGAGGACAGAGGGTGCTTGCTTGCGCTGGGTGTTGCCTGTTGTCGGTCGGTTCTTTGCAAGCTCCAGAACGATGAGCAACCGGTGCTGAGGACAGACAGGAAGAGCCGGACGAAGCTGGTCGAGACACCTGGGCAGCACGGCGAGGTACCTGTAATCCCTACCTGGCAGGTGGTACCTGTTCAAGGAGAGGGACCTGGTGGAGTCGCCCTTTTCCTGGGGCACTGGAGGTGTACCTGGATGAGCCTGGCGAACGAGCGCGCCCAGCATCCGAGCCACGTGGAGGCAGCTCGTCTTCACGGCGCATTGTCTGGCGGCGGGGGTGCTGTTGTGCCAGAGCGCCTGGCCCAAAGGCGTTGCACGAGGCGACGCGCCGACAGCGAGGCTGAGTCACGCCTCTCCCTTTCATCGCTGCGGCGCGGCCGAATCCCGCATCTCAGAACGCTGCGGCGCGGCCGACTCCTGCATCTCGAAACGCTGCGGCGCGGCCGAATCCCTCAGCGGAGAAAGACCCAAACAAGGGCATGTCGCTACGCCCGGAGGCGAGGTCACGGAGACGGCGGCGGCATCGCTCTCCCTTTCCCCATTGGCGGCGCAGCTGACTCACCGCTTCGCTACCATTCGTCGGAATTCAAACTTCAGGCAGCGAGAGCTCTGATTGGAGCTATTCGAACTTCTCGGGGCCCCAACGAACTTCCCGGGCTATAAAAGAAGTCCGGAGGCTCTCATCGTCGGCATTCCTCGGCGGCTTCTCTCCGGCACCAGTCTCTTCGGAAGCACCGAGTGAAAGGGGTGCTGTCGCCTTTGTGCGAGTTATGTAACGTTTGCTTACCCTGTACATACTGTATATAAATGTTACTTCAAGTTTTCGTCGGCTCGAGAACTTCTTCGCTCGGCTCTGCGCCGCGTCGATAGCGGACGGAGCAAGGCAACATCGCTACACCGGTGACTGCGCTCGGGTGGCCAGTCGCAACAGCGGAGACAGCGTCGGGATGGCTGATTCCCAACCTCGGTGACGAGCAGGAAGGCGAGTCACAACCTTGGCGACCGCCCTGGGATAGTCATTCCCAACAGTGGTGCCAGCGGTGGGATGGTCATTCCCAACAGTATATAAAAAGCTTCAATTATCTCACGTGTCAATTGGTGATTGTATCGCCACAACACGCTACAACAGTATATATTTGTGATTACGCCTAATAAAGCCAGTTGCGAGTTAGCGCCGTCGTGTGTGTCTTCTTTTCTGTGTCCCGTTTCAAGCGCTACTTACGATGAATCAAAACCAATTAGCCCAACTGTCAATTTTACTGTGAAAGCCTGCAATAGTAAGAGCCTACAATGATTACTACTGCCTCGTATATGTATGTAAATGCAATAGGCAGCGGCGATAGTCAAAATTTATTAGCGTGATCGGCTAGCTACCGGTACATGACGTCCTCCTACTTCAGTGTTGGCTACTCTTGCGCGCGTATTTTGTACATTTTTCTCCAGGCGGCAGCTCATCCTTGGAGAGGCGGCACACAAGGGTGGGGCTTGATGACCGGCTCGACATGGGCGCTGCCATACGAAGATGGCATTTACCGAACGTTTCTCGTTAACTACAAATGTATGTGGCAGAAGATAGCGCCCCTGACAACAGGCATTGAAAATTATCAGAAAGATGGCGATGATCGACTAAAGTCAGGTACGCTTCGCTCTTTGTGCTTTGGCAAGAAAAAACGAAAGGGAAACGGCAGAAGAATGGAGTACCAATCGACATCATGTATAACGCAGTGATCAAGGCGTCGCTAACCATCGAACAAAAGCTGAGAGCTACGAAGCGCTGAATCTTTCGGGTAAAATAAAACTTATTCAGCCGTTAGTGCCCCTTCAAGTATGGTTCACTGCGCTGATAAAGCATCTTGGGTATTGTAATGGCACATTTCTGTCGTTGCTATATCGCTTCTTTTAGGTATGTGGAGCGAATCCAGATACGGGCTGAAGGGCCTTTGTCTCATCGAAAGCACACGCGCATTTTTCGCGTGATAGTGTACAGATAATGACAAAATGGCTCGCTGAGGGCAGTGGCCAACATGTGTCTACTGCAGCCATTGTTTTAATGCAGCTGCAGGGGTTTCTGTTCTGTGTCTGTTTCTTCAGGGCTTTCTGTTCTCCCTGGCTGTGTACACCTACGGGCAGTGCGAACACCCGATGGTCTACACAATGTCTGATCCCTTTTTTGTTTTTTCAATTTGCCTTACGTTCAGCTGCTCCTGCCTAGGGCTTCGCAGCGTCCCAAGTGCACTTTGCCCATCCAAGGAGGAAACTCTGCGTGACAGAGTCTCGCTCATTCCGGGAACGTGAGGGACGGACCTCTCCTCTGCTGCAGACGTCTAGTTTATGCTGAGTCTGATATCACTGTCACAATACCAGCACCGACTCAGTGAGCCGCAGTTCCCGCCGCACTCGACTTGAGTACGCCGCCCGGTCCTCTGTATTGGAGCAGACCTGTGCTTTGCGTAGCACAGGTACCACACGGACCGCTTTCGGTGTAGAAGGGGGAACCAAATGAAAAAGTGTTTTCACACGCTGGGCGAGTGTTGGAGTGTTGGAACTCTGGAAAAAAAGACAGGTACCATTTAATTTTCGAGAACGTCCTGGAACACCGGGCACTTGTCGACGTCTTAATCCTTGTTGACGTGTCGGTTCCATTTCGTTAAGACGAATGATGGAACAGGTCAAGGATTCTTCGGCAGCACAAAAAAGTTGGAGTCCTATAGGAACGGGTACATGTTGCACCGTAAAAGAGGCAATGCTAGAATCCTTAGCATCTCTATAGTTGCGTTAGCGACAATCATAGCCATTTAAACTTGTTGATAATAAATGTCCATATTGCACCGTTTACGCCTAAATGCATAGTGAATGAAATATTTGGAGCGATGGTTCATTGAAAGCGCTGAACATTCCTCAATTCCTAATGGGGTAACTGATTTGGACAAGGTTTCAAAGTAATGTCCTTGCGGTAAACTCATAATATTCTGCTGCACCATTTTTATATGCATATATAGTGCAGTCAATTGAAACCCACGCCAGCTCTAACGCTGCTTGGGCCTAAATCTTTGTATGAAGGATAACCAACTTTCTAGGTTAGTTAGCTAAAATACTAGGTTATTTCTTTTTAGCTAGGACGCTGGAAAAAGTTTCAATGCTTTAAATACAGAAAATATCAAACTTTCATTATGCATTACGGCTTTGTGCAGCGCGCTTTGTGTGCAGCTGAAGTTTCTTGAAAATAGTCCTTGTTTAAGCCTCGCACGAGTTCACTCAATAAAAATGCATTGAAGTTGGTAGCATTCCACGTATAGTTATTCAATGTAAGCGCGTTTATGCTCGTACCTTCGGTTAGTAGCTGTCTACTAACGTTGAACTATCACTAATAACAACCACATAAAATTCTTACCCCCTATCTGACTTATAACTTCAGTTTCGGCATACTTAAAGCTAGCCCGTAAATAACAATTACCACTCAAAACAGAACTGCATGAAACCGTGCCTTTAAACCAGAATAATAACAAACTAGCTGCAAACCCTAAACTCAGGGACTTCAAGTGTCTATGCTAAGTCCACTGAATGGTAGTGCATGTAGTCTGGGTTGCTTAAATCATCTAAGCTGTTCGAAGCCTTCCCTGTCAGCAGAAGAGAAATAAATGTTCTTCTTTAGTGCGCATAAGCGCTGGTAAAAGCCCACCCCTGCCAGTGCAGAAGCCATACTTCACACTATACAGCATGCACGTGGAAGGTTTTGGTCATAAATTAAACATTAGGCATATATTTTTTCTCTAAAAGCAGAGAAAATGAATGTTGCTAAATTCAGTGATCGCGTTATCTCAGGCTTTAGCTCTTGCGAGAAAGAGTTCTAGGCCGCAAGTCCTTAGTCTCGTTTTTTTGTAATTTTCCTGAGATAAAACCTTCTTCAGCTCTATTTATTCTACATTACCCTACATGAAGCCCCCAAAATGTGTGTTGAAAAAAATCTCTCGAATCCATGGGCTGAAAGCTAAAGTTTCTCCGATGAAAGGCTTATGCCGTATGAAGCTGCACACGCTTGAGTGTAAAAGCGGTGAGCAGCAAGACGTCAGCTGATCCTACCATTCAAGAAAATAGGCAATCTCCGCGGTAAGGGATGTACGGCGACTACATTGCACTTCGGTACCGCAGGCGTTCAACGTTGCTCTTTCCAAGAGGCACAAAGACACGGGAGGCCACGGAATAGGGCTACGATGCAACCACTTATAGGTTCGAAAGCTATCGCTTTTCGTTCTTTACTCAAACGTGTAAGAGGCATGAAAGCCTTTAAAAGTGCAGCTTTAAGAGCGTGTCAGAGGTATATTCCACCAAAATCCGTTTCGTCTTATCCGACAAACGTCGTATATATTATTTCAAGATACAGGAATCACAACGCTTGTCACGGTGGTTTTCGGGAACCATTCTCCTCCCTTAGCCTCTGCATCAGAAATTCAGTCTTATCATTACGTTCGGAGCCCTCACTGCGTAACCACCTGCTGCGCTTAATTAATAATTCGTGGGGCACGACGACAAACTGAAAGGGAATATATACTTCAATTGCAATAACGTACTGTGTCATCATACGATTTGATTTTATTTCATGGCGAAACTAGGAGGAGGCGGAGACTAAAGTCTCATGTGGCCTGCCAGGCGCCTGAATCACCCGATGTGAGAAGTGTGGCTGTGAAATGACAAAGCTGTTGTCAGAAATTTGAATTTTCAGTCTCCTACAGGAGAACAAGCAAGAAAGCTTAATAATCTTAGCTCCGGCTATAAAAATTTAACCTAATATAACTATCCCGCAAAGCACTCAAACGAAATCTCTTCAATATATGACGTTAGTCACCTAGTAATTTAGCAATTTAAATACCTACATTGAAGAAAATGATAGCAGGTGTACAGTAGTTTTAAATTTTTGGGCCTGCTGCAGCTTGGCGCATTTCTTTTTTAGTTCTTTAATTAAACAGGACCTTATTTTGACAAACGGTGATCAATGGTTCAACGAGAATCATGCCTACAAGACGGAAAGCGTCTGCGCTTCGGTAAAGAATTAAAAATGGAACTTGGCTTACACATAGAATTCTATCTAAACATGACAAAAAGGCTGATAATCACGTCTCTGATCTCATTACCAGAGTCAGGAAAAGACTGTTACACGTGATTAAGTTCATTTGACACTGTCAATTTCATCTCGCCCATCCAAATTTTGTAAAAAGTAACAAAAAATTTCTACTATCTTCTCAAGAAAATAAAAAGAAATTCCTTAAACAAAGCTTCATCTGGCGCCCCAATTACAAGAACAAAATCTAAGAGCCGCATATCTTGTGCCTCAAAAACCGCATAGACCGAAAATTACTTCCTGAACTGTAATGTAATATTTTTCAGAAAGCCAACATATTACGGTCCTGGACACCTAAACTTTCGCCAGAAAAATAACTGCAAAATCAGTTTACTTGAGTCAAGAAAAGGTTTTCATATGAAAAGCAACCGAACTTCCATACATTTTGCTGCTGAACTGCCATGACTTTTTTTAAAGCAGTTCAATGCGGACATCTACGCTACTCCCCAATCATGATGTTAACATTCTAATATCTTGTTTGGGTAAACGAAATAGATCCTCGCGACTTCTGTTTTATTTTTATGTCACTGTCATGTACTACTTCCAAAACACCTTTCAAGATACACTTCAAGTAATTATCCTGCTGGCTCTGCATGCTGTTCTTCGGATACTTTCTGTAACTTATCCAACTTTGCTAAGATTGTTATACACCACCCCTACCCCTTCGTTTAGGCCTCAGCAAAATCCACTTATTTGGTTGCATTATTAACTAAGTTCTCTCTATTTTCCTAATACAATATTACCTAACATACAAAATGACCGCTCGATGCTCATTTGCAAAATCAGCGCTCCCTAGTTATTATTTGAGGAGGGGTTCGAATAAATGTTTTTTTGGTGATTCTAATTCATGTCAGTGAAAAGTTATAAAAAAGAAAGAACTCATTATCATGGTATAATTATTTTTATTACATCATATTTCATCGTAACGCTCATTCTTTCAAAGCTAGCTTTCAAACAGTTGTTCACCTCTTTCAAATTTTAGGGAATCTTGCACCAGTGCAGGTGACAAGACTTCAAGTTCGCCTATCAATCGAGGCGGGAGTCTCCGTCAGATATGGTAATCTTTCCTCCCATTCTCAAAGTCTTTACAGCTTTTTCTGGAGCACCTCAGTGAGTTGTCCGAGGAATAAGCTGCGGGTATAGAGCGCCGTCACTCGGGGAGTAGTAGCCTCCTGCAGCAGCAGCCTCTGCGGCTGCTTGGTGCTGCAACCACCTGCCAAGCTGTTCTAGGACCCAACCTAGCGGCTGCTTCCAGTACTGCTCTGCGGCGTCATCTGCGAAAATGACAATGTGGTGGGTAGAGATTCGAAGCAACGAAATGTGTGAAAAGAATTTGAACACAAAGCCCACTTTTTTAACGAATCGTTATAGGAGTGAATGGTGGAAGAAACAAGATGAATAAGTAGGCATCCTTTTTAATGTGTAGTTACCTATCGGGGTGTTGAATGTGAAGACTGTAGCCTGAGGAACAGATGAACAGAGCAAGAGAGAGAGAGAGAGAGAGATAGTCTGTGCGTCTGTTTGTACTAAGAACAGCAAGCACATTAACCATGAAAGAACAATTTAATATACAGAAATGAACTTGCTCTGTACCATGTTTAGGCTGTGCAGTGATGTCGTGAATACAAAGAAAATGTAACAAAACCTGCTTTGAGAAAAGCATGAGTGTAAGTAAGAAGTTTCTGTGGAGTATGCTACAAGCCCCTCCATATCTGTCTCACCCACGCCGGCTACTGGTGCTAGCAGGGTCCGACGACGGCGATAAAAAAGCACAAGAAAATGTCATGAGTGTTCCTCCTTGTTCCACTGAAATACAGTCAAAGCATGCGAAACTCACAATTCCCAATATATGTATTTTGAGGGAAAATTCCTAGGAATTGTTGTGCCAGAGCGCCTGTCCCAAAGGCGTTGCACGAGGCGACGCGCCGACAGCGAGGCCGAGTCACGCCTCTCCCTTTGTCGCTGCGGCGCGGCCGAATCCTGCATCTCGAAACGCTGCGGCGCGGCCGACTCCTGCATCTCGAAACGCTGCGGCGCGGCCGAATCTCTCAGCGGAGAACGACCCAAACAAGGGCATGTCGCTACGCCCGGAGGCGAGGTCACGGAGACGGCGGCGGCATCGCTCTCCCTTTCCCCATTGGCGGCGCAGCTGACTCACCGCTTCGCTACCATTCGTCGGAATTCAAACTTCAGGCAGCGAGAGCCCTGATTGGAGCATTTCGAACTTCTTGGGGCCACAACGAACTCTCGGGCTATAAAAGAAGCCCGGAGGCTCTCATCGTCGGCTTTCCTCGGCGGCTTCTCTCCGGCACCAGTCTCTTCGGAAGCACCGAGTGAAAAGGGTGCTGTCGCCTTTGTGCGAGTTATGTAACGTTTGCTTACCTTGTACATACTGTATATAAATTTTACTTTAAGTTTTCGTCGGCTCGAGAACTTCTTCGCTCGGCTCTGCGCCGCGTCGATAGCGGACGGAGCAAGGCAACATCGCTACACCGGTGACTGCGCTCGGGTGGCCAGTCGCAACAGCGGAGACAGCGTCGGGATGGCTGATTCCCAACCTCGGTGACGAGCAGGAAGGCGAGTCACAACCTTGGCGACCGCCCTGGGATAGTCATTCCCAACAGTGGATGGCAGCTGCGGGATCGACCGGCAACGGCTACTACCTGGTGTGGTAAGCGCTCGACGTTTTCTCTCAGTTCACCAGACTTCTCTAGCACAGGTTATGGTAGTTTAGAGAAGGTCTGGGTGAAGCACTGTATAGCTTTGATTGTTTCAAGCCTAGAGAAAGTGCGTTGAAAACAAGGCTAGTGCCGAGAGGTAAACAAAAGAGCGTAGAGAATTACTTGCGCGTGTCCTACTAGTAGCTCGATAGTATAGGAACGGCAAGGGAATTCTAACGCGGGTAAGCAGCAAGAGGACAGTGCAAACGATGGAGGACCTTAAAGTGAAGGAACTCATCGAAATTTGCGAGGAGCTGGGCCTTGACTTAGGCCGTGCGAAACGGAAGCATGCGATCCTTGAGATCATGCGGAAGGAGAACGTAACGGCTGAGGAAGTCAATGAGGCCAGGGCTGATATCAAAGAGCGCCGGGAGCGCGAGGAGGCCGAAGAGAAAGAGCGCCGCGAGCGCGAGGAGGCCGAAGAAGAAGAGCGCCGCGAGCGCGAGGAAGCGGAAAGGCAGGAACGGAGGGAGGAAGCTGAAAGGCAGGAACGGGAAGCCAAAAGGCAGCTCGAGTTGATGAGGCTAGAGTCTGAGTTCCGTCAGGGTTCGCCGGCTCCTAGCGTGACTTGTCTAACGGTTCAGGCGAGCGGTCCGAGAAGTCAGGACCAACGGCCGCCGTTCGTTGTTGAGAGGTCAGGGCCGGAAGACGGAGCGTCGCAGGGCAAACGCGAAGCGACCGCACTCGTATTCTTGGCCAGAGAAGCGAGCCAAGAGAGCGAGAACGGCGCGGAGGCAGAGAAGCCGCTTCGAAATAAAGATTTCGAAACGCGCGCAGAGTCCGCGAGCAGTGGCCAGTGCAAGGCACTTACGAGTTCGCAAGCGGGGAAGCTCTCGGAGAATGTTGACTCTTCCCCAGCGAGCGAGACGCGAAAGGACGCCGAGCAGCTTAGCCCGAACTGCGAGCCGACCGACAACTCTCGCGGTAGGTTAGTCGAACCGCCAGCGGCTGAGGCGGGTTGCGTGAAACCCTTCGGTGGAGAAACGCAGCCGGGCGACACGGAGAGTACGTTGTCACCGTTTTCCGATCAGCCGTTACGCGAAGACGAGCTCAAGGTCGAAGCGCTGCCGACAGGGCCGACAGAGAAATCCGGTGAGCTCGTCGCGAGTGACGTTGACAGAGACCGTACCGCCGTCACGGAGAGCAAAGGGGTGCCTAAGCGAGATAAAGCACTTGCTGAGACGTCCGATAGAGGGCCGTACGAGTCCGCTGATCGCGTTCATGTGTCGGTCTCGGGTTCAACGATCTCGGCAGAACACTCAGAATCAGAGGAGGCCTCAGAGACGGCTTCCAACAGGATCGCGCACAGTGCGCGAGATAGCGAGGTTTCTCGGGAAACCTTGGACGGCGAGGCTAGCCCAACACCACCTAGAACTAGAGAAGGCCTGCGCAAACCCTCCTCTCCACAGCACCTACGTCACCACAGTGAGATATGCGGGAGGATCGACGGGCTTTCGACCACAGCGCCGCCTACTGCGCCGACGCAGCGCACGCAGCTGCGATGGCTGTGAAGACCGGCTCGACTTGGCGCGACTTTCGGATATGGCTTGTATGGAATCTAACTGCCAGCGCACGCGTTGGGAAATGAAAACGGTTTATTGAATATGGCATTCATAAGGTACGTTTCTTTTGCAAAAATAAGAAAAAAAATTACATACGTCTATTTACATCATCGCCCATTGTCGTGGTGCTGTACTGAGAGTAAAAATGACTAAATAATGCAGTCCCGAACGCATACAGGACTGATTCTAGCGGCGTCAGCCTCAGCATCTGGCAACGTTGACACCAGTTCAGAGCGCTGCTTTTGGTCGTTGGATGGTCGTTGGTGTGCAGTCTTCCTTTGTTCTCAGTAGCTCAATGGTACGACACAGGAGTTTGCTGCCGTGCCGTCGAAAATGCCTGGGTGCTGCTGTGCACCGAACTGTCGGTCAAACTATCCCAACGGACCGCGAGCGCGCGTGTACAGGTTTCCGTCAGACCCCGCACAAAATGCAGCGTGGACGAAGGCTGTGCGACGGGAAAACTTCGTACCTACGAAGTACACAGTGGTAAGCGAATGCTCAGTTTGCTTTCCGCGGTCGTAATTCTCGTGACAGCAAGGTTTAGGTGATCGTATTGCGCGATACTTGCAACCGTTACGGCGCGCTATACACTTAGAGGGATGAAAACAGAACGGATAGTGTTTCGGTGTAATTTAATTGTGTGTTTGTGCTGTTAAGTGTAGCTTAAATGTATAGGCCTAGTTGCGCGTCTGTCTAATCATAAATTTATTTCGCGCTATGCGTTCGCAGTATAATTTACATCGAACAGACGATTTTTGATTGTGGGGTTGTTTAACGCACCGAAACTACTAAGGTTATGAGGCGCGCCGTAGTGGAGGGCTCCGAAATAATTTTGACTACCTGGGGATCTTTAACGTGCACCGAAATCTAATCGAACAGACGATGTGCAAGGCGTAGTTACGATACATGTGAAGCGTCCGCCATGTATTCGAGTTCAGAATTAACCATGGCTCGCGGTTTAACATATCAAACCGAGACTCCAGTGTAATACAGCATTCTTCATCGCTATATCCTGGTTGCCGTACTGAAGCAGAGATAAAGTAACTGTCTTGGTTTCTACAAGCGGCTTGCTGGGATCTCATAATTCTGTAAAACGTCGCTTTCGTCTTACACTTCGTTTTTGGGCTTACCTTGCAGGTCTGTGAGCACCACTTCCATGAAAGCGACTTCGTGGACTCGGCGAGCTACACCGACAGCATGACTGGGAAAGTAATTGAAGTACCCCTCAAGCTGCGGCGATTGAAGCCTTCTGCAATTCCAAGCGTCTTTCCCAATTGTCCTGCCTACTTGTCTCGCCAAGAAACTTCAGCACGTGAGAGCCCCGAAGAAAAGCGCGCTCGTCTTGATGCAGAAGCATTACAAGAAGCTATACAATTGTCAGCGCAGTCTCACGAAGCGGAAGAAAAGAAGAATGCCATTGCAACTTTCGAAGACCTATTGAAAGCAGTAGGTGGCCTCTCTCTGACTGATTTCTGGAGCATGGTCGTCACCCAAACACGAGTACTTTTCCTCAACTTCCGCAACCAAGAAGCGCCAGTTGTGCATTGTGCGGTGACAGTGTCTTCCGACCTTTCTTTGGCAGTGTATGTCGGTGAAATGAGGTTGGAAAGCCTAGGTTCATCTGTGCTTCCCTTGACCATCTCCGACTTCAGAGTGCTTCAGAAAGTTTTGTGCGACGTGGAAGAGGTCACGAAGGATTCTGCAAAGAATGAACTTCAGTTAGAGATTCTGCTGAAGCGTGTTGTGGCACTCCTGGAGGAACTGTCATCTTCAGCTCTGCCACATGAGTGGCAAGTGGAAGTTGTAAAGTTTGTGACACAGCAGCTTCAAGTTCTCCTCAACAAGGCATCGATTTACCCAGCTGACTTTATGGTGTTCTGCAGCCTTGTGTACACAATATCGCCTCATGCGTACAGATTCATCAGAAGCACAGCGAAACTGAAGCTTCCACATCCCCAAACAATAAGACGCATTTGTGCTTCTTACAATGCTAGCCCATCCAGGGAGCAAGAAGAGGATGCTTTCCTCTTTTATGCAAGGAGGCTGGCGTCAACACTAAAAGACCACGAGCGCTTCGTCACGCTTATGATGGATGAGATCCACCTGCAGGCATCCTTTCAATACAAGGGTGGATGTGTAACAGGTGCAGCGACGAACAGTGAGAATGCAGCGAAAACAGCATATGTTTTTATGCTGCAAAGCTTGTTATCATCTAACAAGGACGTTGTGCACATACTTCCAGTTGCACAGATAGGAGCAAAACAACTGCATGATTTTCTTGATCTGTTGATCAGGAAACTAGAAGACATTGGCATACGAGTAGTCGCAGTGGTGTCCGACAACAACTCGATCAACCGAAAGGCAATGTCGTTTTTTGCGGATCCTCCCAAGTTGAGCATTGTTTACAGGCACCCCTCGGACTCATCAAGGCCCTTGTTCTTTATCCTGGACACTGTGCATATCCTAAAATGCATCCGAAATAACTGGCTGAACCAGCGTAATTGTGGAAGATGCATCTTTTTTCCTGATTTCAGTTCCCTCACAGAAACCCCATCTGTGCTGACAGCCTCCTTTAACACACTATGCAAGTTGCATGAGGGAGAAAAAGATGAGCTTTTGCGGCTTGCTCCAACTTTGTCATTCAAAGCTCTCAATCCATCCAATCTTGAGCGACAGAACGTTAAGCTCGCACTCAGGATTTTCCACAGTTCGACTGTTGCAGCACTAAGGAGCACCAAAGTGACACTTGATCATGCAAATGGAACATTGGAATTTATTAGCATTGTGTTGAAGTGGTGGGACATAGTCAACGTCAAGACACCATTGAAGGGCCAGCGTCTGCGAGACCCATTTCAAGAACCTATAAGTGCACTCAACTGCCACCAGATTGACTACCTAAACAAGATCGTTGATTGGTTGGACTACTGGCAGAGCTTGAAACATGATGCTGGGCAGTTAACCCGTGAAACACACACTACGCTGCGTCATACCTCACATGCTCTTGTTGAGGTGTCGGCATATTGCATTGAAGAACTTGGGTTCAAGTATGTCTTATTAGGGAAGTTTCAAACTGACAGCTTGGAGGACCGGTTCGGCCGATACAGACAGCTGTGTGGTTCCCAGTATCATGTTTCAATACGTCAGATTTATGAATGTGAACAGAATCTAAGACTCCAAAAGCTACTTGATCTTCCCAACTTGGATGCCACTGCACCTTGTCTCCCCACCACAGACGTGCAAGTTGTCGTCAAACAATTTGACGTTGCAGTGACAGATGATGATGTGAAGCAGAAGGAGGCAATGCTACCAGCTATTACGTATGTAGCTGGATATTGCGCACACGCTGCAGTGAAAAAACTTGCCTGTTCTTCATGCCGAGAAAACTTGGTTGTTGAGAATCGGAGCATTGAACTGGAAGATGATGTGCTGATTGCCAATGCAACACGGGGTGGACTGAAATTTCCACAGCCAGTAGTTGTTCATGCTGTGCTCATAATGGAAATTGTCCTTGATAAGCTAAGAAGTGCGAAGTATGCATCCAAATTTTTTGCTTGTGCAAAACAAAAAGAAGTGCTTGTCAGCCTCACGACTTCCCTTGTTGAATGTAACGAAGACTTGGACTTCTGCGATGATGGCCACTCACCTGAAGTAGTCCTAAACTATGTTCTCAGTGCTGCTGCTAATACACTGCTGAACAATCTGTGTAAAGTGCAGAATAACAAACTGGCTGAAAGCAAGTCTAAAAAGCGGAACAAAGATGAAAGCAAGCCGACTGAAAACAAGGCTGCGAAGCGGAAGCTGAACACTCTTCAAGCATAATCCTTTTTCTGAAGAATTATTCTGCCTGCATGCATTTTTGTGTCATGAATAAATGTGTGTCGAAAGAAAATTTGTACCTGTTCTGAACTGCATGAATTAGCCGTGCGTTCTGTTACAAAATTCGTATGCTTGTCTGAGAAGTTCCTGATGAATTATCTCAAGCCTACCTTCTTTAAACATCCTGAAAATATCCGGCAATACAAATATTTTCTGTATCGTCAAAATCGCAAGGAGAAAAAAAAGGCTATGTAGGCAAAACTGCATCTTCGAATGAAAAACTTTGGAAGTATCAGGTGAAGCCAGCTTTTAGGCATATCTCACTGCGATGACGTCACGCATCCCTGCGCAGGCCTTCTCTAGTTCTAGGTGGTGTTGGGCTAGCCAGACGAAGCCGCTAGAGCCCCCGGAAACAGAAGGTGTTCCTTCGGGTGTGAGCTCTAACGCGGGCGATGTTGTGGCTAAGCCTGCGAGCAGGACACGAGAGACGAGCGAGCAACGAAGGCCGAGTGGCGAGCGGACCGAAAGCTCCGGCAGAAGCTTAGTCGAGCCGCTGTCGGCCGAAGCGGGTTGCGCCATCCCCATCGGCGGGGAAACCCAGGTGGCCGCGCGTTGCGAGGCGAACTCTCCGTTGTCCCCAGTTCGCGATGACTTGCTTGAAAGCAAGGTGGGGCACTTTCACCCGCATTTCAAGCCAGTGGAGCGAAGACGCTCAGTGCGAAAGCGAAAGTTCAGAGCTTTCTGCTATGAGCGGACACGCGATTGGGAGGCATGCGTGCCGGCTGCTAGGTTGGCCTTGAAGTCAGCTCCGCGCGAGATTACGGGCGTCAGCTTTGCGAGGCTTGTATATGACCGCGGAAAGAGAACGCTTTTCGAATAACGAAACTAGCCTGTGGGGAAGAGCTAGTTCTAAGGCTGCGTTCTTAGTTTCCCCGTTCGGACAGTCCGTCCCGTCATGTTCAGCTTCGGACTCAAACGCGCGCCGTGTGGCCTTTTGAGTCGAAACTAATGGATCGGTGTTTCGTGGCCTGTCAGAGTACGCGCTGGTTAGGAGCAAGTAGATCACTTACGAGTCGTGCTGAGCAGGCTCAAAGAAGCAGGCCTATCATTCAAACAGTCAGTGTCACATAGGTTGCGCCGAAGTGACGTATCTAGCGCATGTGGCGGTGGTAGCGCGGCCGACGCAGACCGTCAGTCGTCGAAGTAGCCGCAGTCGTAAACTATCACCGACCAACGACTAAGTCAGAGGTAAGGACTTTTCGGGTTTGACTGGATATGGCTAGATTTAGGGAAAAGATCACTCCACACTTGCTAGTCCGTTACTGACGCTCTCAGAACGACTGAGCCAGTTACGGTGGAAAGGGGCACCGAGAAGGAGGACGCGTTTTAAGCGCTGAAACGAGCCTTGAGCGAGGAGCCAGTTATAACGGTCCCCGACTTTTCGAAAGGTTCGTTGTTCAGTGCGATCGAGCGATCGTGGCATGGAAGTTGTACTATTGTACTATACCTAGACGATACGAATGGCCGGGAACGACCAGTGTTGTACTTCAGCCGCAAGTTCACTTGCCGGGAAGAGGCTTACAGTACTCCCGGAAAGGAATGTGGCTGAATCGTGTGGGCCGTGCAGAAGTATGCGTGCTATATAGCCGGTAACGCGAACGCACTAGGCCGGGGTTCTAAGTAGAGCCGCCTTCGTCCTCCCCGTGTCTTTCGTTTTGTCTCTTCGTGAGCAGCTTTTATCTTAGCAGGTAGATGGGAGCAAAATTATTGCCCTCATTTGCTGCCTCAGTTGATTATTTCCGCACCGCGTGATTTCAAGTAATCAACCTTAGTTATCACTTAATGTCGTGTGTTACGTTTGACACTTAGTGTGAGTTCTTCTTTTAAGAGTTTTACGTCCCGCATGGGTCTCTTGGTGTAGAGGGTCCAAATTTGGGATAGACACTTAGTTAGGAGAGTTTGTCACGTTTTAGAGTCTGGTGTTCTGACGGAGGACAGAGGGTGCTTGCTTGCGCTGGGTGTTGCCTGTTGTCGGTCGGTTCTTTGCAAGCTCCAGAACGATGAGCAACCGGTGCTGAGGACAGACCGGAAGAGCCGGACGAAGCTGGTCGAGACACCTGGGCAGCACGGCGAGGTACCTGTGATCCGGACCTGGCAGGCGGTACCCGTTCGTGGAGAGGAACTTGGTGGAGTCGCCCTTTTCCTGGGGCACTGGAGGTGTACCTGGATGAGCCTGGCGAACGAGCGCGCCCAGCATCCGAGCCACGTGGAGGCAGCTCGTCTTCACGGCGCATTGTCTGGCGGCGGGGGTGCTGTTGTGCCAGAGCGCCTGTCCCAAAGGCGTTGCACGAGGCGACGCGCCGACAGCGAGGCCGAGTCACGCCTCTCCTTTTGTCGCTGCGGCGCGGCCGAATCCTGCATCTCGAAACGCTGCGGCGCGGCCGACTCCTGCATCTCGAAACGCTGCGGCGCGGCCGAATCTCTCAGCGGAGAACGACCCAAACAAGGGCATGTCGCTACGCCCGGAGGCGAGGTCACGGAGACGGCGGCGGCATCGCTCTCCCTTTCCCCATTGGCGGCGCAGCTGACTCACCGCTTCGCTACCATTCGTCGGAATTCAAACTTCAGGCAGCGAGAGCCCTGATTGGAGCATTTCGAACTTCTTGGGGCCACAACGAACTCTCGGGCTATAAAAGAAGCCCGGAGGCTCTCATCGTCGGCTTTCCTCGGCGGCTTCTCTCCGGCACCAGTCTCTTCGGAAGCACCGAGTGAAAAGGGTGCTGTCGCCTTTGTGCGAGTTATGTAACGTTTGCTTACCTTGTACATACTGTATATAAATGTTACTTTAAGTTTTCGTCGGCTCGAGAACTTCTTCGCTCGGCTCTGCGCCGTGTCGATAGCGGACGGAGCAAGGCAACATCGCTACACCGGTGACTGCGCTCGGGTGGCCAGTCGCAACAGCGGAGACAGCGTCGGGATGGCTGATTCCCAACCTCGGTGACGAGCAGGAAGGCGAGTCACAACCTTGGCGACCGCCCTGGGATAGTCATTCCCAACAGAATACTGTTCGAATATCAAAAGAAAATAACGGATAACATACAGCACTATAGCAGTTTCATAAATTGATATACTGGCTGTTGTTTAGTTTTGCACAACACTTAAAGGATTCCAGAAATACCCCCCGCCAATACCTGGATGTGCATATACACAAATAAAGCAATGTATTGGTCACCCCCTCCCTCAAGAATTTGGTTAGAGCATTGTGTATGAGCTGACAAACTCTAAATAAAACGCCACTGATTGTCGCGGCGACGCGTTTCCTTCTCTTTTCATTATCCTCGTCGCTGTGTGCGGTTCGCGAGAATCCTCTCCCACAATGCTTTGATCATCAGAGGTAACGTCTCCAACCATCTCAGGTTTTTCACTGCGATGACTTCCGTCTGCTACTGCCTCGCGAGCGCTGCTCTTTTGGACAAGCACTTTTGGCTTTCTGCTCTCGTTAACTGCCAAAAAGAATGGTACTGAGTGGTCGAAGTATGGAACGTTCGCCTAGCCATGTCGTTCGGTAGGCAAGCTCTGCTCGCGCCGAGCAAAGTGTCGGAGAGCATTTGTGGCGCAGCACGCGAGATCGGATGACTGCATACAAAGACATTACTCAGGCCTGTCGACTTGCCAGACGCACGCTCCCACCGCCCTGCAAAGGTTTGAGTAGGGAGCAGGCAGTCGTCTATAGGCAACTCTATACGAAGACGGTTACGAGCCCCTACCTAAAGAACAATATGAACCGAGACATACCCGGGTGCCACCTGTGGGGTGTGCCACAAAGCCCCAGCAAGACTTGAGCACATCGTCTGGGATTGTCTCGCATACCCGGATGAATAAAACACAAGAAGGATGCCGCTTGCCTTCGAGGAGGCGGTGCGGACTGAAGACCAAAGTCTACACCTCCAGGCTGTGCAGCGAGTCATCATGGCGCTGGCCAGGCAAGGGGACCCCGGCGACCCGGTGAAGGGAAACGGGGGAAATAGCCGGGTGGCTACATCTGCGGTGACTACTCCGGCCAAGTCATGAAGACCTAGCAATAGGACTTTATTCGCAGGACACAATGAAGTTTTCCCAATCCAATTCAATCGGCCGCTTTCTCTTCCTTAACGGTCCTTTCCAAAATTAGCCGCAGCCATTTTTTAAGTGCAGAGCACTTTAGGGGCTCGCCTTGCCGCCGTAGCTCACTCACTCGACCCAAGTAGAGCCACACGGCGTTCCGTCGTAGCGGCTGTCGTGGCGTAACCCAGAGACTTCAAAAGGCAAGCGGTTTATATACTCATAAGTGTTTGAAACTCGTGAACCGCTGGTGCTAGTCATTCATCTCCCAGTTATTTAGTGGAAAGAGAACTGTAGGTACATTTGAGGCAAAATATATGTACCTATCTGGCAGCGCCCGCGTTTATTTAGTTAAGAACGCTCGTTGGGTTGGTTTGTATGATAGTAAGCGAAAAAAAAAAGCGGCAGCGCAACATCGGCACGTGCGGGAGAAAAAACAAGCACAGAAAGAACAGAAGTCCTGTTGGCGCAGTTTAAGGCAGGGGGCGCGCGAGCACTAAGAAGGCGGGAATTTCGAATGGCATTGGGTGGTAGCAGTGAGCGGATAACGGCGCTACAGCACATTACGGCGAATCACTGCTCCGCACTTCCGACAGCTTTCACATTCAGTGGATGGCCTTTAATTTTTTTTAATATTCATTGCGCTTATAGATGCCGCACTCCGCTCACGGCTGGAAACAGAATGAAATAGCTAGGGATGGGATCCCCACGAACCCGCACTACGCCGAAAGGTCGCATGAAGAAATGATGACCTTGAATCGCCAGCGTGGCTGCGACCATGCAGCGAATATATGAATTGGTGCTTATGAAAAAGGGAAATATCTGAGTTAATGACTGAATTATCGACTCGCCGCTTCTTAGAATGAGCACGCGTTCGTTCCGAACTGATGTCACTTGCTAAGTTGGCCCCGTGTGCACGCAATGCAGTAGGAGACACCGTAATGATTGCCTATCAATGTTTTGCAAAATATGAATTCGCGAATAGGATACTCAAAACATGAAGTATTAAAAATTCCAGGATACAAATAAGGCCCTGCCGGGATATGGACACGCCATGTTGGCTGAGGACGTGCGACGCTCCAGACCACTGCGCTACGACCGATATGCCTAAGTGAAGGGAAATTGCTCGTATACTAGGGTACCTGGTGGAGGCCTACTCATTTACCTACCTGGTCTGCAGGATTACTGGCTCGTAGACTTAACATAATACTTTCGCAGTATATAGTGTTCCCTGAAGCCCCCCATCACCACCAATTGCGCCACTTCGGGAAGAAAAAGAGATCGCAGATATGTGTCCGGCTACGACTGAGATTTGGCGTCGCGGGATTAGAACTTTCCGTACTTTGGCTGAACTCTTTACGGTAAAGCAATTGGCGATATTGATTCTTTGTTATCGATAGTGCGTTCCGTATCTCTTCCTCGGCGTTTAAATAAGCTTATATTTCCTACAAGCATGCCGATGGTACACTCATATTAAGTTTGCAGCTCAGCGGAAGCGAAGTCCCCGAAACGCATGGCCGAATCCCTGTAAGCCAAAATATGGGTCGTATTAGCGCTAGCGTTGAGTTGTTTTGGGCTTCATGTACTTCACTAAGTTTATTACCCTCAATAAACTAACAAATTAGATATGCATTCATTACGGCACGATTTCTCGCTTCTTGATTGAGTTCTCTCTTCTCGATTGACTCCCGACGAACAGTCGGTCGGCCGGGTCGGCGGACCGGTTTCGTCGGTGTCTTCGGTAGGTGAGCCAGTCACACTACGTGAATTTTCGACCGGCCGACGTGTTTGTGTCATCGTCGGCGTATACTGAGACAACGCGGTCTGCCAACCCGGCAGTCGACCGACGAGTCGTCGTAGGCATCGTGTCGGCCTAATATGACCGCGTCTTTACTATGAGCGTGCTAATCTAGTAATAATGGTAAATATAGATGTACGCGATCGCGTGCTTGCGTGCTTCAGGAAGTGTTAATTAACAAAACGTGATCGCGACAACCCGCCGATGCTGAGCCGCCGACGCTTCTCTTCACCGGAAGTGGGAAGAAAAAGCCGTCCCATACAAGATCTCTGCTTCGTGGAACTCATGACAGATTCGATGAAGTACATGTGTTTAAGTGGCGGTCTCCAAGACATGCAAGAAATGGTGGTAAAGGGGCTACAATCTTTGCAACGAAGGCGTGAGCACGTAAAGAAGTCATACTTGGCCCATATGACGTTGACCGCCCAACCTAACTACAGCGCTTGTTCATTTAGCGTATTAAAGAAACCTTTCAGGGCCATCTTAAGTGTATCCAAAACATTTACGTTGTCATTGAAAATTCGATTAAAAACAAATTGAACGATAAACGTTTGCGTCGTCTTGGTGCCTAATGGCAAGAACGAAGTTGAGAACAGAGCAACTCAGAGTATCATAAAAACATGCATTCAAATATCCGTACACTTACAGTGTTTCTAGCCAATAAACGCATTTTATACGCAAGTTTTGGAGAAGTATTTTAAACAACGTTGAACGCGTTAACATTCCGTGCGGAAGTAACAGTTTAGGAGAACCAGCAAAATGTAGCAGGGCTGTTGCAACATGATAAAATGTCCCACATACATTAGCCTAGGTTTAATTTATAACATTTTAGTCGATATTAGTTCACGATGTAGTTTATAGCTGCGCTTCACCTATAGAAAATATTTCCTGCACCGTAAAATCTTTCCTCATTTTTACTTAAACGACCTCCGCTAAATCGTGCGATGGCATCTCATAGGCAACGCCAATAGAAAAACCTTCAGGCTTTATTTTCTGCTCATCAGGTATTACGATATATTAACAGCTGGCCTAAAACAGTATCTTTGAGTATCTCAGTATTGCGCGCAACCATACATCAGACGATGAAAAATTACCCGAACTCAATAAAATTTGATGCACACGCCGCGGTGGCTCAGTGGCTAAGGCGTTGTGCTACTGAGCCCGAGGTCGCGGGTTTGATTCCCGGCCGCTGTGGCCGCTTTTCTGGTGGAGGCGAAAAGCAAAAACACCCGTGTGTACGAGATTTCGGCGTACGCTAACCCAGGTGGTCAAAATTAATCCGGAGCTCTCCACTACGGCGCGCCTTGTCGCCTGCATTGCGTCGGCGCGTTAAACCCTACAATCAATCATTCAAATAAAATTTGATGCCATTTTTATATCAGTGTTTGTCACATCCCTCCCATATGATTGCACTGTCGGCTAAAACGCCAGTGCCAAAACATATTCAATAGTTCGGTTCTGCAGGCATGAATGCAATTTTCTCGCAACCGTGTGTACCTAGGGCTT
Source organism: Haemaphysalis longicornis (assembly GCF_048455015.1). NCBI lineage: Eukaryota > Metazoa > Arthropoda > Arachnida > Ixodida > Ixodidae > Haemaphysalis > Haemaphysalis longicornis. The sequence goes on from NW_027526295.1 coordinate 169,444,877, forward strand.
TCGGACGACGGGTGCGCAGTTGTGGCGATTATGGAGTGACGATGTCCTTGAAAAATGTGTCTTTATAATATCTACAAAGTAACCCTATTCACGTAGCAGCTGATACCACTCCAGCAGGTTCAGGCGAAGCCTAAAACGAACGTCCTTTTTTTCTCCTGTCTCGACATGAATACTGCAGTTGACGCAAAGAAATTTCTCGTAAAGCCGAATAAATACCTCCTGGACAATTTAATTACCCTGCGTGGCCGCAGACTAGCGCTCAAGTGGTAACAATAAATAGGTCTAACATGGCAGGCGCAATGTGCTTACGTACGCTTTTATACTCTGAGCCTCGGACGCACCCGCAAAGTGGTGCATTCGGCATCGAAAGATTGATGGATTGACTAAGCTACTGCATTGCAACAAAGGTGTCGGGATTAGGCAGGCGTGGCTTACCACTTTTGTCTAGAGCTCTTTTCTCCCTGCAGAAGAGAAATCAAGCAGCAAAAGCAATGAAATAACTGCCGTCACCTGGTTCTCAAACATGACAGCTCAATCTTTATGTGCACAATAACGTCAATATTTGGCGCGTAGGAAAAGCAATGTACTTACAGAGGGCTTGCACCTAAAAGGAAGTAAATAAGATTTCAAACATTAACGCCACAGTCATGTTTGCTGAGTCGCACCTGAGAACAAGGAAGGTTTTGTAACTTACCTGTAGCCTTAACGGCGAGCAGAAGTGCAAAAAGGAAAACGAAGAGTTTCATTTTTGTTTCTTCCTTTCTGAAAAATAGAAACGGACTTTTCACTCAGTATTCCTTTTGAGTAGCCAAATTAGAAAAATCTAGCGTTCTTGGGATTTTTCGAAAATGGCATTGTGTTTACGTTAACGTGTTTTATTTCATAATTATCTTTCACTGCGCCTTTTTAAATTGAAAACCGACTTTCGTGACATCTTAGTGTAGTGAAGCAACGGACCTTCTTGCCAATTTTCCGAAATTCTGGAGATTCGCGCTTTATCATAACATAGTGGCCAGATAGCCCATTAGACATTTTTATGGCCTGCATACTAATCCTAATAATGAAGAAGAAGCTACTTAGAAAGAGTTCTGAGAAAAGACGCTGAACAGCACACAACAGCTCAGAAACGCTTTAGCTATAGATTGTCATATCCTTAAGTCTCTTCACCAAGTCAACTCAATAAAGTCCCATGCAGAAAAAAGTATCAAAAAGTAGGAGAAAGCTTATATGACCAGTATGTTTTGATGGATTTGAGTATTTTCGGGCATTTTTCGGTTTACTCAACAGCCTTCACCTATAATTGAAGCACAGCATCGTGAATCTAACGGTAGCCGGGTGTTTTAGTTGCAGAAAAAACGTTAACCATACCACGACATAAGGAAAGTAGCGTTTTAAAAGCTCGTATGCTAATTGAATTCCCAATCACGAATAAATAATCTTCTACCCAACCTGGCTCGGTTAGTTTGCCTGCATATATACCTTGTTTAATAGTACAAGCGCTATTCCGATCCTACAAAACAAGCGCTCTTTCCCATTTGATGCGAACTAACAGTCTACGTTTCCACCTTAAAATAGAATCCATAAGTGTACCTGTAGCAGAAAGCAATGAGCGACGACACAGCCATGGCCTCTCGCTCCGTCAGCACTTCTATATATACACACCCAGCTCGTTTTCGTTTAAGCGTCCTTGACTGCGCATGCGTTGCATGGTCACGAGCACTTCCAGCGATAGCGAATGTTTTGTGCTGTTGTTGCGTCCTGATGTGTGTATAAGCAACTTATCACCTGTATCTGTTGTCTGAATTGCTTAATTTACTTTGGCATGCCGTCCATTGCAACGGCGTCACGGATCTCCGTCAGGAAGCGTTGTCAATGCTTGTTTAGGGCCTGTTAAGTATGTGTTAAGAGTCTTTTAATAAAGCCATTGAGGCCCTTGAAATGTCACTATCAATTTTAGATCATCCTTCACATAATTCAGAACAATTAGATGACTAAATCTCCCGCGCGTGTCTCAAGGCTGCATGACGGAAATAGTAATATGAGTTGGTTTCGCGCAAGCTGGCACGAAAACATGACCTTATTATCAGGACGCGGACGCCTATCTAAACAGCCAGAATGTCCCAAACAATGTACCCTTGCTCCCTTGTTGATTTCATGCCATGGTAAACAAATGAAAATAACTTGCTCACCGTGTAATACTAATGGTTGTTAGTTTAGTTGGCCTTTAACACTGAAGAAGCATTGCGATGATGCATGTATTTTTCAACATTAATTGCTTTGCGGCTCTGTCGGTGTTAAAGCGTCCTAATGCCCTTTGTGCTACTGCAACTATGTCTGCTTATGTGAGTTCAATGAGACTGCGAGCTAGCATCCAAAGGCATTTCGTAGTTCCCGTGAAGGCCGCATGAAATGATGTCGTTACTTAAAGGGATACTATTATAGCAGATTAAAGGCCACACAAAAACCAACTGCTCATCAGAGCTCTGTTCTTAATTTACTGTTTAAATGAGTTATGTTTCCTTAAGGAATCCGATAAATCCAATATTCTTACAAATCCTGATGAAATGTCTGGTTTATTGATTAGCCGTCCTTCAAGGTGATGCAACTCGGGAGTTCTTAAAGGCTTTAAGTATCCAAGCATTCTTTCTCATGCCGGGAGTCTTGCCAGTGAACTAGGCATTTCTTCTTCTGTCGTGTAAGTAGGTATACCTTGCCGCCGTAGCAGTGGTTCTTTCAAGTGATTTCCATTCGTAAAAAAACTTTGGCTCGCATGCACCGGTAACATCTTGTGACTACCTTGATCTCACCATAACAGCAATTCTACACTTCGGGGCAATCAAGCAGGTCATGCTGCTACATTAAACTCTTGATACGTAAGGATTCTGCAATGCACAGCAGGATTTGTGCTCACGATCGATCTTACACTACATGTAACATAGACCAACCGCCAAACACCGGCTTTCTATGGATAGGGCGGCAGCCTCACTTCCTAGTGAGACTGTCAGTGGACCAGAAAATGCACCTAGGAAGGAGCCGAGTGAGCTAGCAGACGATCAGAAAAACCGCTTTCACATTTTCTGATCGTCTGCTACACAATTTGGCTCCTTCCTACCTAGAATCCCAAACGGGCGATTCGCTCTGAATACCACAGGTGGCGCCGTCGTTCTATGAACAACTTGCGCTGGCTCTCACGTCCAAATCTGCTGCCATTTTCCCATAGGCTAAAATGGTTGTTGTTTATTTTAAGAATAAACAGGTAAATACCGTCGTTGTTCCCGATGTCATACAAAATAGACCCCAAAATGCGACCTTCGTGTGAAGTTTGAGCGCGAACCGACTGGCGGTTCGTTCAGGAAGAAATTTTAAAGTGTTCCGATTATCGTCGTGCCACCCTGTACTGCCAAAACTCACGAGGAGTGTGGGTAAGAGAGGGTTCAGTGCCAAAATGCGTAAGCGCCAAATGAGTAAGCGCCGTAACTATGGTGGGGTAGCAGTCCTTCCTGACAGCTACTTTACCGCTGCAGCGAGCAACTTGAAATGGGTATGTAGTGGTTATGTCAACCGTTGCGTCAACCCACCACCCCGCACACAATACTAATCGCGTTTGCGTAGATAATTCCACCAAAGTTGTGTTCCGAATGTTTTACCCACAGCCACTACTGCCATAGCCCAATAGGGCTTCAGAATAAATAAATAAAAAAATAAATAAATAAATAAATAAATAAATAAATAAATAAATAAATACAATTTTGTATGTCTTTTAAATGGGGACCGGATCAGTGGGGAGGTGTCAACGTCTACACTTCTTTTTTCACTCTCCGAAAGGACGCCCGTTCCTGGGTTTCAGTTAGACAAAAACCAAGGAGCGTTTCGCAGGGGAAAAACCCAGATAGAAAGGTGCGACAGGGCATTCATCACGTGCGGCTAATAAATGAAGAGATATGACAGGATATATATGTGGCAAGAACCCGTTCATACGACCGGTCGGTGCTGATTACGATAAGACTCGTGATGCGCAAGCCCATGATTGTTTCAGGGAGCATTCTTATCGATCATTCAAATACGCCACCGATATTCACAGGGCATACGATAGTAACAGGACTGTATTCTGACACGCGAGCAAGTAAGAGTCATACCTAATGAAATACGATTCTAAGCCGTGTACTTCTACGTTACTTCCAGCCACAAAATTGCAGCTAATAACATACACGTCAAGTCATTCGCACGCAGGCTAAAATGTTTTAAGAATGGTGTACTTTTGATTCTTAAGTAAGCATTGTATTTCTAAGATTCGTCTTCTTTAAACAGAAACTCTTGGGGATTCATTATGCCGACTCATTAGCAGGAAAACACAGCAACCGGCCTGTAGTAAAAATAGCATCTAGCACACGTGTGCTCGAAGCCATTTTTACTGCAGTTGAGATTTCATATTTTGAAATAATTGAGATTTTATGCAGTACTACATGAAATCTGAATTATTTGTTACACGAACCGGAAGACCCACGGCGTTTTGGCATATCGCCTTTCAACGCTTTCAAACTGGGTGCAGTCGAAAGACAAAAAGGAACAAGAAATCTGTATTATTCTGAAGCGAAATCCAACAAGTTTCTGTCTTGAGCTATGATACTTTTGTTAGTAAGATAGGTCTGTTCGCAAAACTGGAGGCTTTTTAGTCCCTTTTGAAATCAGCTGATTCAATCTTTAAAGTTGTCTACCTCGCACTAGGGCATGTTCCAGACAGCTTACAAGAATCGTGTGAATACAGAAGAGCAGGCATGGAAGCCGTGCACGATGGACGTTGCGGTAGTTTAAGTTACAACAGTGGGGATAGCAAGAGCTTCACGCTCGAGTTCACGGCAGGTGCTACAAAAGATACTGTTTATTAACGCCGTGTAACTCGAGGCGTATATTGTTTCTAAATGTTGGATTTCCTGTTATTTATCAGTGAAAACTTCAGCGAGGAGATTCGCATTATTCATATGTCCTCTCTAATAAAAACCTTGCTAGTGTGGGCGTACGTTTGTCGACAAAAATCTTGCCGCTTGTTTATCCCTGCTTTTGTGCATGCTTGCTGTCGAAGAGTACTTTGGAGAATATCACCTCAGGCGTCGTGAGATTTAGTCATTACCTCTCTCGTAGGGAGTGACATGAGGCGTAAGTACTTTTATTTAAATGTCCTCTTGCCTGGCTCTATGGAGCAAAGTCGGCCGCTAGAGTCACTCACTCGTGCTCAGGTTGGGAACAAGTGCCTGTATGGGCATTGTTGATCTGCGAAACAGCCCCTGAAATGGTCGAGGGATTAATATGTTTGACCAGGTGAAAGAGTGGACAATCAAATGATAGAAATTTGTTACGACGTGCACTACCAACCGAGATCCTTCGGAATGCTAGTGTGCACGCATTTCCAGTACAACTACGGCTCTGTGGCCTAGTGAATGAGTAGAAAACTTCGATGTGCAGCAAAATTTCGACGCACAATAACATAACCCCCGACCGTCGCGATTCCGGCGCCAGTTGATGGCCCAGTTGCTCTAAATAATGTCATGGCCCTCCACTACGGCCTGCCTCATTGCTCAGGCGTCGCTTTGGTGTGCCTTCTCACAGAAGCGGGACTTTTAAAGCGAAGCCTTTCTACACCTCACTAACGGTGTTCAATGTCGCGCTAAACCGCAGTTCAAAAAAGCCAAATTTACACAATCCGTTTCGCAAAACAATGAAGATGATTAGCGAACACACATGAAGCACCTAAAAAAATGCGAGGCTTGGTTAGAATCCAGCCTGCGTCCCTGGCGTTATGAAGGCGACGTCTATCCGATAGCGCCATTCCACCTTAGTCGTAGTTTTAACCTTCTTTCTCTTAAGCAAGGCGCTTTGATTTTTTTACTCAAAAACGCAGAAAACAGGTACACAGACATGATTGGAAATCAGCGCGGAAAAAAAACACAGCAGAAAAAAAGGAACGAGAAGTAGACAGGACAGCGCTGCACTCACAATTAGTTTATTTTGAGGAAACCCTGGTAATAAACATACATCAGTCTCCCACGTGGCGGTACATTATTGCAACGAATGAACAGAAACAAAAGCACGATCACTCAACCGCCTGCACAAGTGTAATCAATTGCTTTACGTGGCCATGAAAGGGTGTCCCTTAGATAAGCGCATATTCACGGTCATGCAGCAGTCCTTAGGGCATACTGATACATCGTTGTGAGTGCAGCGCTGTCCTGTATACCACTCGTTCCTTTTTTGTGCCGTGCTATTCCCGCGCTGATTTAAAATCATGAACGTTCACCAACTCATCCAAATCACAGTCCCCTTGAGGTACAATACGCTGCAAATGAAACGCGAACTTGAAAATATGAGCCAAAACACACAAAATTGCAAAAGAATATTCGTTGAGGTCCCATAATGGCGCTTTTGGTGTATTCGGAAAGCCACATTTCCATACTGTGTTTTTGTAACCAAGCCACGCGTCATTTTGACGTGTATGGAACGAAATCACGCTATTTTTGTGTTCTGATTCATATTTTCGTATTCGCGTTTCCTTTACCGCGTATTGTACACGGAGCCCAACATACAATCAGTTCGCCCTTGTCTGGCACGACGTTAGGTTCCATGTGAAGGATGAACACAGGTGTAAACCAACCGCGCGGAATCCTGATTACAAGGAAGCTGTGGCGCCTGCCAGTCAGCTTGCAGACGTAATTTGCGCCATGAGGCGCAGAAACTAAAGCGAAAAAAGTGACGCAAATACAACGTCGCAGCAAAGAAGCTGTTGATACGTATCCGCAGTCTTTCGCCCTAAAACTTCGTTGGCAGACCAAATTGCCCCGAGTAAATCGATTTATTTACTCTTTACAACGATGGCGACTTTCCTGAACCGACAACAACAGCGACGGGTCTCTGAAAAATGGCGCATTTACGGTTTTCTCGTTAAAACGTGTTTGGAGGTTAAGGCACTGACGCAGGTGTGCGCATATAAAGCGCGTACATAAATTTTTTTAAGGATAAACAGGACGAGTAAGTGATCCAGAAGCAAAAAAAAAGAAGCTGCGTTGTGTCCACAGAGAAATCGTTTGCGCTATCCACTAGGGGATATGTCTCTCCACTACGTTTGGGTTACTCTTACAACATGACTTGCTCTTGATATTCTCCGGCCCATCTGATGGGACTTCCGCTGAAGGGAATGACCAAGGAAGGGTGGCTGCATTGAAGACCCTCGGCCCGGGGAAACTAGAATCCCTATATAGGCCTACGCGGAACTAACGAGACTAGGGCTACGTACTAAACGTCGTAGCAAGGTAAAGCTTAGCGCTTGGAGCCCCCTTTCTGATTAACCCTTGAAATACTTCAGGCCAAATGATATGTTCAATCTTGTGAGTTCTGCAGCTTGCCCACTGTACGCAAACTGTCTTATTCCACTACCTAGCAAAGCCGTTTGCCGGCTATGAAATTGACGTGTAGCAGAATAAATACTTCACATAAAACAAAACCGATTCACATATCACGTGACACGCCATAGTTATAGCTTTGAGGAATGAAGTCGTTTTGGTGGTATTTAACAGTGTGACGTGATGCCTCACAAGTTTCAAGGTCACTCGTGATCCCAGTCAACAGCGAACACTGAAGAGTTCCCGCAAACAGTGGCTGTCATAAGTAATTGGAACAAGGATTTGTGAATATTATGAAATATTTGTCTTACTGCCTTCATACGACAGCCATTACCGGTTTACAGAAAGCTTTTTCGATTAGGGAGGACTCCTTTAAACGCACACCAATGCAGCCAGGCAGTTTCCGGAAGAAGAAATTCTTCTAAATGTATGAGACAGTGTTCCAATCTCTTTTTACGGCAGCTGTACGAGTTCAAGCTACCTGACGAGAATGTTCCGCTTGTACTGACAGAAAAATGAAATGCTATTATGTTAGCGTGGCAGTACGTGACATCTATAGCCTGTATTCAATAGCGAGGCACGCATGCAGGCAACCATGTGGGTGCGCCGTCACTGGTTACGTCGGGCTCCGGGGGATGGCGGTACTTGTCCGTGCTAAACGCCTAATATGAGTTGGACATTAAAAGTTCTAGCCCATTGAACGCTATGTAACGCCTCGACTGCAATGTGAGTGCGATTAATAACAACTCTTATGACACCACCGTTGAGAATCGGGTTGAAACGGAGCAGACGACGCACGCCGGTGTTATATTTTTCTTCGGCGTGCGGCTGCAGTGGTAGAAGCCGCGCCATGTCCGCGGCGCTCCGGCCCTGTCCGTGGCCATTTTAGTGTTGCCAAACGAAGAAATTCACAGCTAAACTTTTGAATGAATACCGACTATAGGCATTGCTTGAGCAGTACGCAGAGGTGACGAAGACGTCCCGTCCGGAGGCTGGCCTATGTATATGGTATAAACGGATGCACTCTGCCGTCTAGTGCTTCCAGGGTTTCATCTCAGTCCTCACTGTTAATCGGCTGTGAAGCCTGTTCAGCGAGTCCCACAGAAGCAAACTGCTCTTAGGCAAAAATTCCTGCTGCCATAAACTCAGCTTGGTGTTCAGATAGAAGCACGTGGAAAACCACTGAAATGAGCAGCGGCTTTCTCAGACAGTTGTTTACGTGTCCTGGAAGTGATTAAGCCACAAATCCGTTCTTCGCCGCCCCGGAAGTGTCTTTCCCTGTGGAAGGGCGTGGAACGGCGCAGTCTCTTTCTTTGATGTAACCATTGTCAGGGCGGCCGTTTGAAGGATGTTGATGCTGTCACCGTTCCACTAATTAGCGATGCGCCACTACCAGGACTAGCTACCCATTCAGTAAAACAGAAGTGATGAGAGAGGTGTAAACACTCAAGTAGCCCTTCCACTAGCTCTTCCACTAGCCCTTTCACTTCTAGTAGCAGAACCACACAATGTGCCCTACGAAGCGGATATATTTTGTAGATTTAACACCACATCTTGTACATCTTGCATCGTGCATCGTGTACAGGAGGCGAAGGGAAGCGCTCTTTCCAGTATTAGTATACGGCTTGCGTGGCAGTTCTCTATTACCTGAGATCAAAATGGATCTGTGTGATTCGCCTGTTATGAGGTGCAACACTTTTGATTTTTAGGGCTCAGCCCCCGAAGGCCTTTTAAGGCATGTAATTCCCACAAGTGACTTTCAACCATGCCATTATTTCTGCAGAATATTGTTTGCAACACTTGGGCGTGTGGCAAAAGCGCCCAAGGGGATGCATTTTTTAAACTAAATAGTCTATCGGCACGGTTATACTACAGATTCAAATGGACATAACAGTGCTTTTTGGGCCATTTGCAAGCTTGGGGGGCGATTGCCTTTGCTAGAGGGTGTAAATATTTTTTTCAGCAATGGTGAATTCTCTCCACTGTAAGTCTTCGGCCCACTCATATCGCTTGGTGCATTGTGGACTTGTCGGGGGGTAATAAAAGGCCCCGGCAAGCGACTCGCTGCCGTCATCTAAGCTTTTCTGAACGGGCCTCTTGTGGCGGTGAACCATGCCTTTTCGTTACTTGGAAAGGAAACCTTCCTGCATGGAAATCCCGGCCCTAATCTTAAGTGCAAGGACAACAACCACTTTGTGAGGTTTACCCGCCAATAACAGAATGCAGTCCTGCCTTCTCGCTTGGCGGCGGCTATGCCGCCCGCGGCGTCCGGATTGTACGATCAGGGGAGAGCGGGGGTGGTGGGATCCGTTGTGTGATGTACGAGAATAATAAGAACCTTCTGAACTGGCAGCATGCACGGATAAATAGCAAATGCTCGCACTTTCCACCGCTGCTATCGTTCACTCAGGAGGCAAGTTCGGCCGAATACGATGCGCCGGAAGCCGATGTTGTCGCTGCCAGAATTGCGCAGGCTGACAAGGCAGAAACAGACCTATGTTAAACCTATACCTTGTAGTACAGCGACACTAACCAATTTTCACATTGCAAACGCTGCTCTCACCGTAGCATGCTGATGTGTGTTGCTTGATTGAGAGAAAAAAATAGAAGTTGAATCAGCCGATAACTGCCTCTCGGGTTGAGGGCACCTCAATCACGGCTGAACCTAGGAGGTGGGTAGACAGTAAAGAGTATAGCCAGAAAAGAGGATAGAAAGGGAGAACTATGATGACAGTTTACATTCATGTTTAAAAGAGCTCAGTGTCATTTTTAGCAGTGTTAAGGTGAGATGGCCCCCTATTCGCATTTAGTAAGACAGAATTCAGTTGAGCGTGATTGATTACGTTTATTAAATCACGCGGTCATGTTTTTTGTTCGCCCGGTCCACAGCGTATTTCACACCGGCCCCGACTGCGCCTGTAGCAGCTGCAACGACGATGGTAGTAATAAGCGCGGTAAGAAAATATTCTTCGTCTTCGTTGAGGTGTTCGAGAACGCTGAGGGCTTTGAGGGCATCTAGGACATCCGGATCTGTCAGCGCGCTTAGAGATGTTTTTTTGCCTTGGAGGAGCTCTCCCAGTGACTCCAAGGTTCGCCCCGCTTTGTTCAGGGTCTCAAGGTCCAACTCTGCAGTAGGGGAAGCACGCGGCACGTCTTGCATCAAATATTGCTCTACTGCCTTCTTTTAATTTCGTTCTCATGTGCGCTGAATACATGGCGCTTTTGCATGGGCAGTTAGCAAACAACAAAGCTCAGGCTAATTGGCGAACGATGGCTTAACCTGCCCAAATGTAACTCCAAATGCCGCAGCTCGCTCTTTTATTCCTTGAGCGGAAGCGTCGCTATACCGTAGTAAAACAAACTCGTTATATTTGAATTTCACACATCCATGTAACCAGAAGCTTGCCGCAATGCCTGAGCGCACGAGAAACACACTTGGCACTTTTAAAGTGGAAGCGGCGGCTAGGATTTCGCTGTTGATCTCGAAACGATATAAATCCTTGTTCTCTCAGGCAAACACACAGGATAATGAAAGCAGTTTTGCATAAAAACCTAATGCAAGAGCCCCCGCTGTCATAGAGTCGTCGGGCATGAACAGATTTATGGAGTGCGTTATGGTTCCTTCCAAAATATGCCAAAAATACAGTTTTAAGTACGAAATAAAAATGCCGCGATACATTTGTTAAGCTTTTAAACTCCGTATGTCGTCAGAGAGTAATATAGATATAATTCTATCGCGTAATGCCCGATCCGGAAACACGACAATTTAGATGGGTGCATTTTGAGGAGTGATAACCGTCGCGCAATTTTCATTGTTGTATTTCTTTTTCACCAAGCAAGAACTTAAATGTATGGTTAGAGCCGCTATCATGGCGTAATTAGCAAAACCGCACAATGTGTCCTACGAATCGGATATATTTTGTAGATTTAACACCGCATCTTGTGGCACAGAAGAACCAGACAGACGTAGTACGTGACTTCCACACACATATTGTTTACATGACGTACTCGGTTCATCAAGAACGAGACAGCGCGTCGCTGGCACCCAGTCTCGTCACCGCTGATTCCAAATATCTGCACCCGTACGGCCCGCCCCCTCAAGCGCTTCGTCGTTCTCAATCTTTATTACCACATAAATGCAATCTGTATATAGGTGCAATCTGTATGCAGTCATGTGAAATTGAAACTAATCCTCAAATCTAAACAACCTTTATTAATGTATTTTTTTCGTGTCCTTTAGGTGAATGTTTTCGGTGTTGCAGCGTATTTAAAATCGCTCTCGTCATCAATTTTCCATTCACTGAAGTAGACATAGCTAGGCAACCTCGAAGGAATTAGAACGCGTGCTGTTGGTAGATCAGAAAATTATGTTCTTGCTCCGATGAACTACAAACTGCATGAATATATTCTTGAGTACGCCTCTTGGGCTCTTATTTATGCTAAAAAATGAGGGAGACTACACGTAGTCAACCAAAGAGGTGTACCTCCTTCTGGAATATTTTACACATAATTTAAAACACAGATAACATGCCAATCCCGCCATACAAAGGTCGAAACTGGTTACACGTGTGTTAAGACAGCGGGTTTGGTAGAAAAAGTATACAAATAGTACACACAGCGCGCTACATTGATTTACAGAGCGAGAGCCGCGTCTCTGCAGTTGCCTGTCGCACTTGGCACGGGCTTTGCTGTAGGGTGGCAGTTCCCGATCTTGCTTCTATACGTAGTTTAAAGATCGAACAAGGGCTTCGAAGAAATTTTTTTTTGTCAACAAGCAAATACCCACGAAAAAATGTTTTACTATCTTGCAACCACAGCTGTTCAATTCCTTCGGTAAAAAAATACATTTTACTTACGTTTGAGGAGCTTCTCTCCTTCAATTCCTCCTGCCTCTTGTCTGAAAAGTAAATAAACAGTTCTTAAGGTATCAAGGCGTGGTACACGTTTGGTATATGTTTGAATGGAATAAAAACCAGCAGTAAACACAGGACACAGAAGAAAATGACGGGACAAGCTGGTACTAACAACTGAACGAACAAGACACTTGAACGCCTAGAAGGTATTTCCATTCGAATTCTTAGGGTGGCAGTCTTTCTTTGGCTACCTAAAAACAAAGGTATTGGTGGTTCTTTATGTCTGCATGACTGCCTGTTTATCCCTCGAATCGGGCTCCCAGCAAAAAGAAGACAGAATCATCACAGAAAAGTACGGGTAGACAAAACCGTTCCAAATTACCGAAACTGCTATCGTAGGACATACATGTCCCCATTATTTAGCGCAAAAAAACCAAGCGCAATTGAGCCAAATGTGACAACATAACCAAGAGTGCCCGTTCTTTTAGTTCAGAATACAGGCTAGGTAGGTTTATACGATAGCAAGTGAGAAAACAACGCTTCAAAAATGACACATCAAGGCTCCCACTCGTGAGAGATAAAAACAAGCCCAAAAAGAATAGAGAAGCCACTTGTGCTATTCTAGGCAAAACAAGAATGAAAGAATAAAGAAAAGGATGCGCGCTATCCCAACAGATGGTGCGCGAGCAGTGCGAGAGGCGGGAAAATCAAATTAAATTCAACAAAAATCCAGTGAATCCATTATGAGAAGAGAGAGAGGAAAGAAGAAGAGCGTGAGACGCGGGAGCGGCGCGCGGAGGAGGAGTTCAAAGCCAGGGCAACAAACGACTATCGTCGTTCGACGACATTCGCAGACAAACAAGCTAATTTTAATTTTGAAGCAAATTTGCTAATTGCTTGCAAATTTGCGAATTTGCAAATTTGCTTCGCTAATTTTAAAGCGAAGCTTTCTACCACTACCAGCCAACGATTGTCTCGTGGCGGGCGGCACAACGAACACCCAACGCGGCGGTGGCGGGGGAGGTGGGGCCGGCGGGGGATTTCACTCACGGAGCACACTACAGATGGCGCGGAGAATTTACCCAGCGTTCCCCGAGTGCAAGTGCCAGCTGGCCAATGGCGGCGTCGGCGGTACGGCTTTGTCGTCTGCGTTAGCGACGGTTGTTTTGGGCTGTTTTGGTGCAGCTTCGCGTCCACTGTGGGCTGCCTTCGTATGGCTTGATTAACTTTTTCGACAGCACCTCCAGGGTAAACCGAACCCGACGGAATTAAGTGGTGGTACGGCAAACATACGTAAAGAATTGGTTTGCAGGGACGGGAAAGCAAAACGTACAAACCACATACAGACATATATAGCCGCTAGAGAAACGCTGCCTTTTGCGCACTGCTTGCCACTAATGGGACTCCGTTTTCTAAATTAGTAAATACCAATTTGGTTTTGTTTTACGAGGCATTAAAAAGGCCAAAATAGCAACTGCTTCTTATAAATTGCAATTATAAAAGTTCCCACAGCTTTCTCGCAATTCTCAAACTTACTAAACTAACTAGTTTAAATCGGTATAAATGGAAATCACTAAGCTCACATGCCGAATTGTTCTGGTGTCTGCGCTTGTGTGGGGCGGTGGTGTAGCCCCAAGCAAGCTCATCAGGATGGCTAGGTTCCACTGTCTCATCCTTCGAAAGACGCTCCTCTCCGTTTTCTTTCTCCTGACTTACGGCCGGGCTACAACGGCGGCGTCCGCCGCTCTATCCCAGCCATGGCCGATGGTGCTACGGCATTCGGGACGCCACCCCCGCGAATTCCCGGTAACGGCTGGGAAAATCTCAGGTTTCACTCTTTGTAGAGCCACGTGTGTCAATTCAAGTGACGTGGCATGGGCAATTGTTGTGGGTGTTGTTTAAAGCTTTGCTTTCCAACCCCCTTCACAGCGTGGATTGGAGCCAATTTTTTATACGTCTTTTGTGAGTCAAAAATGCCGAAATAATAAAAACTTTAACAGCTCTTTAGTGAGATACCACCCACCACAGCCCTGTCGTTTGAACCAAGATAGGCCAGGATGTTTAGAAATGGTAGGTTTAACTATTCCAATAAATGTTTCGCTACTAGCCCTTTTCCATGCCTGTGTCCCTATTTTTCAAAGCATACATTACAAAACTGCGTGCAAGATATTCAATTGGTTACACGTAACAAGAAAGAAAGAGTGAAGGGGTGCACGTTATAACATTGCAAAAACATACGTACGAGATTCGCACAGGGCATTGGTTAACATAGTGCGCTGGCGAATAATGTGCACATTTCCTTTGGCGGTTGTCTTAACGACACTTTGTTCCTCATGCTTCCATGCGGGAGTCGCTCACGTGCTGCTAAAACCCTTTCCCTTTGAAATTGTTTAGAGAAGGGTTTAAAAGAATTTTAAGCTATTTCACGGCTTCAGATTAAGTTCAAAAAACCACATCTAACCTGTCACGGGCCTAGAAGATATCGAACCATTTATAAAAGAATGAGCTCGAGCAGAGCAGGACTATGGCGGTTGGAATTCACTGCGAGCGGCTTTCATCCTGCAGTGAACCTAATTAGGCTGCTGCTCCTGCTGAAAATGATAGTAATCATGATATTTTTATAAAATAACACTTTATTTATTTTTTTACTTACGACACTCCTTGAACATAACTGTTTTTGGAAGCAAAATAACGGGGAGCAAAATAAATGATCTATATCATGATCACTCAATCTGGTAAATTTCCTTCGTGGTTAACTTGTTCTTGCCTCCTTCAACGTAGCGCAAGGGTTATTGCGCTCGACCGCTTTGTAAAGCACGCCTCGTGCACGCTAAGAGCACATATGCACCATACACCGGGAAAACTATCTGGTTATAAGAAATAGAACGAGCAGTAAGAGTTAAATAGGCTTACACACCATTTGTGCTGCAGTTTTATTATATTTCTCTATACGTCAGGTGGATTCCGTTTAGCGAAAAATCATATAAAATTACAGCCACAAATGTTTGCCTTTAGAATAAAAATTTTAAATCCACTTACACAATCGTCGCGTCTGGGAGGCACCATCCACCGAGAACCACAGAAAAATTAATACATTAGTTTAGACAGCGAATAAACGCAATATTTTCAACAGCCTAGCGAATAATATATGGTATAATGATGTGAGCTGGTCGTATACTTCCTAAGCCTACAAAAGTTATGTTAATCTGTAGACTCTTTTGTCTTGACTACATTGGTATTTGCATACTTCAGTTTCCAGTTCTTGGTGAGTCTGAAAAAACATTTTTGGCGGATAGCAGGAAATTTGGGAAGCCAAGATAAAATGAATTATGTGCATCCAGTCATTCATATATGTTTCAAGCCCTTCCCATTATAAGTGACATGTCTAATGAGAAAGATAGACTGCGGTAACTTCGGAATCTACAATTCCATGTAGTATTTTATTAAAATAGTTTTTGGGGATACTAAGAGTTTGGGAAGTCAAGATAAAATAGATTAGGTGCATTCAATTCAGTGTTTGCAGACAGCAAGACTTTTCGAAAGTCAAGATAAAATAGATTAGGTGCACTCAGTCTTAAAATAGTTTTTGAGGACAAAAAGAATTTTGGAAGTAAAGATAAAATGAATTAGGTGCACTCAATATTTCGTAAATGTTTTTAGCACTTCTGAAACCTGTTGCGAGGTGAAATGCACGAGACTCATGACGGTAGCTTAGGAATTTAGAAGTAGCTCCAATATTTTGTTGAAGGAGTCCTCCAAGCTTTTGTTTTAACTGCAACTGCAAAAGAACCAACGACGGTGTTTTTTTTAGAAACCAGTCCACATATTTGTTAACTTCGTGATTCTGGTAGCACCAAACAAGCGACTAAAGTTTTTGCTTAGCTCACCCAAAGACGTTGAGACAGCCAGAAGCACAAGGAAAATAAACAGCTGCATGATGGCTCGCCTTCTGGAAAAAAAAGAAAACCTTGGGCTTCACTGCTTTCTGTAAAAGAGCACATTCATCCATAAAACATTTTTTTGGACGTGACGAAAACCATTTTGGATGTCTATGTGTTAAAACTGTATATCAGTAGTGAAACAGCTACCAGCAACAAGTTACGGAAGCAGCGACCTGGTTTCAGTTTGTGGAAATATATGCAGAGTCGAGTGCACTTAACATTCCCCTGAAATTATGCCGTGGTGGCTCTAATAGGAAGATTTCGTAATTTCTAGCGCAATAATTTGTCGTCGAAGTTTGCTTCTGTTTATTAATTAAACTGCACAAAATATATATATATATATATATATATATATATATATATATATATATATATATATATATATATATATATATATATATATTTATATATATATATATATATAGGAAAGCAAGTTCTCTTTGCTGAACCGTAGGCCACAATCGTGCTTTTACCTTGTTCGATGTTTTTCTTCTCTTATATATATATATATATATATATATATATATATATCTATATATATATATATATATATATATATATATATATATATATATATAAATATTTATATATATATATATATATATATATATATATATCGTAAGGAAATGAGGGGCTCGTTGAGGCAATACAGAAGGATAGGTCGGCAGTTTACAACGCCAAAGGAGGCATAGCGGTGTGGTTAGGCTTTTTTGTTACTACGGTTAATGAAGTTAACATAATTTTTTAAATATACGGAAGAAAGACAATAATAAAAACACGCGCCCAGAGTGGGGACCGAACCCACGCCTTAAGTCTGGAAACATAAAAACTTTAGTCTGGAAAGAAAAAAACTCACACAGAGCGAGAAAAAATCAGGTAGTAGAGACAGAGACACACGAGAAAGACGTGAAAAAATAAAAATAAGTTTACTGGCGTTTCAGGAAGAGGACTTCCTTTCTTCAGAGTTCCTGAAACGTCAGTAAACTTATATACATATATATATATATATATATATATATATATATATATATATATTATAAATAAGGTTAGTAGAGACACAGACAAACGAGAAAGACGTAGAAAATAAAAATAAGTTTACTGACGTTTCAGGGAGAGGACTCCCTTTCTCCTCTCCCTGAAACGTCAGTAACCTTATTTTTATTTTCAACGTCTTTCTCGTTTGTCTCTGTCTCTATTAACCTTATTTTTTTTCGCGCTCTGTGTGAGTTTTTATCTTTTCAGTCTATATATATATATATATATACATATATATATATATATATATTGTAGTGCGAAAGACGAGCAAGTGGTGCGCAGCCACCATGCGAGCACTACCGAGCAACTGATAAGCTACGCGGCCACAACAACCGTCAGCAATGTCACTGTGATTGGCGTACGCCACTCAAGGAGATTGACCACTTGAATTGTGCAGATGACGACGAGGCAGCACGGTGAGCCACCGCAGCGGCATCGCCATCGGCGTGAAGCTCGTGAAGTGCTCGAGATATACTGCCGGCTGGAACACTTATCCGCTTGCCACTTCTGAGTGCCCCTCCTACTCTCCGCCTTCAAGGCAATAAACCCGCATTACATTTTGGTGGAGTGTGCGGGTTCCATCCTCGCCCTGCTCGGTAGCTTCACCCCGTGTACCCGCCAGCCTGGAGCTTCGGAGTCGCACCCTGCTTTCTACCGTTGGGTCCACCATGACTAGTGACGCCCGAAACACGACATCGCCTTCGCCACCGGCTGTCATCTGCTCCGGGGTGATCCGTGAGCGTGAGCCGGCGATGTTCACTGGCGCAGATGACCAGGACGTCGAAGATTGGCTTTCGGCCTATGAGAGGGTAAGCGCACACAATAAGTGGGACGATGCCATGAAGCTAAATAACGTTGGTTTCACCTTGAGGGGACTTGCCGAAAAATGGTATCTCAACCACCCAGAGGATCGCGCAACGTGGACCGCATTCAAAACGAACTTTTCGGCAGTATTTGACCGGCCTGCGGTTCGCAAGCTTCGCGCGGAGCAGTGTTTGAGAGAGCGAGCTCAAAAGGCAGGCGAGAACTTTACCAGCTACATCGAGGATGTGGTCGACCTTTGCAGGCGCGTGGATCCTTCCATGCCTGAGCAAGACACCATCAAACACATACTCAAGGGAATAGATGAGGACGCGTTCCAGATGCTTCTGGCGAAAAACCCTCAGAGCGTCCGAGACGTCATCAGCTTGTTGCAGAGTTATGACGAGTTGCGCAGGCAGCGTCGCCTCACTCGTCGCCGCCCTGTGGAGCGTGAGGAGCCGCTCTGTGGGCTGGCACTCGACGAAAACCCGTCGCTACTGAGCCGCATCAAGGAGTTTGTTCGTGAAGAGGTGGCTCGGCAGATCTCTCTTCTGCCTTGTACATCTCTGCCATCGTCGCCGGTACCAGATCCTTGCTTGTCGTCGCCACTCCGTCGAATTATTAGGGAAGAAGTCGCTGAAGTCTTACCGACAACGCCAGCTGTCCCCCAGACGTTGCCTGTAGCGGCGCCTCTATACGCTGAAATGGCGGCACGGCAGGCTCCGCCCACCGCTTACGTGCCCTTACGCCGCCCGCAGCCGCCGCCTTACCTTCCTCCAGCTTCCTCGGCACCGCTTCACAGCAACCCATGGCGCACGCCCGATAACCGGCCAATTTGTTATTTCTGTGGAGTTCCTGGTCACGTAGCGCGCTATTGCCGCCGTCGAGTCGCGCCGTCCGGAGACGCTTACCGAAGACCAGTCTTTGCTGCTAGCGCGTATACTCCTCCACGTTCGTCCAGCAATGCCGCTGCTGAGCCGCCATATCTCTCGCCTCCTCGCGAAGCACCCGATACCCGTCGGTCGTCCTCCCCTCGTCGCCGTTCCATTTCGCCGCTGCGCCGTCGTCCGAATGCCCAGGAGGAAAACTGATCGCCGCAGTTCCGGAGGCAAGAACTGCGGCGCCGTCGAAATACCAAAGCCCTGGCCTGTCTGTTACGAACGTGATTGAAGTAGTTATCGATGGAATCACCACATACGCCCTTGTAGACACGGGAGCAGCCATCTCTGTTATATCCGACAAACTTTGCCGCAAATTACGAAAAGTGACGACCTCAATATCCGGTTTCCGTCTCCGCACAGCTACGGCGCATCACGTCGAGCCTTCAGCCGTTTGCACAAGCCGTGTCTTTGTGCAAAACGCGATGTATGTAATCGAGTTCGTCGTTCTTTCCTCGTGCTCCCACGACATTATCTTGGGGTGGGACTTCCTGTCGCGTCACCACGCTGTTATTGACTGTGCCCGCGCCGAGATCTCCTTATTTCCGCTGTGTGGTACTGAAGTGCACAAGGTAACCACTACATTCAAGCTGTGCGCCGCAGAAGACTCCACAATCCCTCCAGCCTCTGCAGTTGTCGTGTCGGTAATCTGTGATATGGTGTCTGACGCAACTGTTGTGTTTACCCCCTCTAATCTGTTTATGCGTCGCCAGGGCGCCCCTCTCCCCTACGCCATTCTTGAAATCGAAAATGGCGCTAGCATGATCTCCATCTGCAATACCTCCTCTTCACCCTTAACCGTGCATCGTGGCGAGTCCCTTGGACGCGTCGAAGCTATTGACGCTCGCCTCATAAACGACTTCCCGGATGCATCCCACGTTCTGTCGCTCAGCTCGCTAAGCCCGCCTCTTCCCCGTGCATCTGATTCGGCCGCCTTCGTTCCCTCCGTAGACGACAACCTCGACCCTGTCCAGCGCAACCACCTGCTTACCCTTCTTCACCGTTTCCGATCTACCTTCGACTGCCAGCAAACTTCCTTGGGCCGCACGCAGACCGTCACACATCGCATTGACACCGGCTCTCATCCACCTTTGAGGCAACGACCATACCGCGTTTCAGCCAAAGAGCGATCCGTGATCGAAACGCACGTTGATGAAATGCTTCAGCGTGGTGTCATTAGGCCTTCTAACAGCCCGTGGGCTTCACCGGTCGTTCTTGTTGGCAAGAAAGATGGGTCTGTTCGTTTTTGTGTCGATTATCGACGACTGAACAAGATCACCCGGAAAGACGTTTACCCGTTGCCACGCATCGACGACGCATTAGATTATCTGCAAGGCGCCGAGTTCTTCTCTTCCTTAGACCTCCGCTCGGGTTACTGGCAGGTGCCGATGGCAGACGACGACCGCCCCAAGACCGCGTTCGTGACCCCCGACGGGTTATACGAATTCAACGTGATGCCGTTCGGGTTATGTAATGCGCCTGCCACTTTTGAGCGCATGATGGACGACATTCTGCGTGGCCTCAAGTGGAAAACTTGCTTATGCTACTTGGATGACATCGTGGTATTTGCGCCCGATTTTGACACCCACCTCAGTCGCCTGGAACAAGTTCTGCAGTGCCTTACCGACGCTGGGCTACAGCTGAATGTTAAAAAATGTCATTTTGCTGCCCGCAAACTGACAATTTTAGGTCATGTTGTTTCAAAGGACGGCATTCTTCCCGACCCTGCTAAACTTCGAGCTGTTGCCGCCTTCCCGAAACCGACTACCGTGAAAGCCCTGCGCAGTTTTGTCGGACTGTGCTCCTACTTCCGACGCTTCGTGCCCAACTTTGCGTCCGTCATTGCGCCTCTAACGAAGTTACTGAGCGGAAGTCATGACCTGTCTACCTGGTCACCTGCTTGCGATGAAGCCTTTGTAACCCTACGCCGCTTACTTACGTCACCTCCCATTTTGCGTCATTTTGATCCCTCCGCGCCCACCGAGATCCATACCGACGCCAGCGGCTTAGGTCTGGGAGCAGTGCTTGCCCAAAGGAAGGCGGGATTCGACGAATACGTCGTCGCATACGCGAGCCGCACTCTTACAAAGGCGGAATGTAATTACTCTGTTACAGAGAAAGAGTGTTTGGCCATCGTGTGGGCTATTTCAAAGTTCCGGCCTTACCTCTACGGTCGAACTTTTGATGTAGTCACAGATCACCATGCCCTTTGTTGGCTATCGTCGCTGAAGGATCCCTCCGGTCGCCTTGCACGCTGGTCCCTTCGCCTTCAGGAATATGACATCCGAGTGATATATCGGTCTGGACGCAAGCACAGCGACGCAGATGCTTTATCTCGCTCACCTTTATCCACTGATTCGTCCGAAATTACGGCCATTGATTGCATACAGGCATCTGAGCCACTTGAGGACATGGCAGGGCAGCAACGCAAGGACCCTTGGATATCTTCCATTTTTGACCTGATTTCGAACCCTACGGAACGTAGTGCCTCGCGGGCACTGCGACGTCAGGCCGTGCATTTTTCCATTCGTGACGGGCTTCTGTATCGCAGGAATTACCTCCCCGAAGGCCGCAAGTGGTTGTTGGTGATCCCTCGCCACCTACGCTCTACAATCTGTGCTAACTTCCACACGAATGCGCAATTCGCCCATGCAGGAGTCTTTAAGACGTACCAGCGGTTGCGGCTGCGCTACTTTTGGCGAGGAATGTATTCCTTTGTAACGAAGTTCATCAAATCATGCCGAGAATGCCAACGTCGCAAGTCTCCGCCGCAGTCACAAACCGCCCCGTTACAGCCTTTGCCCTGCCCCGCGCGCCCTTTCGACCGAGTCGGGATAGACTTATACGGCCCTCTGCCCCTGACTGCGGCCGGCAACCGGTGGGTTATCGTCGCCGTGGATCACCTTACGCGATACGCTGAGACTGCGGCCCTACCGGCTGCCACAGCGCGCGAAGTTGCTACCTTCATTTTGCACCATTTCATCCTGCGTCATGGAGCACCACGAGAACTTCTAAGTGACCGGGGCCGTGTCTTTTTGTCAGAAGTGGTCGAGGCTCTCCTGAAGGAATGCAACATCACCCACCGCAGCACTACAGCCTACCATCCCCAGACTAATGGATTGACGGAGAGATTTAACCGCACCCTCGGCGACATGCTCGCTAAGTGCGTGTCTTCGGACCACTCCGATTGGGACGCGATTCTCCCCTTTGTGACTTACGCGTACAACACTGCGACGCAGACTACTACAGGGTTCTCGCCGTACTTCCTCCTCTATGGCCGTGAAGCATCCTGCCCTCTCGACACCATTCTACCCTACCGACCCGACGCATCCGAATACACGCCTGTTTCTCAGCTCTGCAGCCACGCTGAGGAGTGCCGTCAGCTTGCTCGCAATTTTACTTCCGAGGACCAATTCCACCAAAAACATCGGCGTGATGGTGACAACCCACAAGTGGTTTTTTCTCCCGGCTCTCTCGTATGGCTTTGGGTACCAGCCACTACCCCTGGACTTTCTAGCAAGCTCCTTTCCAAGTTCCATGGGCCGTACCGCGTACTCGAACGAACCTCCGCCGTTAATTACGTTGTGGAGCCGCTCACACCATCGTCTGATCTACGCTGCCGCGGCCGCGAAACGGTGCACGTGCATCGCCTCAAGCCGTACTACGACCCTTCCGTCGTGACGTGCCCTTAGGTCGCCAGGGTGGCTCCCTTCCCGGTGGGGGGTAATTGTAGTGCGAAAGACGAGCAAGTGGTGCGCAGCCACCATGCGAGCACTACCGAGCAACTGATAAGCTACGCGGCCACAACAACCGTCAGCAATGTCACTGTGATTGGCGTACGCCACTCAAGGAGATTGACCACTTGAATTGTGCAGATGACGACGAGGCAGCACGGTGAGCCACCGCAGCGGCATCGCCATCGGCGTGAAGCTCGTGAAGTGCTCGAGATATACTGCCGGCTGGAACACTTATCCGCTTGCCACTTCTGAGTGCCCCTCCTACTCTCCGCCTTCAAGGCAATAAACCCGCATTACAATATATATATATATATATATATATATATATATATATATATATCATCATCATCACCAGCGTATCTACGCCCACTGCAGGGCAAAGGCCTCTCCCATTATTCTCCAATTACCTCGGTCCTGTGCCAACTGTGACCAATTTATCCCCGCAAACTTCTTGATCTCATCTGCCCATCTAACTTTCTGCCGCCCCCTGCAACGCTTGCCTTCTCTAGGGATCCACTCTGTTACCCTTAATGACCAGCGGTTATCTTGCCTTCGCATTACATGCCCTGCCCACGTCCATTTCTTCTTCTTAATTTCTACTAATATGTCTTTAACACCAGTTTGCTCTCTGACCCACTCCGCTCTCTTCTTCTCCCTTAATGTTACACCTATCATTTTCCGCTCCATTGCCCGCTGAGTCGTTCTCAATTTAAGTTGAACCCTCTTAGTGAGCCTCCAAGTTTCTGCCCCGTAGGTGAGTACCGGTAAGATGCAGCTGTCATGCACTTTCTTCTTCAGCGACAATGGTAGGCTGCTATTCAATATCTGAGAATGTCTGCCATATGCACCCCACCCCATTCTGATCCTTCTAATTATCTCTGCCTCATGGTTGGGATCTGGGGTCACAACTTGGCCTAAGTAGATATATTCGCTTACCACTTCCACTGCCTCGCCACCTATCTCAAACTGCTGTGCTGTCCCGAGGTTATTGATCATTACTTTAGTTTTCTGCATATTAATTTTCAGGCCCACGGTTCTACTCTGTTCGCCCAGTGCGGAAAGCATGCTTTGCAATTCGTCCCCCGAGTTACTTAGCAAGGCAACGTCATCAGCAAATCTGAGGTTACTGAGGTATTCTTCATTAACCCTTACTCCCACCTGTTCCCAATCCAACGTTCTGAATACTTCTTGTAAGCATGCTGTGAATAACATTGGAGAGATTGTGTTTCCTTGTCAAGGAGACACAATCTCCTTGACAATTGATCTCCTGACACAATTGGGAGACACAATTGTGTCTCCCAGACAAGGAGATATATATATATATATATATATATATATATATATATATATATATATATATATATATATATATATATATACTTTTTTGATGGTTATTATTAAAACAGTCAACAATGCTTTTAGTCCCTCCACCACCTGGAACTCATACGCCGGTGTCCCTCCTGCTTCTACTGTAACGAATATGCTTTAACCGGGGTGTTGCCAAACATTTTTAACTCATATCAAGAAGACAATAACCGGAGAAGTAGTTACTAGTTTTTTGTTACTATTGCTGCCCCAGAACGCAAAGCAACCTATGTCATTCAGTTTCAAAAAAGACCTGATGATATTAATGGTAAAACGCGAATTTTCTATGCTTGTGGTATAAATCCTTTGTGTGTTACTTCGGCTAGAAACGGGAACGCTAGAATACGAACGAAGAGGTTTGCTTTACGTTTTTGTACCTCTCATCCTGTGTGGATTAATGGGACCAATTAGCGCTACCCTGCAAAACTGAGACCAGAAAAGAAATCGATTTGTAGTCCTTGAATGAAGGGCAATAGTATGAAAACGAGGAATGCGAGTGGTTCAACTGAATTTCATTCGGTTAAGGATCCCCTTAGGAAATAAATGTTGCATGAAGACCAGTAATCTTACCTCAGTCGCCTAGCGCAAGGTTCCACGATCACACTGCAGGCTTCAAAGGGCAGGGTTTATAAGCTACAAAGATTAACTGTGATATCAGTAAAAATGCATGTCGCTCTAACTAGGCCTTTCTTGACGCAGCTTTGATATGAAGCACTTGAAACAGATTGCGTGCCCACGGAGATAACGGAACTAAAAGGTAATTTCTCGGCATGACCTTTTCCACCCCGCAGAAAAAATGCAAGCTATGTCTATAGTTGAGTGAACGCAGCTTATCTTCTGATTGACCACGTATCGAGGTTACTGGATACAATAAATTCCTTACTCAGACAACTGCGGCTGCGGCATGCTAAGACTGCGTCATGTTCGCGCGGTCAAAGTTCGTGCGGTTAAAGTTGCCGGTGAATTGAAGTACACGTCACCTCGCGTGTTACCTTGCGAAGGGACAAATGTGCATTGTTAGAGTAAAAAATAAACATTACACATGCAGGTAGATAATTCCGACTGATTTTTCGCCTCATGGTTGATAGTATAAACCTAAAACACTTCGGAGATTTGGGAAATTGCCTCATAGCCGGTGTAAACTACTAACCCCAGATTTGAAACGCTCCCGAATATCTCCTATGTCCGCATGGAATGAGCTTGTCGCATCAAAATTACGCATAGGATTGTCGACAAGGCCATATCCGCATGGTTTTAAGTTTCAGTACTGTTGCTTTTAGTGTGTGTTGCACTGGCGTCGTAACTATTTTGTACCTGGAGGAGCGAAAGATATGCTACCATAAACATCACCATCATCATCAATTATAATATCCTTACGGTTATTTTTGATACAGCCTCGTTTGTTTTCTGAGTACTTCTGCTTGTCTGTACAACGGCGCCACAATGACTGGTGTACATAAATAATCACGATCAACCCACATGTGCGCCCGCGCCTGGCCCACAGCTGATTCATTCAATAAAAAAAAATGGCCATTTGCTCCTTTCGTTGCAAATGTCGGCGAAAGATGATAGTCGATTGGCGCCCCTGCCGAGTAATAAATACCTTCCTTCTCATTCCCGCTCCCCTGTCATGCGGTTTCTCTCCCGTCTCCTTCCTCTCAAGATAACACGCTAGAGGTTTGCTCAAGTCAATTTAAATTTACCGCGTTCCACCGCTCCAAGTCAGGTGTCTCAATGCCAGCGCTGCCGTACGACAGAGACGCGCGCAAATCGGGCCACCCTAATCCATTGTTTATGGAACCACGTTGCCCTAGTCCACGCGGGTTCTAAGCGGAACGTGCGACCTATGTAGTAGAGCCTTTCGTTACTGTTACCGTTTGATTTCTTAAAATGCCGCCAGGAGCTACACTCTTAGCCAAAAAGGACTAAAAGTTCGTCCTTTCGGGGACTAACGGCCTCTGCCACAATCATTAGTCCCTTTGGGGACTAACTGCGAGGGGACGAACGGTTAGTCCCCCACCCGGATGGTCCGCTCCGACACTCCCCAAGGACGAACTGCGTAGAGTGCAGAAAAAAAGAAAGTAACTCTGGCACCAGCAGGGATCGAACCCCCCTGAGGGCCGGAAATATACACAAGGAACCCGACGCGCTATCCGCTGGACCACGCCGCCGGGTGCTAGCTGGGGTAGATAATATTCAAGTGTACAGCGTGTAGTTCTGTGCATAACGGAACAGATCCATTGCAACTGGTGCCCGAATTTCTATCTGTGCAAGCGAACGTGACCGCGTTTTGCGCTTTGCACTTAGCGCTTTGCTAGGTTTAAGGACAATTGCTCAGTTCGATTGGAAGTAGAGCGTCACAACCATAGTTTTTCTCGTAAATAACAATCAACTCGTCGTCGCCTAGTTGAGATAGGTAGCTGGGCGATCGGACGACTCATTTGTTTCCGCACAAATTAGCGCAAGCTAAGTGCTTTCTTAGTGTTCGATACATATGTTAAGTGCTCTATGTAACGTATGTGAAAGGTGTCGTCTGTGTGAGTGTCAGAATAAGGAAACATGCCATATTTTCCTGCATCGGCGAAAGCGAATTCGGTGTTGCTTAGCCTGAATTCTTCAAATTCACGTCGCTAGACGATTGCGACTGGGAAATCCAAGCGGGTTTTACAGCAGTTGCAGCATTGTCATAGCTTTGGTGCCCAAGGCAATTATGTACCGAGTGTAAAAGATAACTTCAAGACGCTTACCTGTAGCGAGCATTTTTGTGTTGCAGTTGTCATCAGCAACATGCGTTTTTTTCTCGTCTGTCAAACATATTCATTACGCTCAGGAATCCACTTTTGCTATTGTCACTAATTTATGCGTTACTGTTAAGGCGCTTAAAAGCTTTCATTGGCCGTTATTGCCTCGCACGAATCGTATGCAACACAGCCTATCAACATAACCTCGCCGAGAAGCGTATGGCAGTCGCGCTTCGCCGCTCCTTGCCATTACCCGCCGCTCTACTAACCCTAGGCGATTTTCTTATGACTAACATCAATAGTTTCTCCCGTGGCACCATTTAAAGAACCCAGTGACTGCAATGGCTTGTGTTTTGGAAATATAAAACTGTTCGCAGACATATGCGCGAAAGGGCAACGACGACGCCATTAGGAGATTAACGACGCAGCAAAGAGACTAGCTGCATGCGTTTCGTCTTCCCGTTACTCCTTATAGATCGGCGGGGACGAACAGTTAGTCCGCATTTATGCACACGGCACGTACTCTGCCGCAGATACTCCCCTTGAAGATGAACGGTCGCCCGCTAAGACTAACGGCTGTATTTTAGTCCCCATTTTAGTCCTTTTTGCCTAAGAGTGTATAGTAGCCCAGGCAAAAGCAGGCGGCGGAGTGAATGTTTTTTTTGCTACAGTTGCTGTAGTATCACAAAAAATTCCCCGCATTTCCCCGAGGGGAAGAATGTGAAAGTGCGAATGCACGAGTTGAATTTGCGCGGTTCGGTAATGTTCGCGAAAGAGAGATCCACACACACACACACACACACACACACACACACACACACACACACACACACACACACACACACACACACACACACACACACACACACACACACACACACACACACACACACACACACACACACACACACACACACACACACACACACACACACACACACACACACACACACACACACACACACACACACACACACACACACACACACACACACACACACACACACACACACACACACACACACAACTACAAAGAAAGAAAGATGCATTTATTCACAGACACCTATTTGTGTTGTCGTTGTACTTGATTGCTAGAGCGGATCTCAGCTTTGAAATTTCGTGTCAGTACTCCTTTAGGCAGGTGCATTAGCCCTTCTCACGCCCGATTCCCCACGTGGGTATGTGCCATGTCAGCGGCCAGACAGCGCGCGCCCATCTCCCCCCCGTTGCCAAGGAAGACGATGAGATTCCTGGCCAATCCCCCACGTGGGTATGTGCCATGTCAGCGGCCAGGCTGCGCGCGCCCATCTCCACGTGCGCGGACATCGCCGGTGGACGCAGGTTCAGGGTCGCTTAAGAAGTGCATTAGCACTTAAAACGAGTCATACGTGAAGTTTTAATAAAAAAGCAGGGCGAATATCGCTTATGTATTGATTCTCTAACTTATAATTGCGTAATGTCTTGTTCTTGTTCAACAATGTTGACAAGTATGAACATTGTCACCGGACTTCAACGTTCATATTTGGCTTTGGGTATATAAAGCTAACGCACAGCTTCTGTTTCACAGCCGACTACTGGCGAAAAAAGACACCCCAAAACAAACTTATCTCACCAAATGGCTCCATTATAGGCAACTCACCCGAGCCAACCCTGAAGATAATGATTTTGTCTTAGTGATTACCAACTGCCTCAAGAGGGCAACCTTCCAATGTGAGGCCTCACCACACCAACCCGTACCGGATATAACACAACTAGCATTACGAGCCGCCACGCAGAGAGCACAGCTTAAAGCTATAAGAACTGACAGACCCCTTGATTGGAACACGTATGTGCGACTTGCTCGACTCTGCCTGCCGTCCACACGCTATCCAACATCGCAGACAAGGATGAGAATCCCTCTGTTCAACACTTGAAGGGCTGTCAAACTCTTCACAGGCTTGGCTGGTAGTGCACTACATTGTGGATCCCCGCAACCCACTCTAACCAGCGCTACACATACCAGTAGCAGGGGGCATCTAAAAAGAGGCACTTGTCAAACTATTTGCAGAGCAATTCACGCCCGTCAGATGCAGCACTCAAACAATAGACATTCCGCGCCGGAAAGAGGCAGATACGGCTTCGTCACTACCTCAGCTGCTTACGCCCTCGAAAAGTGCCTCGCCTCTCTATCACCGTCTCTTAGCACCCGAAACAGTGCCTTCATATCGGTGGCCTACAATGTCACAATAATCATCACAGAACTCCACACAGCACTAGAAAACACAAAGCGCCGAAGCGCCCCGAGACATGATGGAGTAACCTACCAAGCACAGAAAACCCTTGACGAGCCTGAAAATCATGGACTCCTCAATGCCTACAACAGAGCATAAGTTCACGGAGAGCGCTTCACCAACAAACGCCGCACAGTAACCACCCCAGTTCTAACGAAAGGCAAACCCAGCTCGTCCTCAACGTCCTACAAACCAATAGCCCTAACCTCTACCATATACAAAATCACGGAGGCAATTGCCCTAGACCGTCTAACATGGATCAGTCAACTCGATGGGACCTTCCAGGAGCAACAGACCGGCTTGAGGCGGCACCGCTGTGCAGCTGACTCTACAGCCGATGTAGTCTCTCTCCTCGAAGAGGCCAAGTACAACAATCAAGCTGCTTTGCTTGTCTTCCTCGACATCTAGGCAGCTTTCGACAACCAACCACACTCTCAATGTGAAAGCGCGCTCGACGACCTTGCAATTGTGGGCCACTTACGGAATTACCTCCACGCCTCTCTTCACAGGACCTTCACAGTTAAAATCAGACACATAAGCAGCACTGAAAGGCGTGTCACAGTTGGGTGCCCAGGGCAGCAAACTCTTTCCCTTCCTTTTTAACCTCGTTCCCTCCTGTCTACCTTATAGATCTCCCAGACAAAAACATGCGGGATACATGTCACCATTTATGCAGATTATATTGCACTCTTTGTCTGAGGAACCCTAACTGAGACAGATCTTATCCGAACCTGCCAACAAAAAAACTTGGGCAGCGTTGTCAACACACTTTTAGATCTTGGCCTATAAGTCTCGCCAAAAAAACAGAAGCCGTCCCCCAGCAGCGAAAAAACCACGCCACCTAACAATTGGAAGCCAAAAAATATCTTCGGCCCTAAGGATACCTAAGGCTCCTAATCAACCACTAACTCACGTGGGGGGCCGACCTCAAAGCCCTCGAAAAACAGGCTGAGGCTGCAAAAAAGTCACCCGCAAACTCCTCGCCTATGGGAAGTGCTGTTCTCCCGCCTGGGAACTATATATACGAAGCCCTAGCAGGTGCCCTGATACTCTGCGCCCTAACCGTCGTCAGCCTCACTGCTATTCAATGGCAGCGCCTCGATTCCCACCAACGCTCAACAGTTCGCTTATGTATTGAACTTCCGCGCAGCTCTCAAGTAGCGAAGACCCCCTCTGAAGCTCGGGCATAGCCCTTTCCTTTATAAGCCAAGCAAAAGGGCTTCAAACACAACGTCCGCCTCCACAAAACACAGGACGGGATAGCACTTCTCCGACCGCCTCCAATCTAGACCGCACTCTCAGATGGGAGAACTGGCTGCACTCTACCAAGGAATATTCCCCTCCACACATAAGCACCACTCAATCTCAAAACCCGTCCTGACCCTCTATATAAAGAAGCACTTTCACTGTGCCTTATAATGCACAGTTGGGGTGTTTTATCTCTCTATTTCTCTATCTATCTCTCTAGCTAGATAGAGAGATACCTTTCGTCACTGAGATATATAAGGCGATCGGGACGAAGGGGACGCCAAGTCCAGAACCCCGAATGCAACAGCTCGTTCCCTGCCCTCTCAATCAGTTCACTCTGATCTTGAGCTGATGAGCTGGTTAAAGCTGTCTCTCATTTCTCTAGTGAAGTTCAATATCTAATGTTTGATTGTTCGCCCCCGAGCATATATCCTTGGACATGGCTAGGTTTTGTGGAAGAGGTATGTTTTCCGCATTTAGCACAGCTTTTCGTTAGCGTCGAATATTTCCTACCAGCCCTTTCCGCACATCTAGATTTCTGTGTGATAGAATATGTAGATTGGTCTGTATCTTCATCAAAGTTAGTAATTCTTCAGCCTTGACAGCCCCTTGTAGCACGGTAACGATCGTGTTCGTAGGCATAAAGGCTCCGTGCGCTGTTGTTTCGAGCACAACCGCAGCGCTGCCGAACACCGGCGCCGTCAAGAATCGGTTGTTGGTTAGCACGAAGAAGCCACTGTACGGGGCGGAGATTCCACAGACGTTGCGAAAACGCCGGGCTAGTAATGCGTATTTCTGTGTATTGCTGTGTCTACGGCTCCCGCAACACTTTCAAAAAGGTCGCGAGCAGGCCGCCGAAAAAAATAGTTTATCTCGGTTCCCTTTATGTGAAACTAAAATGCGGCAGCGATGAATCCGAGCAGTGCGACGTGCTATGTAAACTACGACGATTCGGGTTTATACTCGGGGATCTCCTTTCTGTGCGCGTCCGCTATGAGCTTTGGTGGGGAGCTGTGGCAGCCGGCGCCCGACGAAACGCGCATATGCAACGCGAACTTCGTCTGGAATAAAAACGGCACGCCAGCATACACCCCACTGCGGCAATCTTCGTTGAGTACTACGGAATACGACGCGGAGTAACGGTTGACACGCAACTGCAAGGATTCCACAGGCAGCCTTCTCGCCTGTCTGTGTAGGTTTCGATCCAGTGATTTCGGTTGGCAGACGTTTTAATGCGTAGCATTCTTTGCCGAGTACCCTCCCCCCCCCCCCCCACCCCGACAGGACCTTGAAACGCCCTGCATTTCCACAAAAATGCAGATATCGTGGAAGTTCCACCTGTAGTCGTTATAACAGCGTAAACGGAGAAAATTCTTCGAACGAAAGTTTGAAAAAATAAAAACAAAAATAAGAAAAATACGGTAAATGGCAAATCCATACCCAGCTTTTTCCTTAAAAATTCCGACCACTCAAGAACCTTGCCAAACCGCTTCAGGAAAGTGATATTTTGCATAAAGCAAGAAGTCAACGGGAAGATGCAAACTATGAAGGAACTTCTCAGGATTCTGAAATTGTTCTGTGTAATTCGCTGTCAAATCTTCATTGATTTGATTGATTGTAGGGTTTAACGCGCCTACGCAACGCAGGCGATGAGGCGCGCCGTAGTGGAGGGCTCCGGATTAATTTTGACCACCTGGAGATCTTTAACGTGCGCTGAAATCTCGAACACACCGGCGTTTTTGCTTTTCGCCTCCATCAGAAAAGCGGCCGCCGCGGACGGGAATCGAACCCGCGACCTCGTGCTCAGCAGCGCAACGCCTTAGCCACTGAGCCACCGCGGCGGGTCGCTGTCAAATCTTACTCGCCATGCATATGTCTTGGATAGTTTCCATGGCTCTAGAACTTTTTCGCGCGACGTGCAAGACTTGAAACTGTGTACAAGGCAAGTTTAAACCCCAATATTAGCTGCGGGAAAATAGTATTCATTTCGTTAAATAACTACAGAGTAATCACTGTTGAAAGGACTGCCATGAGCGGGAAAGCTGCACATGCGTAAAACGCCCTGCGTTTTCGCAATGCAGATATCCGTAATGTTCTACTTCTAATATCTATATAACAGCGTAAATAGAGAGAATTGGTCGAAAAGGATTTAGAAAAACCAAAATATTGGCTGAAAAAAAAAAACGGCAGCATCTCCACTCCATGGATGATGGCGAGGGTGCGGAGTACGGGGACTCGAAGCGACATCGAAGTTGCGCCCCGAGTGACATTCGATTTGCGCCCCAACCGTCATTCGATTTGAGCCGTGACTTGCACCTTGGTTATTCCCTAAATGTAAACTGCAACTCACGGCTCAAATCGAATTTCGCTTGATGTTCGCTTGATGGTGGTGTGCGCACGGATGGACGCGGACGGACATTGGGAGGTCCTATTGTACTCCGCACCGTTACAGGTGAGGGATTAAGTCGTTTGACTCTCCGTTAGCAATCCACGGTCGTAGCCCAATGGGTAAGATGACTGACACTAACTCTGTCTGGCCTACCAGACACAGGCTCGAATCGTGCCGGTGCCTGTGTGATTTTTTGCGGTTTTAAATGCTATGCGCATGGACACGGGCGAACATTGTGCGGTCCTAAGGTACTCCGCACCTAAAACTCACACTCAATAGAAGCGGCATAAGAATGCTACGCATTATTAGATGCGATGGATCTCTTGCTCTGAGGCATGTCCCTCCTGCATCGGCGTAGTCCGGCGTCCGCACGCCAGCTGCGCATGCGCGACTCTCCTCCCGTCTTCTCTCCGACAGCTGTGAGCGCAACGCTCTCACTCCGTCTCATTATCATAAACAACAGCTGTGTGCGCGCGCTTCACTCGCTTCGCTCCGCTCCCGTCGCACAAGTGTGCGCTTGCGCGACTCTCCTCCGTTGTCTCCTCTCCTTGAGGCGCTGTGAATATAAAGCGGGTATCGCGCTGCGGCGGTTCAGTCAGCGCTCGCTCTCGTTCGACTTCGCGTCACTTTGCTAGACGACTGCAGGCTTGGCTTGATTCTTCCGATGAAGACGTGATGAAAGCGATGGTCCCTTCAGCGAGTGGTGTGACACAATCCAATACCAGCATCACTCCAAACAAACCCCCCGATGCGTCGCATCATACCTGGGTTCCCTCGCGGGAAGATGGGAGCAATTTTTAGTTAATTCTCTGAATTTCTGCAGAATTTTTTACTAGGAGTCGTTGTATCGGGGGCGTGTCCATCATGACATCCAGTATATTTTCCGTTGGAAGAGACGGTACTAGTGCATATCTTGCTTACGATAGCCGATTCCTACTTTGTTTTCACAGTCGCTTCCTTTGCGGAAAGAAAATGGCTTACATAATGCCTTCTAATACCAGATTTGAAGACCTTTCTGGTAACCGTGAACTTAGGAGGTTCAGGGCTGCCATATGCTGTCCTGGGGACGGCATTTATTTGGATATCTTCGGCGATAGTAAGTTTGTGGTACGGCAGCGATTACCATGTCGGGTTCATTCTAAGTGCCTGCATGAGTCTTTTCGTTTCCTCTTTCACTGCTGCTCTTCCCTATGCAGGCGATTTACTATGCGGCCTACTTTGTTAAATATTGCCTGGATTTTGGCGGTTGTGAGAACAGCTGTGCCGCTTCTGATCATGATGATCATTGGGTGTTTTAGGCGTGAGGTCAGCTAAGGCAAAGAGCCCCAAACTAAAGTGGTCACCACAAAAAAGTGGATGTTAAAACGTCTAAGCCATACGAATGGTTAAATCAATACAAGGTGATGTAAAGGGCCAGTGTTGATTACACATGATAGGAAATGAGGTTTAAACCCTTTATATCTGACAAATACTTAAAAACGCATTTAACAAGGACCATGGCGTCGTCACCCAAAAATAGCGATGGATGGAGTGGAATGTGTTGTCTGAAGAGTTGGTGAAAGTGTATGTGTCATGTTGTGTCAAGTGCCTTGCATTGAATGAGTATGTGGACTAAGGATAGGGCCTCTCCGCACCAGCCGCACAGGGGTCTTGAAGATCCCGTGAGCAGATACGAGTGAGTTGCATGTGTGAGCCCTATCCGTAGCCTAGCCAAAGCGACTTCTGTGAAGCCTTCGACTTCTGTGTATCTGTTGCGTGGGTCGGTGGTGTATGGTCTCAAGAGTGCTTTATTTAGTGTAATTAGTTTTCTATCTGTTCACTCCAGTCTCCTTGTCATGATTTACGAAGTTTTTTTTGTTGTCTAATGTGTGGCTTCGTGTCAGTGTACGGTACTGTTGTTATATCAACTGTGCCTTGTAGTGCAGCACCGGCCGCCATTTCATCAGCAACCTCATTCCCGGCGATTACACAGTGTCCTGGAATCAAGCATATAGTTATATCAAGGTTTGCAGTACATGCGGATAGAATAGCCTTAAAATAAGATTAACTACATAGTTTTTAGAAGGACAGCGCACGTACAACGCTGAGGGAGTCCTTGTACACGATGGACTTTGGCATTTTGTGTTGGACAATGTGATCTAAAACCATTAAGATGCGGTATGCTTCAGCCGTAAATATACTGTTCTGTACATTCATCGTTTGACAGACATGAAATTTCTGTCCGTGCGCAGCAAACGACAGCGGTAGCAGTCTATGACGCATACTATAAAATTCTGTGCACTGGTATTTATCCTGTAAAAACAATAAATGCTGCAGAATCGTAATTCTTGGTGCCACGTTCTTATCAAGCTGCGCAAGAGACAGGTCACAGAACACAGGACGCAGATTCCGTGGAGGTATAATATCAGTGATGGGTGTCTTGTGAATGTCCAAAAAGGGAACCCTGAGTTCAGAGGCTTTCTCTCTTATCATAAGTGAAAAAGGCAAAGAGATGGAAGGACGATTTAAAAACAGTTGTTCTGAGGATGTAATATTAATGGTGGAATTAAAAGGGTGGTTAGTCATGGCCATGATTTTTGAGGCATACAACAAGTCCATGTATATCCTCTGGTGATATAGGAACCACTTATCACCCTCGGCGTAGAGGCTCTGGACTGGGCTAGTACAAAAGGCACCACACGCAAGGCATAGCCCCAGATGCAGCACTGGGTCGAGCATTTTTAGAGCCGTTTTTCTCGCAGACCCATAAACGACACTTTCATAGTCCAATGGAGACGCCACCAGGCTGGTAAAATAACGTAACAGGAGTTGCTTGTCAGTTCCATAGGACTGATGTGAGAGAATTTTAAGAATGTTTATTTCTTTTAGGCATTTATGTTTGAGTTGTTTAATGTGAGGAATGAGTGTGAGTTTTTCATCAAACGCTATACCTAAAAACTTGTGTTCTTTTTTGCAAAGAATCGAGATGCCATTTAGAGTAATGTCTGGTTCCGGATGGATCCCACGCTTCCTGGAGAAGACAACACAGGTGCATTTTTCTGGGTTAGGTTCAAAACCGTTCTTGTCTGCCCAGCTGGCAAGTTTTTTGACACCGAGCTGGACTTGACGCTCACAGACGGACATATTGCACGATTTAAAAGATACCTGGACGTCGTCTAAATACATTGAATAAGAAATTGTAGGTGGCAAGGGAGTTCATCGGCTGTGCCGCTTCTCAGTATGGCCATGCCAACAAATCTTGCTTCAGTGTGCTCTGGAATGACACCCTTGAATATTTTTGGGCGATTATTTTTTTTAACTTGGCGGCGTGGTGCCATCACTCCCTTCCAGCTGTGAGAGAGCCGCGGAAAATTAGAGAAATAAATTAAAAATTCGTGTAACTAAATTATGGGCTTCCTTTCTTTGTAGGAGACGTTCTAGTTCGTTTCTGCTCATAATCTAGACTCCGGTTTTTGAAACTGCAATTAATCTTCTGGTGCCCTTTTTAGCTTGGTAGCATGATGTTGGTGCCGACATTTTTTACAATGGGAGAAGCACTTTGGTGTGGCGACGTCAGTTGTGTACCGACGGCTGGCTAGGGTGTGCGAGCATTCACTACTGTGACAGCGTAGAATGATCTTCACTGCGCCGGTGCGGC
Organism: Haemaphysalis longicornis; assembly: GCF_048455015.1. Taxonomy (NCBI): domain Eukaryota; kingdom Metazoa; phylum Arthropoda; class Arachnida; order Ixodida; family Ixodidae; genus Haemaphysalis; species Haemaphysalis longicornis. Next base: position 169,481,223 of record NW_027526295.1, read on the forward strand.
GCCTGGGGAATTACCATATCTTTTCGGTCGTCTCGGCAGCATTATCAATGTCCTTCTTTCGAAATCTCGGTTGGTGCTCGCCGTATTTTAGATCTAGGCGAGCTTTCGCACCTCATAGAGTTTCATACTAATTTACACTAGAGGGAAATCTAGCGGCACTGTCTAAAAGAGCCGCGCTTCACCGAGCGTTCCGGCATGTACCTGGCAGGCACATTCCACTTGTCCTTGGCATGGCTCACGAACAGGCTGGAAAGTTGCCTCTGGCTGCTAAAAAGCAACAATATTACTGCAGAAGAATAATCAAATTTGTTTTGGTATTATAAAATTAAAGCTCCAGAAAGATAGATTTGTCAGCAATTATTGAGAAACTTCATGCGAGATGAACATGAAAACAATGTTACCCATTTTTGTTGGTTTTGGCTTCGAGACAAAAAAAAAAGCCATGCGCCTAACCAAGCCAAGAAGGCGAGGAACATCACCAGCTGCAATGGCGCCGCCCAAGGCGGCCCGCTAATGCAGCGCCAGATTTCCCTCTAGTAAATATTAGTATGAAACTCTGTATGTCCGCATCAGCCCTGCCTCGGTCGTAGCTTCTGGTTGGCAGTAATGACGCATTTACGCGGATGCCTAATGATCACCGCTGATAGGGGACGGCTAGCTGCCACGGGAAAACCGAAACATGATGATAATAACGCTTTCCCGTTAAAACGCTTTCTTTGTATATGGAGACACCGCTCAGTAAGTTTAAACCGTAACCCTTCAGTAAAACATATTTTAAGGCATTTTTAATCTCTCCGCGCTTGAGAAATCTTAGAAAGAATACCCCTTTGACATCGACATCAGTGTAACGCTATGTGCGCCTCGCCCCAAATTGCCGATGTCAGGGCTCCTAGTGTCGTAGCTAAGGCGGGTTACTGCTATTGGGCGGCGCTGCTCTGCCTTGAGCATCACCTAAGTAGGGATGTTCACGTGAGCACTTTCAAAGTGGTCACGGTGCAACGCGAATAGTGATGTCAAGAGCGCCCTCCTGTCATACATTTACTTATTTGGGAGAGCCCACCAACACAGCTAGGCCTTTTTTGGGTGGTGCACGGGAAGTAGAGGGCGACACACAGAAGAAACAATGAATGAGGGATACTGGTGGCCGCCTTGGTGTTCGCTGCTACGAAACGGAACCTGCTAGATATAAACAGGCTACAGGTAGTTATCTACTCTGCGATCGACCATCTAATGTGCCATTGTACGATGAGGAAGCTGGTAGGCACCCATAGCAGCGAGAAAAAAAGCGTAAACACAATTTTCCTGCCACTACTCCTCGACACTGATCCTTCAGTCATGGCCCCATCGTTCTTCGTTGACCGCAATTGTCGAGGGCGATCAGCTGCCCAGCGTTTAAACAAATGTGCTGTCTTCATGGATAAAAAGTAAGGGAATGCACATGCAATGCACATGGCAAAGATATCAGCACAAACTACAGAACTTGTGCTTTTCCTAATGTCTTCATCTTGTGTACCTTCCATTTTGCATTCTCCTCTTTTTGAACTTAGAATGAACTTGCCCAAGCCTCAACCTGAGCAGGTCTCGACGGGTCCTTCATTGACTTTTCGAATAGTTTAATGCGTTTGCATGCTTAAGTGATGTATACAAAGAAGGGACCGTACTTATTTTCATTCACATAGAATCCAACAAGTAGTGACAGGTTTATAATTATATAAAACTTCTGCTGTAAATTAGTTTAAAACAATTTAGAATGTCGTCTTAACATGAGGCATGGGACAACTAAGACTGTCAGTTTGTCATACCTTCACTTGTGACAGTGATGGGTGGCACCGTTGAAAACTTTCGTGGGGGCAGGGGCAGGTTTTTGTCGGAAGACCGACAGGCAGGCTGTCCTTACGTTGCAACACGTTCGAAAGAACGCCACTGTGTCAGAGGACATACTTAAAGACTAGTTTTCTGGTTGCCGCAAAGATATTAACGAATTTTTTATGGCTGCGGCGAAGATCATAAACAAATAATTGTTTTTAGAATTTTCTAACAGTTTGTGACCCACCACAAGCATTCGAAATGCTTGTCTGATTTTTTGTTCGTTAGGGATGCTTTCGATATTAGGGGAGACGCCCATTAGGTGCTGAGGCTGTTGGCGTCCGCTGTCGTCGTCGTTGTCGTCGTAATCGTCTTTCGTCTCATGTAGTCATGGCACTAAACACTGGGAAACTGTCTTACGCCTCCCGCTAGAACGTAACGCGTACTAAACGAACACTGGGACACTCGTTAACGTCTCGCGCTGGAGAGGAGGAGGAGGAATCACTTTATTGAGCCCTACATTGGTTTACGGAAGTACTGTGGCCTCCGGTTTGATGCCCGCAGCGACGTTGGCAGCATGGGTTACCAGAAGTATCTGGACCTCTGGGTCCGAGCTGGCCAGCGCTCCCTCCCACTGCTCTTCATTAAATATGGGTGGAAAGGGGTCTTGAGGAGAGGCCCACATGGAGTGGACCAGCGTGGCTAAGTCCCGGCAGACGTCCTTCAAAGACTAGAGACCTTTACAGCGAAGCTGTGTACCTCCGCTCATAACGGCTTCATCTCCGTTGGCAAAAATGCCAAGGCGCCAATAATACACTTATACACTGCATGCTTCGCCCCTCCCCAGGTTCCACAGTGGTGAAGGTGGCCCAGGATCTTTTCTCAGTCACAAAATATAGTATGGTATCATGCGTGGCGTTTTAACAGCAGAGAGAGAGAGAGAGAGAGTAAATAATTAGCTTTTGAAGCTTTTCTTTCCGCCCTATAGCGCTACCAGAAAAAATACACAGAAAAAACAGGAAATGCACATGAAAAGGCCCAGGCGTCGGCAAGGCTTGCGCGTGGGCTTGCGCCACGTCTGGATCTCACAAAAAAATACCAACCTGCTCCGGTGGCTCAGTGGATAAGGCGGTGCGCTGCTGAGCACGAGGTCGCGGGCTCGACTCCCGTCCGCGGCGGCCGCTTTTCTGATGGAGGCGAAAAGCAAAAACGCCCGTGTGTACGAGATTTCGGCGCATGTTAAAGATCCCCAGGTGGTCAAAATTAATCCGGAGCCCTCCACTACGGCGCGCCTCATCAACTGCGTTGCTTCGGTGCGTTAAACCCTACAATAAATCAATCATGCAATCGAAAAATACCTAGAAAAAATACTTAGCGCACGTTGCCGTGCGCCTCAATAGGAGCGTCTGGCACCGTCTATCTCGACTTTAGAGAACAGTCTGCTCAGCATTAGTCGCATGATCTCTCGGCTGCTCTTCTACTCGCCAGTTCACGTGTGTTTGCGCCTGAAGTGGGGAAGCAGACGTCGAGTTCGCAAAGCCGGTATCCGCGGGGTTTAGCGCCTGCTGACACAGTGAAGTTTGGGAGAGATGTGAAAGTCTGCGGACAAAACGATCTTTTCTTTGGCTGATCAAAATCTCCGTGTGCGTTTTCAGTGCATTGTAGAGATGCAAGAAAAGGTAGTTTGTTTTATGGAGTATTGAATGAAAAAAGCAAGCTTTTTATTCTTCCAACAAAAACGGGTTTCTTGATATGTAAAAAGAAAATTCATTGAGTACCGTTCGAAGTAAAGAATTTTAGGGCATGCCAGCGAAAGGTTGGGAAAAAAATTATTCAAGATTTTTAAAGGGTCAGTCTTGCTATATGATTTTGTAATGTATTCACCGGGCAAGCGAAATTTTTTAAAGCAAAGCTTTATACCTCTACCCCCCAAACGGTTCTTTCGCGACCGTTGTTGTTAACAGAGAACTCCCGCGAACAAATCAAAGAATTTACTGGCACCGCCAGGAATCGAACCTCGAACTAATAGCGTAACAAAGCGAGAGTCTGTTATCTTACCGATTTAGCTACTAGCCCACCTTCTTTTATTTATTGCCAAAAAGGACAAAACAACACTTATACAACAATAGCAGCCACAGTGACTAATAAAACAAGAAAGAAAAAACGAACAGCAAAAGGGGGACTGCGCCGCTTTGAGCGAGCCGTTAAAAGAAATGTACTTTCAAGACAGCCAAGTTATCCATTCGTGACAATATTTCTTCATTATAGCCTGCTCTATGACACACCTCGCGTAATTTAGAAACGCTTTCTACGAAGTAAAAACATACAGAACGAGCATTTACATCTGCATTATGTATATCCATACGGCTCCTCCATATAGCATGTAGGCCGAGGAGGAAGAACAGGTCATAGGGCAAAACATTTGGACCTAAAGCGAGGTATCGAATTCCATGGGGCGTCAAAGACGGTTCTTTTTTTAAGGTGCGCTGCAGGACATCCACCAAACGTGGGTCCCAGCAGTCCAGGAATACATGTTCCATACTCTCCGGTTTTTTGCAGAGCGAACAGTCCGCACCCCACGGCACGAAGAGCTCCTTGGCCGCCATCCACATCATAACCAGAAGAGTTTCTGTGTGCATCTTGAAAAAGAAAGTCTTAATACCCCCCGGCACTGGCATTTTCCTAACTCTTTGCAAGACATCCGGACCTGGGCCCGCATGGTATACCGTGCGATAAAAGGGTTCGGGAAATAAACATTCGATCAAATCCTCCATCAATTTGTTGCCTGTCACGGAAGAAAGAAAATCACGAGAAGAGCGTGCCGTGAGAAACCGATAAGAAAAAACCACTTCCCTGAAAAAACGACTAACGCTGTAACGAGCCACAACAGCAGAATTATCCAGAAAGTCAGGCAAAGTATCACCCAAATAAAACTGCATAGAAGTTCGCAAAAACTGTTTAGACTGGTCCCGCAAAAAAGAAAAAAAAACGCGACCCAATTTGTCTCAAAAAGAGATGGGGCAAAGCTAGCTCTGCCCCTTTGAGCTTCCTAAAAAGGTTGCTACGACTAGTTCTTTCGAACGTTGAATTCCAAACGAAGACCGCAAAAATGCGGCTAAACTTCTGAATATTCATACGGGAACAATACAAAGCCTGCATAACATACGAAATCTTGGCCACTAGAAAAACATTACAGATTGTGACACGAGCAATGATGGAAAGATTATGAGCCCCCAGTTACACGTCCGTTCTCATATTTCTTGTGCCTTTTCACCTCAGTAAGTTGTGTTTTCACGGTAATTCCGCAGCGGCACTCCTAGATAAGATGATGGTTCCGATGACCCCGTGACACCCCTGAAAATGCGTAGAGCTTGGAGCCATTCTCCATGACAGAGGCCGACACACTTCTTGTAATTAACTGAACTGCCCGTGACATCACAGAACTCCTGTGTTATGCTCAAGGCATTTGAAACACTTTGTTAACGCAAAAGAAAGCAACATCATCTGCGTACGCCATTACTCTTGCTTCGGACGATTCTAGTGTAAATCCCTGTATGCTGCTACTGTTAATTCTTCTACGTAATGGTTCCAAGTAAAGCGCGAAAAGAAGAGAGGAAAGTGCTCAGCTTTGTCGTATTGAGGCACACACATCTAACTCTGTGTTAGTCGTCGGTTAACTAAAATCTTATTTGTGCACTCACGGTCGGCCATCTTAGCTCCGTCAACTATAACTTTTACTAGTCATGCGCATTCCAAGATTTTGAAAAGAATGGAATGATACGCCTTATCAAACGCCTTTTCAAAGTCAATTTGTAGCCTCGCCACCATCCTAAACTCCATTGCACATGCCTCCAGAATGATTCGTGCTACATGAATGTTGGTATAAATGGCCAACCTAACAACGTTTGGATAACCCCCTGAATTCGCTTTTCCAGTACCTTCCTGAACACTTTGTAATCAGTGTTAGTCAGGGTAATGGGCCGATAGCCAGTTGGGACTTTTAACAACTGTTCTGCATCGTCACACTTGCGAATCAGAATTGTATGCGCTTTTGAGAAGGATGAAGGTAAAAACCCATACCTGAAGGTTTCACGGAAAACTTTATGTATAATAAGCGCCACATCCTGCTTGAACAATTTATAGAACACAGTACCTAAGCCGTCTGGTCTCGGCGATTTCCCGTTATTTAAATTGTTTATGGCGTCTTCGATTTCCTCCACGCTTATGGGACTACGTAAACTCTCAGTAGTCTCTTTTTCTAATCGGGGCAAAAGGCTAAGAAAGGAGCGCTCAAACCTATCCTGTGCCTGCTTCTGGAAAAAAAGTCTTTTTAGCGTTCGCAAAAAGCTTTTTCAATTTCAGCTTGTTTACGGACTTCGGAGCCTTTGTGGGGCAAATCTTTGGGGGTGAGGTCCTCACGCAGAGTCATGCGGACGAGGTGCGTCGTCGACTCCGCCGTCTCAAAGCCGGCTGCCCCCCATGCATCCTGACGAACGTCCTTCACTTGGCCAAAATTTGTGAACGCCCTGCGTATCGAGCCATTCTGGACGTGAAAGGGCCCCCAGTGTAACTTGATGGCAACTTCTTGTTGAATGGGGTCTATGACGGCGCAGTAACGCCCCTTCACTTTCAGTCCTCCCGCGTCCACCAGTCGTTGGCGTGTCTCCTGTGTCTTCAGCTTTATCAGCCCGACATGGTCTATTTCAAAGGGCACTATTTCTTCGATGTCCTGAGCACGCCCATTCCGTAGAAAGGCGTGCGAAAGTCCTCAATCCCGTATGGTCTTCCACCAAGGTCACAGTGAAGAATTAAAGAATGTTTCACCGAGTCTTCCGACGGTATAGTCGGCAGCAAAAACCGGTAGCCCCAAGGCGGAGAAGGAAACCGGTCGCCGCGGTCGGACATGGCCGCTGAAACGCCTACCGTGGAGCCAGCCATCCGCACGTCCGTTAGCTACGAGCCTACGCGGAGACGGGGAGGACATGGGTATTTTGAGGCAGTAAAAAAATAACATAAAAGATTAAACGCCTCGGCCTGCACCACTAGGTATAGCAGGCTTAATCCAATAGTAAAATAAAAGAAAGTGGGAATTTTTTTTTAAATAGGAAAAAAAAGGGGGGAAAATACCATAAGCGAAACCGGCCAAGGGAACGGGGGGCAAAGGCGGCATTTATTTTCTTAGAAAAAAGAATGATTGATCTTCAATTGTTGTCTTCAATTGAAGTCTTGATACTTGTGATGTGGCAGATTGACTTGTCTTGATCCTTTTCTGTGTAAGGGAAAATCAGGTTGCCTCTGGTTTACCTGCTAGAATAAAGAAAAAATTAGTACCCCTCCCACCCAGTAGTGAAAGATGACATATAACCTATATATGTCAGTTTTAATTAAAGATTAAGTGGTTTGCCATGAAAAGAACGGGCTTGCAAAATGGCTCGGAGTAGCGAAAGATGGGTGTTAAAAACTGTTAGCCTCCAGAACCCCCTTTTTTTTTGGGGGGGAGGGAATGTGTATTGACTATTTTTCTCTTCGCTCTCTTTTTTTTTCCTTTTTTTCTTTTTTTTCCCTTTTTTTCATGACAAAACTGTAATTGTTATATACTCGTGAGTTTAACTTTTCTTTTATTTTATTCTTATAATGGTGAGTTTTCTTGATTATTTGTAACTTCATAAATCTGTTTTGTGTTCTATTGATTTTAGTTAGTAGGTTGGTGAAAGAGTTGTGATTTTTTTTTTTTTGAAGAGAGATTGTTTCTTGGCCCCGTGGGATATGTAATATGAGACAGTTAGCAGAAGGCTTTAAATTTGATTTTAACTTGATTTTTTTTTAGAAATTCCTTGCTCCAGAGGAAGTTATATCTAGCATGAGTATTTTAGGTTAGTTTTATTACCTTCCTAGCGAACATCCCGCAGGGGGTGGTATCTGATTGCGTTCGGAGGTGCTGTTCCCACCTGGGGACCCTTGAAGAAGCAACTATAGTATCTTCATTTGAGAGAGGAGTACTTGTGGTTTGTCGAGCTGGAGAAGGTCAAGGTTGTATCGTGCCCAACCTAACTTCAGTCTACCAGTAGATGTGGTGGAAGGCCACCATTTGGATTCTCTCACTTGAGAAAAACCATTTTGGCTACTAGTCAAGCTGAAGGAGGGCCGGTAGGACCATGGACCCAGCTGACTAGAGCGTCCTATGGAATGGTAATGGTAAGTTTCCCAAAGGAAAGATTGTTGCTCTCTTCTTTTTTTTTTTCCGCGACGTTGACGGCGTATGAACCGGCCTCGTGGGCGATGGTTCTTCGAGTAGATAGAAAGCGATGAGCAATGTTCCAGCTTCGGGGAGAGGCTCGATTAGAACAGGTCTTGAACGGTTTAGAGGCAGTTTGGGCCTCTGATTAGGTTGCCTCTGGGGTTGCTCAATAGTCACTTGGACTTTGGGCCACTGGTCCAGGGGGTCACCCACAAGAAATGGTTTAGGACAGGTGGTGCACTCACCAACACATCTACGTGTTTACCCCCTGTATGCTCGCTGATTGGCACGTGATTGGGTCACGGGACCTCACGCGCCGCTGTGTGGTCCATCCACGGCACATCTAGCGGCTTTGTGAGCGCCTTGCGTGTGTGCTAGCAGTTACAAAAATTAAAGGAACCTCAAACCAACGCACGGCATCTCACTTCAAGTACGCCAATGTACCAAGTACGCCTGTGGCCTCCTGTGTTCACGTAAAAAATCAGAGCTCCTTGTCGTCCGCCCTCACACCACACGACCCACCAAGGAACACATGCAAATACTCCTTGAGGCCCAGGCCATCACGCCATGCCCCAGCATCAAAATCGTGGGTCTACATTTCCAGGGCAACACCAAGAGCGACGTATCATTGCAGCGCTTCAAATATAGCATCAATCAAATCATACACATGATCAGGCACATGACCAAGAAGCGAGGCCTGAAGGAATCTGATAGCTTTCGATTAATTGAAGCTTTTATCCTCTCGATAGTCACTTACGTCAACCCCCTGTGTTCTTCTCGGCAAGGAGTACATAAAGATGCTTTATATAATGATTAGAAGGCGGCTGAGCAGGCCATTTGTCTTCCCCTGAGTGCGCCCACAGAGAGGCTGCTTAGCACGGGGCTCCACAACACGGTGGAAGAGCTGATAGAAGGCCATCTTACTAACCAGAAGGTCCCAATGAGCAGAACTGCGGTGGGTCGCCGCATCCTTCACCGGATTGGCAGGGCAGCACAGAATGTCACTCTGCTTGATGTACTCCCGCACTCTTGGCGACAAGAACTAAAGATGCTCCCTTTGCTTAGAAATATGAACCCCTCACACGACGAGGGTCGCCGATAAGAACGTGCTCAAGCGCTCAACACCCCCCTCTGTGGGGATCGTGCAGTTATCTACACTGACGCCGCCCAACATCGAGGGCGGTAGTCGGCCATCACCGTGGGTGCCTTCAGAATCAACCTTCTTGCGTGTGCCTCACTCAAGACCCAAGACATGATGGCAGCAGAAGAGTCAGCCATCGCCTTGGCCCTCACTCAACCAGGGGTTCGGAAGGTAGTAACCGATTCCCAACAAGCCTACAGAAATTACCAGTCGGGTTGGGTGTCCCGACATGCACTGCGTGTGCTAAAAACCCCTTCCCCAAACGGTTCCATTCCGCTCATCTGGACACCTGCTCCCGCTTCCATGGAGGGCAACTAATACGCCCACCAACATCCTGCGCTTTTACCCCCCGCGCTCAGGAGTTGCACGAGAACAGTCACCCGCCTGTCTCGTTCAGGGGCATAACCCAGCATTATCACCTTCAGAGACAGACCCTACCTTTGCCTTACGCTGACCTTTCCAGAGAAAAACAAACTACCCTACGGCACATACAATCCGGCTCCTTCACACACCCGACGCGTCTTCACTTAATGCGTCGGAATCTCTACGGCGCTGAATGTAAATATTGCTCAGAAGTAGAAACACTCCGCCACATAATCGGGGTGTGCAACTTTAGCTCTGAGCACCGTTCTCTGTTTCCGTCAACTACCCCACAAGAGAAATGGGAGATGCTGCTGTGCAGCCCCTGTCTGCCTACCCAGCTTCAGTTGGTGGACAGAGCACAGGGGTGCGGACGGTATATGGGCTCCAGTGAAGAAAGAACCGCTCCCCTTGGCCGCACTCCGGGCCGTTCAGAAATGTTAATAGAAGTACTTCATTCTCCTCACCCTCCTCCTCCTTCTCCTTTTTCTTCTCGTCCTCCTCCACCGTCTCGGCCGCCGATCTCGTCGCCTCCGTCCACGGCGGAAGAGATGGAGAAGTGAAATCGTCTAACACTGGTTTGAGCTTCCTTTAATTCTATCAATAGTTTCCACTCATGTGTTACACCAATACGACTCTACCAACCACCGTTCATGCATCATCATTGATTTAACCTTACCAAGAATATCTCTTTGAAGTAATAAAGGGTGTGGTTAAGTGCATTTCACTTCTCTCTGGTTTCACTATTTGTAGAGCGACGCGGATTAATTTAAGGGACGTCGCATGGGTAATCGTTGTGGGTGCCGTTTACAGTTTTGCTTCCCAACCACATTCACAGGGTGGATTCGCGCAATTTGTTTCCAATTGAAGCGCCAGGTAGGAATTCGCTTTTGACTTCACAATGATCTAGATCTTTGTTTTGTGAGGGAAGGTACGGGTTTTGAGCGAGCTGGTACATAGCGATACGTCGAAGCACAGCACAAGACCTGGGACAAAATACAGAAGACATACAGTGTACACTGTGTGTCTTCTGTGTTTTGTCCCTCGTCTTGCTCTGCACTTTGACACGTCGCCATGTTCGCATTCCAAGCTACCATTGGCGCTGCCCGCAGCGTAGAATTCTGAAAAGGCTTAGTGTATTTTTTCGCAGGGTTAATGTGAGATGGCCCTATGCTCATTTATAATGACAGAGTTCCGTTGACGGGATTGATAACGTTTATTAAATCACGCGGTCATGCTTTTTGTTTGCCCGGTCTACAGCGTATTTCACACCGGCCCCGACTGCGCCGGTAGCAGCTCCAATGATTATGGCAGTCGCGATCGCGGTTATAAAATATTCTTCGTCTTCTTGGAGGTTTGCGGGAACGTTGAGGGCTTTGAGGGCATCTAGGACATCCGGATCTGTCAGCGCGCTTATGGATGCTTTGCCTTGGAGGAGCTCTCCCAATGACTCCAAGGTTCGCCCCGCTCTGTTCAGCGTCTTGAGGTCCAACTCTGCAGTAGGGGAAGCACGCGGCACGTCCTACATCAAATATTGCCCTACTGCCTTCTTTTAATTTCATTCTCGTGCGCGATGAATGTATAGCGCTTTTGCAAGGGCAGTTAGCAAACAATAAAACACAGGCTAATAGGCGAATGATGGCTTTACTCGCAGAAATTTTTGCGATGCATTGAGTAGAAAAAAAATGTTAGAAATCTCCATAGTGCACAGGCATCTGCCAAAAGAATAACGAATTTCTGATTCACAAGGAACGCAGATATGTACTATCGTCATAAATTAAAATGGAAGCAACTGTGCGCGTGGGTTTTAGTATATGGTCCACATTCTCAGTGAATGGCTGCCCCTGCGCGGTAAGAATAAGTTACCAGAGGTCTTCCCCAACCTTGTGCCTGATGTGCATACACGCCCCGTTGCTAGGGAGCGCAGCATGTTCTGAAAACAACGCACACCCTTGGTAGTGACGAACCCAGATATGTACCTATATAAGAAAATTCTTTAGGCATATTTCCCCCACGAGGTGTTCTTGTGATTAGCGAAATGCGGCCTTCTCGATTTTGACTTTTTTCTACTTGCAGATGTTTATCTGCAGTTGAAAATAGAAAATATCGTTTCCCAATAACACAATCCCTGGGTTTATGTATGCAGACACTGGTTATTTTTTTAAATACACCGCCATTGCAGTAGTCGCATAGGCATGCTCAAGAAAGCATATGTCAAAATGGAAGTCCAAATCCCGCAGCTCGCTCAGTTAATGATTGAGTGGAAGCACCGCTCTACCATAGCAAAAATGAACACGTTAAATTTCCATTTCACGCACCCACTTCACCAGATGCTTACCAGAATGCGTGAGTGTTCAAGAAACGTCCTTGCATCTTTAAAATTGAAGTGCCAGCTAGGAATTCGCTTTTGACCTTGAAACAATATAGATCTTCGTTTTGTCAGGCAAACACTTAAGGTAATGAAATCAGTTTTGCATAAAAACATAATTCAAGAGTTCCCGCTCTGAGAGACTGCCGGGCATAAATACACCTATGCAATGGACGCTGGTTTCTTACAAAATATACCAACACTATACTGCTCAGTACAAAATAGATGTGCGATGATACATTTGTTAGCTCATAAAAGTTGTGAGGCCGTCAGATGACAATATTACGGTCGTGTAATGCCTCACCCGGAAACACGACAATTTAGATGCGCTTACTATCAGAAGTGATAATAGTCGAACGTTTGTTGTTGCTAGATTGCATTATCAAGCAAAAAGTAGAATGTATAGAGAGAGAGTCTTAGTTATGGTGCAATTAGCTAATCCCCGCAATGGCCCCTACAATGATGACATATTTTGTGTGATAAATTTTGCGTCGATATATTTTGGGATATAGAAGAACCACACAGACGTCGGTGGCTGGTGCCCACTAATATATTGTAGCGCAAGCTACACTCCGCAACCTCGGGCAGTCTTCGCGGGTGACCAGTTTTGCCCTTGGGCGCGAGAGGTCAAACCACACCCCGTTCCGCAAGCGCCCCGCACGGAACAGCGGCCCGATAGCGGGAAGAGATCGGCGCAGGGGAGAGATTGGCGAGGAGGAAAATGAGGCGTGCGCGGGACTCGTGCGCGAGACGTCGTGGAGGAAGGCAAGGAGGCAGCCGCCGCAGCGATAAGCGCGCGCCACGAAGGAAGGCCACGAGGCCACGTGCGGCGCAAAACCATGAGCGATGAGGGAAGACAAACATCCAGTTGTGTTCCCCTGTACAGCGGTGTGGCTTAAACAAAGCCGTGAGGTGAAAAGAGGAAAATTAGTGCCCTTCCACTCTGTGAAGAAGGATCACCTGCGAAGCTCCACGCAGTCGACGGAGTGCACGAAATAAAACCTGTTTGTTTGTATTTTGCGATTTAGCATTCTTCCTAGCCAATTAACTGAAAGAAACTTGGAAGGACCCGAGGTTCAGTCTCTCGCACAAACTAGGAACTGTCTGTTTTACTCCCGCTTCGTAGGTATTTTACTGTTTGTGTAACACGCCAAACCAATCCGTTAAACCGCTGAAAGCACACCGTACAAATCGTATTGGGCCCTTTGACGTCCACGTTTAAACCTCACGCCAGCACAACGTACACGCCATCAGTAAGGGAATGAAATCTATAGTTTCGCATGCACGGTTCCCGCCTCCTCAACGCGTGCATGCCGGCAGCCGGTTATATGCGCGGGCTTTGTAGGGAAACAGACCGTCGAAAATGTCCCTCCATAAGCCCTTTAAACTGAACAATATTTCCTCACGTTGGAGTTCCAAGCGGGCGAGTTTCCCTTCATCCGGGAGGGATTCGCAGATACTAGGCGAGCTGAAACTGGAGAACGCCAAGGCGGCGGCAGTGGTTTTCTATTGTTTACACGCCTAGCCGCGCTTCTGTTCGGGCCGACACTTATTCAATTCCGCTCTTCCTACAAGCGAAGGACATGCGCCCGTCCCATAGCGACTTAGAGCAGGAACGTCTCGGTCTTTATTTTAACGTACAAACATGTGACTGTCTGTTTCCCTGCCCCGTCGTAGACATCTTACTGTCTGTGTAAAACACCAACCCAGACGGAAACGCTCGATTACGGAAGACGGCTGACCGGGCGCATGGAGCCATGAGACTTCCACGACCGCCCGCGGTGGCTCAGTGGGTTAAGGCGTTGTGCTGCTGAACCCAAGGACGTGGGTTCAATACCTGGCCGCGGCGGCTGCTTTTCTGATTGAGGAGAAAAGAGAAAACGCCCGTGTGTCCGAGATTTCGGCGCACGTTAAAGATCCTCAGGTGGGCAAAATTAATCAGGAGCCCTCCACTACAGTGCGCCACATCGCCTGTGTGGCGGCGCGCGTACAATTTAGAGTTAATCATATAATGAAATTTACACGTTGAAGTGTCGAACCAGTACAACGGGCATTATGGTAGTGGCATGGAGCCAAGCGCTGCGCGTGCACGCCCTACTTCTGCGGACCTCTCTTCGTTCCTTCTGCAATGAAATCCGTTTTACTTACGTTTTAAGAGTTTGTCCCCTTCAATTCCACCTGCTTCCTGTCTGAAAAGCAAATGCATCAGTTTTAAAGGCGATAGCACGCCCTGTCTGTCATTGCCTCAATTTAGCCTTCCTTCTAACAGTTGAAACAATTCGTCAAAACAAACTATGTATCTGCAGAAGCCTTCAAAACCACTAAAACTACTGGCGTAAGTCATTCACGTCCCCATTATTTACCACAAACAAAACCTCAAGCACATTTGAGAGAAAATGTAAGTACATAACCGGGAGCACATACTTCCGGTCTTTTTGCTATGAATAAACGTTGGGTTGGGTCTTACAATAGCAATCGAAGAAATCACGCGTTAAAAAACTGTGCAAAAACCCTCCAGCTCGTGCGAGATAATAGCAAGCAATAAAAGAATGGAGCTCCCGGTAATCATATTCCAGTCAAAACAAGAAATGAAACGTAAAGCGAAAGATGCGCTGTCCCAGAAGGTGGCCCGCGATCACTGCCAAGACGAGAAAATCGAATTGCCTTAAACTGACCACCACTTAATCCCCCATGAGATAAGGGAAAAGCGAGAAGAAGAGCGTCAGGTGTGGGGCCGGTGAGAGGAGGAGTTACGTGCTAGTGGCAGCCGATAACTATCATCTTTCGACGAAATTTTCTGTCAAGCAAGCAGATAAGCGGACATTTTTTTTTCAAACATATTTTGCGAGCCCAACTTTCAAAATCATTAAGATCTTTGACACCGTTTTAGCGAACGGCCACACACCGCTGCCCTCTCTTTTTAACCAAGACTATTCTAATAAATTTCTCGTTACTAGCCCGTTTTTACGCCTTTTCCAGAATTTCTGACAGGACATGTTAGAGAAAGGTCTGCACACTATTCAACTGAATCAACACTGTTACAACGGGGGCACGTTGTAAAAATACAAACGTACCTGTGCAAACTTCAAACAAACCGATAGTAAACATAGTGCGCTTACAAATAAGGTGTACATTTAGTTCCCAGATTTCTCCAGGACACTTCGTTCCCATGCTGTCACATTGGCGTCGCACATGCACTGCCTGTTATGCCGGGTGAGCCTAAATCCTTCATCCTCTGAGGTTTAAGTAAGCCAGAAGGCTTTGTGGAGAAGTCTTTCACAGATTTTTCGGTATTTTGCAGTTTTCGTTCAAGCAACAGAAACCACATAGAACCATTTATGGGCCTGAAAGGTATTGAACCATTCATGAAAGAATGGGCGCGAGTAGCGCGCAGGACTGGAGTGGTTGGAATTGGGTGGGAGAGGTCTTCGTTCTGCAGTGCACTTAAAGAGACTGCTGATGAAGATGATGATGGTGGTGGTGGTGGTGGTGCTGCTGGTGGTGGAGGTGGGGGTGGCTGAATTTTTATCTGAATTATTTGACTTTATTTATCCCTTTACTTACGACATTCCTCCAAAATAACTGCTATGTGGTAGCGAAAATCATGTGCGGTTACACGAATATAATACGGCAATCCTCAGTCAAGTTGCCTTTTGCCCTTGGCCTCCTCTGACATAAATTATGTATACTCTGATAAGTCAACCCCGTAAGCTTCCTTCGTGGGTAACTCCTTTTTGTCTGCTTCAACGTCGCGCAAGTTCTAATGCATGTGACCACATTTTAATGGAAAGTGTCGTAATAGTGCCCCGGTCAGGCTAATACCCTATATCCACCCTACCATGGTCAAACAATCGGGTTACAAAAAAAAAACAGAACCAGCAGTAAGCGTAAATGGGCTTATAGTGGGTTTATGCTGAAACGTGATTATATTTCTTTACAATTCAGGCAAATTCGAGGAATATGTGAACTAAGAACCATTGGAATCGAAGCCATCAATTTTTATCTTTAAAATAAAAAAAATGAAATACACTTACACAATCGCCGCGTCTGGGAGGCGCCATCCACCGAAAACAACAACAAATAAAAACGTCAGTTTCGGTTGCAGATAAATGCAATGTTTGCCTCAGAACGGCAAGAGAGGGGGAGACGGAAAAACAATTTATTAGAACATGCCGGTTATAGATGTGAAGCAGTGGAAGTCTTGCTAAGGCTCTAAGAATTGCCGTGAATCTGCAGACTATCCTATTTTGATCAAATTGGAATTCACATTATTCAGTTTCAATTTCTTACAGTATCTGACAAATAGTATTAACCGATACCGAGAATTTGGGAAAGCAAGATAAAATGAATTGGGTGAGTCAAGGGTTTTTATATGTTTCGAGACCTTCTAACATTAAGTAACGTGTGAGGTCTGCAAGATCCATTACGGCAGCTTGAGAATTTACAAGTACCTTTATTTATTTTAGTAAAGTAACCTTGAAAGTTCATTGTTTTAACTGCACCTGCCGAAGGTGGCGTATTTTCCCGAGCCAGTGCAGACATTTGTGAACTTTTTTAAAGTTGCACTATAAACAGAATGGCCAAAACTTCTGGCCAAAACTTAGGCCAAAACTTAGCTCACCCAAAGACGTTGAGACAGCCAGAAGCACCAGAAAAATGAAAAGCTGCATGGTGGGCCGCCTTCTGAAAAAAAAAAAAAAAACTTTGCTTTAAGCACTTTTTCTCAACAATACACATGATCCGAAAAACACAACTTTTTGTAGTTACGACAAGCCAGAGAACTATCTTTTGTGTGTTTTTAAAGATTTTGCGCCTGCAGTGACACAGTGACTGGCAACACGTGTATTCAAGCAGCGGCCTAATATAGGTTTATAAAACGATTTGAAGAAACTGGGTGTCCTTAGCATGCCCCTGAAATCACATGAATTGGAATTCAGTAAAAAAGAACGAAATATATCCAGCAATAATTTGGTCGCCGATGTATGCTACTGTTTATTCCTTACACTGCATGCCATATATATGTGAGTGCCAGGGCCATTGATGCCGGTATTCTACTGTTTTTGCTATAAAAACTGCTCCTTAATAGCGGGGTTGCTTAAATTTTTTTAGTGATATCGAGTAAATCATAACCGTAACATTATTTATTGGCATTTTGTTACTATTGATACCCAGAATGCAGAGCAACCGAAGTCATTGCGTTTCAAAAAAAAACCCTGATGATATCAAAGGTAAAACGCGAATTTTCTAAGCTTGCGGTACAAGTCCTTTGTGTCTTACTTCGGCAAAAAACAGGTACGCTGGCATAAGAACGGAGAGGTTTGTTTTACTTTGTTGGTCCCACGCATCGTGTGTGGATGAATGGGACCAATTATCGCTGCCCTGTTACACTAAAACCAGAGAAGAAATCAATTTTTAGGCCATAAATGAGGGGCAACAGTATGAAAATGACGAATACGAGGAGTTCAAAAAAATTGCATTCGGTTAACAATCCCCGTACAAAATAAATGTTACAAGAAGACCAGTAATCTTACCTCTGTCGTCTAGCGCAAGGTACCACTGTAACCCTGCAGGCTTCACAGAGCAGAGTTTATAAGCGGCAGAGATAAACAGCGATATCGGTAGAAATGCGTGCCGTTGCAGTTACGCCACACCTGTCTTGACGTACCTTCGATCTCAAACAATTGAAATCGACTGAGTGCCCATGATGATAACGGCACAGAAACCTCAGTTTTGCGCGTGCGCATTTGGACATCTGAGAAAAATAACAGCCATATCTTTACTTCAGTGATTGCAGCCTATCTTCTGATTGAACACGTATTCAGGCTGATAGATACAAGAAATTTCTCACTCCAGCTATTGTCGTTGCTTCGCGCTGTGAGTGCGTCATCTTGGCGTGATTAAAGTTCGGGTGGTCAAAATCACTGCTGAAATCAAGTGCACGTCACCTCTTGTGTGACGTTGCGTAGCGCCGAAACTGCATTTATTGAGTAAAATAAAACATTACATCAGCCGATAATTTTGTCCGAATATGTTTTCGCATAACGATTATCAGTACACATCTAAAAATTATAGGGTACTTTTAAAGTTTCCTCATAGCGAGGAAAATTATGTTTCCCGTAGCCTGCAGGAACACTTGAAATGAACTAAGTAAAACTTTACATAAAAGTGAAAATTATTCGGTTTGGTGACACATTTATTTATAAAGGTTTCTAGCGTCATTAAGGAACAACTCTATAAATACTGAAAACAGCCCGCCTTGAACTGCTCGCTAAACTCTGCATCGTTTTCAGAAAACCTTGTAAGAAGAGAACCGAGCAGGGGAAGTGGAGTGACATTGATGGGACTTCTAAAGCTCGTTTATCGCAAATTAGGTGCCACCGTGTTGCGCCAAGCCACACAGAAACGACTGATACTTTTGAGGTGGCGGCGACTTTTGTTCGTATCGATGAACTTATAGTGTTCCAGAAAAACGTTCCTCACAAAACGCTCACTATATAAGACGTAAGTCAGCACGCGTACACGCATCCAGCCGCGTGTCGGAAAGAGATTACACCGCGCCAAACGCCCGCAGCAGAGATTTTACGTTTCTATTGAAAGCTATGCCACCCTCGCTTGAATCTTTTGTTCTGTCAAATGAATTTTCCCATCCTATAGATAGCGACGCGGAGACTTGATAAGCCGCTGTGGCTCAGACACATGGGACTTAATAGGGACGCCAAAGTGTAAAACCACTCTGGGTTATATCAAAAGGTCAGAGTGTTTCGAACACCAAAATTCCACTCGCAATAGTAGCTAGCAGTTACTTAATAGCTTCGAAAATTCGAAAAGCATGAAAACAAGTACACTTGTACACATCTTGTGACATCAAGAAAATCAAATGGTGAAGCTTAGGTTCGGTGGACCTTGCCTACACGTTCATATAAATCGAAAGTTGGAGAAGAGACATGTAAATGTAAAATTTATGCGAAAGGCCCTGGTGAGCACATGTTTCTTCCTAACCTTCAGCCCTCAATTATTACTAAGCAAGTACTCTTGCCGCAACAGTTGGTAAGGTTTATTTGATTCCATACGGCTTCAGTGCTTTCCATAGCCGCATGTATACCTTTACACATTCGACGAAACACGAGAGCTATTGCTCATTACTAAGCGCGTTGTTTTGTTACCACTGCTGCAAGATTTGTTTCAGTTTCTATTTTGGTCCAATGTTTGCCATAGCTGCACGATGCATCAGAGGACACGTACGTGTCAATGCCATAGCTATTCCCTTTGATGCTGTGCTCCCATATAAGCGGCAAGCATCAGCGAAACTTCGGGATTGCTAGCGTGATAGGCTGAACGACGTGTACGGCAGTAAACCGCCTTGCTGGCAAATCACGAGCGTAGTTACTAGTGCTACTGTAAGGTGGAACTACCTTTTTTGATTAAAATGGCTTGAATAACTTGGTACGTGGTGACTCTTCACGATTGGTGACATGACGTTTCCCGTCACCTCATAATGGAAAGGGGACGGGAGAGGGAAGTGACAGCTACAAGTCGTTATTTCGGAAGAAACAAAGCAACAACTGCCGTCGAACAAAACCCGAAATAGCTTTGAGTAGCGCGACCTTTAAGTTGAAACAATAGCTTATCCAACATTTGGCGTACGTTTAATCCAAACTTAATCCCATATTTTGCTACGTGCCTAGAGAAATCGGGTTATTTGGTAGCAAGACGCGTAGAAAAATCAAAAAATGGTATATTGGTCCTCATATTCACACGCTGGAGCCTTATGATTCGGGGGAAATATTGTTTTAGGATCCTAAGGTGATCTCTAACACTCTTGGGTGATTTTTAGTAAAGTTTAGGTAAAGTTTACTACAGCAGCGTTTAGGATATGAGAGGCGTACAAGTCCCAAATTCCCTTTAATACTAAATACTTGAATTATGGGGAGTAATGCACGGGGCTTCTTTATTAAACGTACTACTGCATAAAGACCCTTCCCGTGCGACCAATGTATAACTGGGCTGGCGCATTTAAGGCTGTAAACACGTAGTTTCTCAATTCGTTCCAAGATTTACCAGTTTCAGAAGCCGTATTTCTTGCAAAGATCGCAAGCGCGTAGTTCGTTTGTTTGCACAAGGATATTTAAGCTAATAAAAAACAGCGGAGGATGGTAGCCTTTACCAGCCCGTGCTCTACTTTTTTAAAGCTGGCGCATGATGAGCTAACCAGGCCTACGACTCACTTCCGGTAAGTAATAGTAAAAGTGAATACTTTCTGTCAGTTGCAGTTCTCATTATCCTTACTTTTCTTGTTTCTTCGGCGTGAACTTACCTTTCGGGCCATCCAACTTAACTGAAAAACTTTGTTATGATGTATTTCGCTTGGTACAACCATCGCGCCTGGACATGATAGAGCTACATATGCACTCGGAGCTTAAACGAGCTTCGCAACTTAATAATTCGCTTGCTCAAAATAGTCCTGAGGTCCCAAGTGGTGCCATTGTGTCCTTTAATTTCATCGTCATGGTGATTTTTCCATTTGTATTGTTTTAGTTTTTTTATTGAAGTTATTCTTGTTTTTCGTTTCCTCCAGGGCATTCACGCGTACCATATGAGGGCCAATGTTTTCGTATCTTTTGCTCTGTTCTTCACCTTGTCAGCAGTGCAAGTTCGCTATTAGCGTAAGCGTGCTAGTTCTGTAATTATCATGCTGAAATTACTCCTGTAGGCTTCGATCCATCTACCAAACACACGTTTCTAAGTCGAAGTCCACAATACACCCCATAGGTCCACTTTTTGTTTACAAAACCGAGGGCTCAGTGGTGATGCAGAAGTCCGTGTTGCACTTGCATTTCGTAGGAACCCGGGTTCGAAACCAAGACCTACCTATTTATCTTTTTTTTTGCTATCATGCTGCCAGCACTGTCGGCCATATCTTTCGACATCTTTAGTTCACGCCAACGCCGGACGTGGCATTTTCACTTACTATCGCATTGATGCAATCGTATTCAAAATAGAAAGGCGGAGTAATAAATATAGAAAAATTGAAAGGAAACGTAAATCTGACCAACATTTAGAAGGGAAGGCATGCGCTATATATTGGGGCGCTGCTAATGACCACATCATTTTCGAGCTTCCTAAACGCTCACATTTTAGCCTATCTGTCTGTCGGCCCGCCCCGAAATTTAGCAGAGCGGGAGAAGAGCATGTGGAAGCATGCTCGGACACGAAGTATGTAGGTTGTATCAACGCCGCCTGTATTAACATTGCCTGACGCGTCGCGCGCTTTTCAATGGGAAGGGTAGGGACGCTTAGTTCAGGCACTGATCCGCTATGTGGCGCGTGCCGGCGGACATTTCGCCTTACGTCACTGCTCGCGATTCGCGAACGCTGCACCCACTTCTACGACGTGTGTCTGTCAGCTTGCCTGTTGGGCTTCAAGGGCCGTTTCGCTTACATCTTATCCGTGACGGGGCGCTATAGTTCTGTGGCGCACTGGGGATCAAGTTCAACGTGTCGCTCGCTTCATACTTGCTGCACTTTTTCCAAAGATAAAGACGGAGGCAGACTGAAATAGTCTAAGAACATACTGATTGTCGGGTAGACATATAGCTAACAGAAAACGATATTTTCGGATGGGGCAGCCATTATTTTACTGATATTTTTCTTTCTGGAGTATTTAGAGAAGAAAAAATTGCGTGCACGTTTTTTGTTCAGGCGCTTACTTCTACGATTACTTTCCAATAATATCACGTGCTTGTAAACTTCAGAAAATTATAGGAAACAAAAGGATAAGCAGGTGCGATCCCGCCACGCTGTCCGGGCGCTTCTACAGTATAGTCCTCAATTTTAGAAGTGCGTACCGATGCGGAGTGCAAACAGGGGGGTCAAAACAATACCTAAATGGG
The DNA here is from genome assembly GCF_048455015.1 of Haemaphysalis longicornis. Lineage (NCBI taxonomy): Eukaryota > Metazoa > Arthropoda > Arachnida > Ixodida > Ixodidae > Haemaphysalis > Haemaphysalis longicornis. Next base: position 169,503,026 of record NW_027526295.1, read on the forward strand.
GAGGGAATAGAGGGGGGATGCCCCACACAGAAAATTTCAGGGCCTGTGATCCGAGTAGATAAGCGCGCAAAGCCGGCATCAGCCTGCGGCAGCGCAAGGGATTTTGTTTCGTGACAAAGGAAGTTTTATCAGTGACAGACCAAGACAGACAGGCATGGTGAAAAACAAGAAGGCGTAGGAGCGCCGCCTCGGGAACGCTAAACAAACTTTCCAATATTTTGCATAGTTTCCGAGAAGCGGCGCTGGCTGGCGGACACGAAAGCACGCTGGAAGGCTACGGAGCAAGGAAGGGTAGGAGAGAGCAACAGGAGAGTGGCTGTTTGGCCATTTTTCGCTCACGCGTTAGGCACTGTTTATACAGGCGGCGTTGGTTGTATTCACTGGCGTGGCGCGCATTCTAGCAACCATGCGCGTGCGCAGCCATGCTGTTTATCAAGCGTCTGCATTGCTAAAGCGAGGACGCACTGGTTACGTTGGACTCAACGAGATAGCTGTATCTCTCCGTACTGGCGCCCGATAAAGCACAGCACATGACAACAGCGAGCAGTTCGTTGTTACAAACTGGACCCCACCGAAGTGTTACGTGTAGAACCCTATGAACTACTAATCACCAGGCACGGGTGAAATCGTCGCACGAGTGGTAAAAACCTCCGAGCCTACGTATGCGTGCAACTGCGTAGTGATGTACCAAGTCGCCTGCGTATGCAAGTGAAAGCCAATTGCAACCTTAGATCTGTCACCTGTTTAAGGACAACGACATAAATACTGTTGCTGAAATTTTGCCCACGGAACCCAAACATAAGCGATTTGTTTAAAGGTCGCTTGCCATTCCAAGCGCTTGTTCCGGCTGGGCAGTGCGTCACAGCACGGCTCGGGAAACCGCCTCGCATGCACTAGATGCTACGCTAAAATGGTATCTAAATCGACGGGCGCATGAAACATTTCTTCAAAACCATTAGTTGTTTTTAGTATTCAACCACGCATTAGATGGCACTTGTGGCGGCCTCCCTGGTCGCCGGCAACTGCAGCGTCGGCCTCTCGCACACCGTGTCGCTTTCGCTCGCAGCTGCTGTTTCATTCTCCAGCTATGCGAAGTGCTCGAGGCCAGGTACAGCGCCATCACATACCGTAAGTGTAATGAATAACACCGTTAAACCTAGATGTAACAAACCTCTATGAAAGAAATTCCTGGATTTAACCACGTTCTTCAATTCCCTATTGCCAGCCCCATCAAAAGCCATGTGTTTGCGACCTCTATGCAACGAGGCGTAGCGACGGTTAAACTCCGATATAACAAACTCGCTATGCTTCTGAGTCAGTTTTCTTATAACTTTTTCAGAAAAATTCGTTTTATAAATGCACTAATGAACTAAATTCCGCCCGCCCTGCGAGCTACCTCGCGTTCCCAGGTGTGGATGTGGTGTCGGTTCAAGACTTTTGAGGTGCCAGGCCTGCCATTCGACGTGTAGTCGCGCGTCTTCACTGCTACCTGTGGTGTCGGTTCGTCGGTGATGGTTCTGCTGCCAAAAAAGGAAACGTTTTGTCGCGTCAAGACAAGCTCGCAATTTTAAGTGCCGTCGCCATTGGCGAGAAAGAAGAATGTCGCCGCCGGGAACAGTCAAGAATTTCGAAAGGGAAACAACGCATCAAGTTCGCCAGACGGCGGCCTTTCAGCATACCTTTGATTCCTGAAACTCGTTAATGGTCCGAAAGCGCCAAAAGGCAAAGGTGATACTTATGTTTGTGAATGCAGGGGCAAGTGACCTCGCTTCTTGTGCGAAAGCAGCGGGCGTAACTCACGCAGCTTTTCAATGCGCACGAAATCCTTGAAGGGTGAGTTCACCTTCACTGATGTCCAGTATTTCGGCTTCCTTTCTGCTTCATTCACGCGATCGCTAATTTGAACCCTGCATGTAACGAAAAATTGCGATTTTTATCTCTTAGTTATACGCAGGCTTAACTGTATATCTGTTGACACCACCACCGAGATTCTGGTTGAAACGTGGCGGCCGATGCACGCTGGTGTTCTTTTTTTTTAGAGAGATGCGGGGGCAACGCGCATGCGCAAGCACAGCGGACACTGTCATGGCAGTTTTGAGCGTTGCCAAGCCAAGAAATTGGCCGCTAAACTTTTCAATGAATACCATCTATACGGCAAGACCATTCCGAACTGTTAGACCGCTTTTGTGGCTGATTATGCAAACACATGCAGCACAAAAGAAACCTGAGGCGTATTTGAGACAAAATATTATTAGGCAATGAGCCTACCAGTGTTTGTTTAAGAAAACACGTTGGTTTTCACGACATAAATTTAAAAATAATTGAGAACGGCACCGAAACGAAACGAGATAAAAGCAAATATCAAAACAAGCATGTCGGCTCAAGCTATCGTATACGGACAACAGAAGCAAAAGGCCTCAAAAGCAGGTGCGCAAGGAATGCGACCGCATAAAAAATTCATTGGATTTAGTAAACATCCATTCCGTGCATCAAAGGAGGAGCGGGACGGGAAGAGAAGGGTGGGAAGACTAGGAAGCGGAAAGAGGAGAGAGAGAAATGCAAACATTTAATAAGTGCGGTACGTGGTCGGGCCAGCAGAAGACTGTCAGTCTTCTACAACGATTGGAGCGCAGCAACCGAACACTCGGCCATTTTTTTTTTCAGGTAACTACGGAACACATAATCCTATAATAGTAAGTAAAAGCTTACCCACAATTTTTGGCACCTGGCACGTACAAGGACTGAGTAGAAAGGTCGAAAACACTTTTTATTAGGGAGTGACGTAATTTTTGTTTATACGAGCACGTAATTACGAGAGGTTATGTCGCTCCACTTACTCCCGCATTCAATAACGGGTTACTACCCAGATGTTGGTTCCTATTTAGTTCTCGATTCTTCCGGAAAGCAACGAGACAGTCCGGTACATTTAACGGGTTTAATATTATTGCATCAGGTTGGGCAGATTTTATCTTCGCTGCTTTCGCAAAGGATATTATTATGCTGATGTGACTGGATAACCAGATTCTAGAATGCCCACAACTTCGCACCATCGTGTACAACGGGACCTGGAATGACAATGGAATAATGATGTTTGCTTACAACACTACTCGACATTGCGTCATAAAATGCACATTAGCGTACTATTGAAAGTCTTGGTGAACACGTGTTTTCTTCTTTGCTCATGTTCGTCGACAACTTGGCTGAGTAATCTCTTCGATAAATTCGTCCAACGCATTGCAGAAAATATTATATTACTTCACTCAGCAAATTCACAAACGCACCTAAGAAACGTGTTTGTTGAACTAAACGTGATTCAATTTCACTTTTTCCTTTTGCCATCCCAAGTGGACGAACAAAAGACCTTCCTCCTTACTCAGGTACCCCCAGTGTGACAGCAACGATACAACAAACTTGCTTCACCTTCTTTAGTCTTGTGCAGCCTTCTCAGAGGGCCGCGCGCAATTGCTCGCAAGCGCCACGGCTCAAACGTCGGTGTTAGAGCATGTCGAGTATGTTAGGGGCAACACCGAAATGTTGCAAAAAATCACAGACTTTGCCACAAAAAAAGGTCTCTATAAAATGGTTTAATGGCTGACCGACTACCTTTTTAAGTTGACCAGCCACAAATGAATACCGCAGCGCTTCCAAACGGCCACACCAGCCGTAATATGCCTTCAAGAACTCGGCGGGACATCTCCTCTCCTCAGGGGAAGGTTGGTGTGTCTGTATTGCTCGAACGAGACGTCGGGAGGCAGCTACATTGATTATGAAACTTAAACACTGCTTAGTCAGATCTACTACAACTAATTAGTGACGTCTTTCTCAATCCAATTTTTCATCCCCTACTCACAGAGGTTTTTGCCTCCTCTCTGCATTAAAGTGAGTAATTCGTTCATTTCTTTTGCCATTTTTTTAATGGTAGAAATTGGCCGGAGTAAATTAGTTTCTGTACAGCTGATCACCCACAGGAAAAAATACACATGCAATCATGAACACTGGCGCTTCACCGAGCGCCTGGAAAAAATACCTTGAGATCTGCTGCCAACATGTTTAAAGGTAACAAACGAACGACTTACGTCAGTGTATAAAGTCCGGTTAAATTCATGTACTTCAAATTAGGACGAGCAACTGGACTAGCTAGGCATGTGGAGCGAAGAAATGAAACCCCGCTGACCTCCAGGCTACAAAAGTGGCTACGGATAGAGGTGTGCAAAATAAGGCAAAGACATTGTTTCAATACCAGAACAAAATAGTAAAATCGGGTGGAAAAGAATTGCTTGAGCTTCATAGCGCAGGAACAGTTGGGGGATTTATGCGAGAAACCTTCGCTTGTAGTGGACATGATAGGGGGATTATTGGTATTGTTATTAATATTATTATGGCAACTCCAGACAGACACCGGACAGAATGTCTGATTAAGTGTGTGGGTCAGTGAGTGAGTGCGTGAGTGAGTGCGTGCGTGACTGCGTGAGTGAGTGAGTGAGTGAGTGAGTGAGTGAGTGAGTGAGTGAGTGAGTGAGTGAGTGAGTGAGTGAGTGAGTGAGTGAGTGAGTGAGTGAGTGAGTGATTGATTGAATGAGTGAGTGAGTGAGTGAGTGAGTGAGTGAGGGAGGGAGGGAGGGAGGGAGGGAGGGAGGAAAGGAGGGAGGGAGGGAGGCAAGGAACAGATAGACCCGGCTTTCCAAGTTAAAAACAATTCACGACAACCAGGTTTCGAGAGAGAGAGAGTGAGCCCTCCAAAAACTGAAGGACTAGGCTCAAGATGTGGCGCCTAGGAATGTGATGATGTGGCATCCGTGCGTGTGAAGGGACTTACTGGAAACGAGCAAAACGGCCGTTTTTGGATTGAACTGCCGCCCAAGAGTTTTAAAAATGTTTACATATCCTGTTGACGGGTACTCTGTGCTTTATACGTTGTAGACCTGGCATGGAGTCAGTAGTTGCACTTCCGTATGCTTACGAGGGTGCCGCGAAACCGTTTTTTTATCGACGTGAGCGGATATGCTGCTTCGACTACAAAAATATTTGCGAAGCAGCCTGGCAACGGTAGCGGAAACTAAATGAAAGCTTATCCTTGCACATCTCTCCTGGTTTCGGAAAACGCTTCTTGGTTGTTGGACCTTCGTGGGTACATGCAGATCGCTTTGTGTGCCTAAAACGATTGCTAACAGACACATTTGTTCTAAAACGAATTCTCTTTATTTTCCGTTCTGCAAACTCTCAACCCCGTACTTGATTCCCGCAGATGCTCCACCAATAAGTACTCCGGCGATGATAGCCTGGGCAATGAGCATGATGAAGTATTCCTCGCTGCCTTCCTCGGGTTCCTCTTGGAACATTTTCAGAGCCTTGATAGCTTCCATAGTGCTCTCGCGTTCCTCCGGCGTGCTCAAGGAAACGTCACCCTGAAGCAGTTTGCCGAGGGACTCAATCTTTTGGCCCATACCCTTCAAAGCCGTGGGCTCGAACCCTGCACATTTCGTTAAGGATGCAGTGAATTCAACATGAAGTGCGTTAGTGATTAAAACAAACTAACAAAAACCTTCCCCAGCTCTACAAATATATCATACGTAAATGTTTCTCCCTAGACAGATAAATGCATTTACGGAGGCAAAGGAGCTGGGGGTAAAGGGACGACAGAATAAAGCCCTCCAGTACGGGTGACTCTTTTTCGGTGAAAACGTGATGCCGCAAGGTCGCAATGCATTATTGCGCACTCTCTCCCACTGTTCACCATCCAGCCTACAATCAGCGGTTTGGCGATGCCCCTGCCATGCAACTCATTATCAACTAAAGGTCGTCCATGTGTAACGACATTTATTTTTATCGGCTTTGGTCGTTTGATCAACTGTGCTCTGTCTTCCCCTTTTCTTCCCCTCTCTATCGCCTATCGCCCCACGATAACAATTGTGGTGCGATAGCTAGGTCTGGATATTCCTGGAACCTTTCCGAGCTGTCTAATTTTTTAGCAATCAAAATGTAGCATCATTCGTCGCGAAAATATTTTACCGCTGATAAAAAAATCTTCCTATCTTTTATTTGCAACATTTTTTGTTCAATGTGGGCGTATGACTGAAATATTAGGACGTAGGAAAAATCAAAATTTTTACCCTTTTGAAGCTTGTCCCCTTCAACTCCACCAGCTTCTTGTCTGAAAAACAAAACGAATAAAATTTAGTTTCTTGGAAAAAATTACAGACGCCGTTCTACTCTATCGATCAGCCATTTTTCTAGAACACGTCGCCCGGTCGAGTGAACATTTGATTCACGCTTTAAATATTTTGTCCGATTACAAAAGTATGATCGTGGCCGTTGATGCCACTCAAATGCTGTTTTAAGTTGTAGATACTGCGCCTGTCGCTCTTTCTCGTATTTTGTTGTGTGTTTTCACTGTTTTGTGCGTCAAATAGGAACGAACCCATCCTGGTTTATACACCAGTGTTTTACTATGTTTTGCTGAAGCCCGCATCCTGCACTTAGTAAAGATTCTTGGGTCACTTGACGAATGAGGTCTTCGGTAGGGCTACCTCGCTGGAAGTCGAGCACCCCGAATAATAAGGTGGATACACAGGCACACGAATGCGTGGTTTGAGAAATACTAGATTTAAACCTCTTGGCCGTGAGAATACCTATGGCGATACTATCTGTGCATGGTCTAGTAAAAAGTGCCTGCACTGCCATGCGCGCAAGGAACTAGATTTTAGTAAGGAACTAAGCGCTCCTCTTTTCCTCATCGGGTGCGTAAAGGTAGTTTGAGACGGGTGTACAGGCTTGAAGCTATCTTGTTCTTACGATTGCCAAAGGTTCTGCTAAAATGTAACGGAGACAGCCATCTGGTTCTGGTGGGTTCAGATTTCATCTGCATGTGGTTTCTGATTCCGAGCATATAAAAAACGAATACTTACACAAGGGTGGCATCTGGCGTCACAAGCAATATGAAAAAAGAAGGCAAAAGAGAAGAATTAGCGTGAGGTATTTCTAGACGTTTTACTTCCTTTGAACTCTACAAACCATAAGTACGAGTCGGTCAATGCGCTGTAATATCGGGTTACCTTCGTTTTCCCCACCGCGATCAAAATGCACGTGAAACGTGACCATAAACTCCTTTTTTAATCTGTGATTGCTACCCATCCAAAATAGCACGGTATTTCGGGGTTTACTGAGCTCATTATTTTGTTCAACGCTGTCCAGAAACTTCCTCGCAGAGTATTAGTTAAGAATGAATGGCAATCTATAGCCAGGTCCTCAACTGGAACAGTTACTGGTCAGCTAGTAAGTCGTTCTAGGAAACACTGAGAGCCATCACTCATGTGATTTCACTGCTATCTCAAATAAATTCCACAAGAGAGACTATTTCCCTTCAAATACTTTATTTCATATTGTTTCTGTTTTTAAACTCGGAATTGTGGTTTGCTAGAATACAAGGGAAACCAGACGTCTTACGAGGTTGTTTGTGTAGTAATAAGTAACTTACTTTCATCCCAAATAAATATCTCAAGACATAGCAATTCACTCCAGCTACTTTCATTTCACAAATGTTGTTTACGTTTTCAATGAAAATTCCGCTGGAAAAGCTGATTAGAGAACGAAACTTGGAGGATGATGTGCGAGTAATCAGAAATTTATTTTGAAAGCAAACACATTTCACAACATATGTATATGCAGCGATTCTCTGACCAAAATGAAAAAAAAACAAGCATATTACGCAATCGGCTCACCCAGGGTTGTGGTCAGGGCCAGCAGAACGAGGAAAATGAACATCTGCATGGTGTTTTTTTCTGCGAAAAAAAATGTTTTTTTTTGCTTCAACGTTCCTAAACACAAAGAAAGCCTTGAGTGGACAGAGTGGAAGCGCCTTTACCAGCTTTTATAAATACGAATGTATTAAGAAACAAAATTATACACTTTTGCTTCACTTCAATGCCTGGCAGAGAACACTGACTTCGTTATATCGTGTAGGTGCCGGTTGTCTAGGACGTATAGCTTAGTGTGAGGTTTTAACACAATACCTGCCTCGCGGCAGTTTTTTTTTCTTCCGAACCCCCCGTAACAAAATTTTGTGACGTGCATTAAAATTCCACCAAATGTAGGCAAACTTGCAGAGGCAATAAAGCATTTCATTAGAAATTTTAATACTTTCCGGGAGATTTATTATCAGCTATGAATTCTGAACCGCAAAAGGCGAGCCTTAGACCGTAGAGACGCCAGTGTAGGCTTCGCCAGTGCCTTTCCAAGCCGAATAGGGCCGTGAATGTCAACTATGAACAACAATTCGGATGCGCGGACTACATTCGTGGAAGGATAACCTAGTAAAAAAACACAAATGTGCGGGGAGTGAGGGAGGAGGGGGAGCTAAAAGAATTATGTATTGCTCAGTTTTTGTGCACTCATCAACGAGAAGAAAAATTATTTGCGCTACCCCGAAAGAACTTGTTATGTCGATCGAACTGCAGTTAGCCGTAAACCAGGGAAGTAACTGAGCAGCCCAAAGGGCTTTTGGTTCCTTTAAACCTCCATAACGAAGGTATTCGGCCTCCCACTTTGAAACAACAACAACAATCCCCCTAACAAAAATGGAAGTCCCTTGTACCTGGCTACGCCGTTGTGCTTTGAAAATAGATACGCACTAAATATACAAGCTGCCGACCCCCAACGCCACGACAGGGATGCAACGGTTCCCTATATTTTGATGTACAATAAGCAACACATCTAAATTGTTCACTTTCGCCTTAGCAATGTAAATATGAGGCGTCAAAAACACCAGGAGTGAAAGGGGAAATATAATGGTGAAATAAATAAACAGGGAAAGGTGATGGAAAATAAAGCGATGGAGCCGTTCTGAGTTGCCGAGCTTGTGATCTTTCTCGTTTTCTAACACGGAGCGGGTATTCTTTTCGCACAGGTGTTACCGTCAGTATAAAATGCACATATGATTGACATTGAGCTACTGAATGTTTTTTCTCTCTGCCGTTGCAAGGCCCAATTATCGAAAAAAAATCTCGCAGCTTGCACTAGTGGTGCAAGGCTTGCGAAACAGCAGAGCTGGCAGCCCCTTTCCATTCGTCGTAGATCCGGCTGTTGCACCTCACATAGACGTCCGAACTTCCCGCTGAATGTTCGCCGTGACTGGCAGGCCGGGATCGTTTTGTCCGCATGCTTTCACATGTCTATGTGAAACCGCGTTAGCACGCGCTAAAACCCTCGGCAGCCGGCATCGCGATCTCGGCGTCTGTAGCATGAACTCGATGTCTATGCTCCCCACTTCAGGCGCGAAATCACGTGAACAGGCAAGGAGAACAGCACGCGAGAGATCCCGCCACGAGCGATGCGAAGAGTCTTCTGGAAGGTCAAGCTGGCCGACGTCAGGCGCTCCTCACGAGGCACAGGCTCTCGTGCGCTCGGTATTTTTGCAAGCTCCTCACGTGGCGCAAGGCCACACGCGAAGCTGACCGACACCGGGCGCTCCTCTTGAGGCGCATGCTCACGTACGCTAGGCTGGGCTGAGCTTTCTGGTAACACTAGATGTCGGAACTAAAAGCTTAGACAGCCCGGCTGTTAGATATATAATTAGTTAAATATCTCCACACCCGCAAACAGTTAATGTTCTCCTTATTTATGGAATTTTATTTTAAGGTTCCTAAAACAAATCAACAGCAACATAGCCGACTGTATAATTGCTATAAAAACTAGTTGCCAATTCCACTGCGGCTGCTTTTCTGGCGGAGGAGAAAAGCAAAAGTGCCCGTGTGTTCCAGATTTCGGGGCACGTTAATGACTCCCAGATGGCCAAAATTATTCCCGAGACCTCCACTACGGCGCGTCTTATGGCCTTTGTAGCTTCGGCGCGTTGAACGTCATAATAAATCAGTATAGAAATTATAAACAACAAACAAATACACAAGATGCCAATGGCAACGATTGAAACCTACCAAAGCGGCGAAGTTATAGGGGCCGCGCTATTGACCAGAAATTCAGTAACGACTTTGCCGAGTGCGAAGCCGCCTAACTTTACCAGAGAAGTTTACCTACCTCTGTGATCTCGGCGACGTACCAAGGATGGCTAGAGTTGGGGCAAAGCGTCTTTTATACTTAGCCATAATCTGTTATCACCGTTAATGAACAATGTGCAGGTTCATCCGGAAAAACGGGCTATGTACGTCCCTGAACTTTTATCGCCAGGATAGGATACTTCAGTGGGCTTGTCCTCTTCAGTGCTTACAGTGTTCTTCAAAGCGACCCTATTACGGTAACGTTCAATAGCCTTGTTGCTGTCGCATCATTTCACGCAGCCATTGTCTTCGCTACGTCCGCCGTATCGGTCAATGTGCGTGAGTGGGACTAAGCCACGAGCCATGCCACTCCGGACAGATGGATGACCAGCGAAGCTTTGTAGCTCACGACAGAGAGGTTACGGAGAGTTTAGTATGAATTTACTGTGGTTTAAGGCGATAAAACGAAGTTTGTGGAGCCATAGCTCATTTGCCGCGCCAAGAGCGCGCACTGGACTCGCACACTAAACGACCGCAAGACAAAACATAGACGCTCTTCGGTGCAGTCGGCGCTGAAGGCACGAACACCCACTGAACTTGGATCTAGGCAGCGTCTTCTTTAATCATTTGTTGTAGGCGGGCATCCATTCTCTTTTCCTCTACCTTCCTTTGTGAATACCCCCCCCCCCCTCTAACGAACAAAGGAGTAGACGGGTTTACTGCGCAACCGCACGAGGCACTGACTTAACCTTGGCTGATTTTGAAGGTCATATTGACGCTTAAAAGAACGAGCTGTTTTTTTTTAGTGTTTCCATAACTTGCACGGAACTAAACGTGCGGTTATACCAGGAGCCATTGAATAAAATATTTTGTGCAACAGTAAAATTGACGACAATGACAACTACAGGACGACAATGACAACTATAAATAAGTAGATAACCGGCTGGTAGATTCTGGCTACCAACCGCCGTTTGTGATTGGCTTCACTGTTTTAAATCCGCTTGTGCCACCAGACACGCTATGCTTTAAAGAATTTTTTAATGATAGTGTTTTGAAAAGGGGCCAATCGCGGAACTAAAACATTAACTACGCGTTCACTGCCTTACGTGCGCTAATATCATACGTTGTTCCCCCAAATGGAGTCTTTCAGACAGCGTGCAATTCTTGAGTTGTTCGACACTGGATAATTAACGTGCCAAACATTGCCTCGCCATATTTACACAATATTTTCTCTCATCGTAAACCACCTGTCTTAACAAATGAGGACCAATGTCCGAGTTTTGTACGTGCGCAGCTGCCAACTCTACCAGCTTCTCAAGGCACGCAGCAAGGCACGGGACGAGGCGTTAAGTTACGGAGCACCTCAGGCTGAATGGTTTCCGGTTTTAACTTACATAACACTATTGGAAGTTATCTAGGATTTCATTCGGCATCAATCGAGGCTTTGTTTCTTTAGAAGTATGTATTTCAGCTGTCACTTCACTGTGTTGTTTACTTTCAATATTGGTGTTATGTAAACGGTCGTGTGACCCACTGTGAAGGGTCACCACCCTTATCATTCAGTCATTTAAGGGATTTTCAATAGAAATCATGGTGTCACTTACGAAAAACAGAAGAAACTACCTGCGTGATTTGCCAGCAAGGCGGCTGAATGCCGCACACGGCATTTAGCCGACTGGGCTAGTAATCTCGCATTTTTATAGGCAAGTTGTCAGATATAAATAAACACTGCGAAAAAGGAAATACTCTCGTGTGACCTCGTGCGTGTCTTGCAACGGTACGTGCAAGTGTGCAAAACAATCAACCAGTATAACAACTAAAACAAACATTACCAGCAGTTGTAGCAACAGAAAAGGCTTTTTTGAGACACATCTACTGAGCTGGGGTTTTCGCATACATTTTGAGTTATTTTATCTCTTACAAAGTGTTCATTTCGCAAAGAATTTTAGGCAATCTCCACCAGCACTCTGCTTCAGCACGCAATGTTCGTGATGCCACAAAACTAGTGCGGGAGAGTGCATCGAGCGGTGATTCCTGCTTTCACGCTTTCGGAATTTTCGGCGTTTTGAAAAAAACTGTTACTACAGCGGGAGGTGTATTTGCATTCGGGGCCTTGTGATCTACTCATTCCATTTAGTATCCCTTTAAGTGACATCCGTCTGAAACACAGCGGAAAATTGAGCTTCGGTGTCACCATTAATGGGCATGGGAAATTTCTAATGTATAATAAACGAGCCGAACAAAGGCGACTTCGCCAACTAATGAAACGTAAAATAACTTATGTAGGTATTTGGTGCGGAATTTGCTTTATTTGTTTTATTTGCGGAATTTGCGGAATTTGCTTTATAGACATGCGTTCATTTGTTTGAACAGGTGTGCATTATCTCGCACACGCATAACACAATATACTTTAAGGAGTAACGCCATTGCGAGAAAACGGTGATGTGATCGATTATAACGAAAGTCGTCAGTTTTTAAAAAAGACGCTCGTTTCTGTTGGCTTGGATCAAACTGGCTAGGACCCCACTTCGGTTCTTGCGTTTGCTTCTCTTTTCACAAGGATATGAAAAGGAGCCAGCGGCTGGCGTTCTCGAAAAGACAATCAGTTACTGTTTGTGTAGGAGTTGTTTCTAGACGACGCTAGAAATCCTCTTAGATAGTGATGTCATCAAAAATGATCAATATTAAAATTCAATAATGAGTTCAGTTGGGTCAGTTATCACCTGTACTTGGAAAATTTGTTATACTAGTTAGTTCTATTAAACTACCATTTTTTTTAATCTTTGTCCCCATTTCGGCAGCTGTGCCTTATTTGTGAACGTCAGTTGGGTGCTGCTAGCAATCAGTTTTTGACCGTGAACACGTTCGCAACTGATATGAAACGCAGGGCAATGCCTGCATGCACGCTTCTAATCAATCCCTGACCCGGGGACGACCAATAGCACGTCGGTTGACGTAGGTTTCTCACCCGACGCGGCAACTTCCTGTAACCCAGTTTTCTCAATACCTTATTTGTGGCATGAATTCAGACACGCGAAAGGAGGCCCAAGAAGACCTCGCAAGCCACACACGATTGCAACAAATAAAGAACCCGTATGGAGCTGGTTCCTTAATTAAACAAGCATTTTTTAATGCGGTACTACCATTAATACTTTGCCCATCAATATATATATATATATATATATATATATATATATATATATATATATATATATATATATATATATATATATATATATATATATATATATATATATATATATATATATATATATATAGTGTGCAACAACCACACTAGCATAGAATAGCTTTAACTGGTGCTAGTTAGTACAAAATTCAAACTTGGACCAGTTTAAATAGCGAAGGAATGCAGTACAACCCTATGTCATCGCGGCAATCGACAAAAATGCAAACTTTTAAGGTAGATTGCGGGAGCAATCGCTATCCACAAAACTGAAAGATCCTGCAACGGCATACTGTCCCTTGCCTTCCATATCGAGCAGAGAAATCACTCTTTCAAAGTGAAAGCTTTCGTAGTGCGCCAATGGGGTACAGTTAAAAAAATAATGCGTTTGCCCATAGACCAGATGGTGGAAAGAAAACTTGTGATAACATATGCGCACACACGGCGCGTGCATTGAACCGGACTTACGTTGTGTCGAAAGGGTTACTTGAAAATCGCGAAAAAGGAACCGTTCTAGTTTAGAAAATACAGGCATCTATCATGAAGAAGGGTTACAGTAGTATGCCTTTATCTCACAAACCGCGCATCGGTACACATTAAATCGCTCGTAGATGCGTTTACTTAGTGCGCAAAGTATCGTCGCACGAGTTCGTTCTTCGTTTGCGGTTTGTGTCTTTGAAGGTTTGCCGATCGCTTGGACGCAGTTTTGGATGCACTTTTGGACTCACTAGTTAACGTCTTGACGCACTTTTGACACAGTTTCCTTGTTAGAAAAGCTTTAGAGCTTCTCTCAACTTTTCTTAGAAAGGGGCAGGAAATTTTTCTTTCACGCAGCAAACTATAGCACCTTTCATCAATCTCCTCCCGGGACTTGCAGGGAACTCCGTGTATGTGTGTGCACTCTCGCGTCAAAATTATGTTATTCAGCAGCGTTCCGTGCAATAATTGTCAATCTGCATCCGTGTAAGGTCGAGTTGCTTCATCACCATCACATGAACATGTGGCGGTAATGTGAAAAGCGAGTCATTGCAGATGCTACGAGATGAGCAGCTTAAGCGCTGTTTAGAACGCGTACGCCTTCTGTTACCAAAAAATAAGGTTGCTGCTTCAGCAGGAGCATCTTTTGGTCCCAAGTTTAAAAAGTTAAAGCAGTTCCACTCAAAGCAAAATCTGTTACGTGTGAAGCAGTGATTCGCCAGAGGGGCTGAGGCGCCATTCTACGCTCTTTGCTGTTACTCCCCATGCTCTTCCCTAAATGTGTCACTCCTGTCTTGATGAATTGGTCAAAAATTCCTTCCATGCAATTCAATTTTCCTGACTTCGCAGTGCTGGCACGCCTTCTCCTGGGGCAGGTATCATCCGTTTGTTCATCTTTTGTTTTAAGTGCAATGCACTTCTTAAGTGACCCTGAACCTGCGTCCACCGGCGATGTCCGCGCACGGGGAGATGGGCGCGCGCAGCCTGGCCGCTGAGATAGCACATACCCACGTGGGGGATTGGCCAGGAATCTCCTCGCCTTCCTTGGCAACGGGGGGAGATGGGCGCGCGCTGCCTGGCCGCTGACATGGCACATACCCACGTGGGGGATTGGCCAAGAATCGGGCGTGAGAAGGGCTAATGCACCTGCTTAAAGGAGTACTGACACGAAATTTCAAAGCTGAGATCCGCTCTAGCAATCAAGTACAACGACAACACAAATAGGTGTCTGTGAATAAATGCATCTTTCTTTCTTTGTAGTTGTGTGTGTGTGTGTGTGATCTCTCTTTCGCGAACATTACCGAACCGCGCAAATTCAACTCGTGCATTCCCACATTCACATTCTTCCCCTCGGGGAAATGCGGGGAATTTTTCTTGTTCCGCTTGGAACAGCATGAGCGGGAGGTCTGTGCTTTTTATGTTTGTTTTCGCTTCGCTCGTGTTGGAGCCATGCTGAGCCATTTTGAATGCGTCGTTTTTTCTTCCGTGGCCACTTGTAACAGTGGAGTTGTTTGAGGCGAGCGTTATTCATCCGTCGCACCAAAAAACCTCAAAGTACGAGGCAAAGGGGCGAGGAGGCAAGTAGCCCACGGGCAAGTGTTGGGAGCGCGCGCCTCAAGAAACAAATGTTACTATGGAGGCCCCGGGAATCGAACCCGGTACCTTTATGCCATAAAACCGACAACTTAACCACTGGGCCACCCCAAAAGCCCTAGGCATAAGGGATTAGAAGCGGGGGGGGGGGGGGGGGGGGTAACAATAGGATGTGCAGCCAAATGTAAAGAAAAAAAAGGTTGTGTTGGCGTGCAGTGGGAAAAACCTTCAAGAAAAAAGGCCAAATAGGAATTTACGCAAGTGCTTGCCCAAACGGGTTAAAGAAGAAGCGAAAAAATAAATAAACCCAACATTTAGGCGCCCAAAGCGTGCAAAAACCATTATTTCTTGCTTTCAGAGGCCGCCTCATTACGAGACAGAAAGGCAAATGCACGCATGTGTTGGTGAGATTGGAAATAAGTAACAAAAGAACGAAAGAGGCGATAATTTAACCTCGAAAAATTAAGCACAACAAAAAACAATAAAATGCAGCCGCCGCTGAAGCAAATACAAATCACTGGAGAAAACGCATCCCGTTGTCAGGATCTAACCTGGGTCCCTCGTGTTATAAATTTGGCTTCTTCGCGATTGTTTACGTAGCGTGATCTCTCGCGTGCGGTTCTCTTTGCCAGCACACATGCGTTCGCGGCTGAAGTGGGGAGCAGAGACGCCGATTTCGCGCTACAGACGCCGAGTTTTTGAAGCCGGTTGCCGCCGCTTCTAGCGGGTGCTGACGTTGTTTCACTTTGGTACAAATGTGAAAGCCTGCGGTCAAAACGATCCGGACCTGCCAGTAATGAAGAACTTTCAGTGACAAGTTCGGAAATTTATGTGCCGTGCAACACTCGGGTCTCCGAAGAAGGCAAAAGCGTTGCCAGCCCGGCTGTTTCTCCGGCCTTGCACCCCAAGCGCAAGCTTCACCAGCTTGTTTTCGCTTACTATCATAAAAACCAACCCAATGAGCATACCTAAACGAATGAACGCCGGCACTGCCGGTTAAGTACTTATATTTTGCATCAAGTGTACCTGGAGTTTTTTTGCGCAAAAAAATTGGGATGTGCACAGGGGGGATTAAAAGAAAATAAAGACGTTCCACTCAATGTGAAAGCTGTCGGAAGTACAGAGCAGTGATTCGCCATAATGAGCTGTACCGCCGCTTACTGCTACCACCCCATGCAAATCAAATTTACCGCCTTCGCAGTGCTCGCGCCCCCGTGCCTGAAACTGCGCCAGCGGGAGTTCTGTTCTCTGTGTTTTCTCCCCCCGCACGTGCCGGCGTTGCACTGCCACATTTTATGCAAGCGCGAGGATTGGATTGGATTGGATTGGCTGGGCTTGGATTGGCTTGGATTGGCTTGGATTGGCTTAATTGGATTGGATTTGGATTTGGATTTGGTTTGGATTAGTTGATAAGCAGCAGTAAGCATGATAATGAGCTAATCCCAAACGACCAGGAAACATAAGAATAACCAGCTGAACATTAGCTCACGCTACGTATATCCTGGCATAGCCGAGGTAAGCCACTGCTAAGCGCCAGCGCTTCACGAATATCCAGCGCTTATGACTATATAAACCGCTTGGCTCTGGAAGCCTCTGGGTTACGGCAGGGCGAAGGGACCGTGACAGGCTACACCGTAACGCCGTGGCAATATGCTTGAATCCAGAGAGCGAGCATGGACGAAAAGGCGAGCTCCTAAAGTGTTCTGCGCTTAAAATGGGCGCAACGGAGCACACAGTATCCGAGGCATGCTGCACCGTCTGGCGGCACTGCCAGTGAACTGCGCGTATGCGTAGTTCTTTTAGAGATTTTCAGAGTGTCGCCTACTTGTAGGCGGAAATGCTTGATAAAGAAGCGACGCCGGTGAGTTATTTCGAGCCGTCTTTTTATGCTCTGTCGCCACTGAGCAGCCTGTTATCTACTACATTATGGAGGCAAGCCCGCAGCAAGCTAATTGCAGCTAGCATGATGCCCTTCCACGATCATCCTGCTCAGGGGCTACGTAGCGTGAAAACGAACCTAAAAATAAAGGAACGGCGTCGCTTCTTGCTCAAGCATTTCCCTTAAATGTAGGCCACGCTCTCAAACGCTGTCAAAGAAGTGCGCATGCGTGCAGCTCACTGACTTTGCAGCCAGATGACGCAGCATGCATCGGAGGATGTGCGCTCCGTTGTTCGCATTTATTTTATTTCCCCCTGTACGCCCAGTGCCAAACCTTCTAGGACTTTCGAACGGTTCTGCATATATAAACATCTTGTTCAAGTATCTTCAACTTTTGGGCGGAAGGCTGAATCGAGAAACAAGCGAGCATCTTTTCGAAGCCTCTGTTTGGGTGCGTGACGTCGCGGCACTGCGTGGCTAGCTAGCGTGACAGCGGAGAAGCCACAACGACAAGCCGGGCCGCGAAAGTGCTCCGCATTTGCAGTTGGAGCTTTCCGGTCCGAAGAAATTCTTTCAAAATTAATTACTCTAAAGGTATTTAGGTTCTTTTTAAAGCGTTTTGGCACTGCTAATATTGAGCGCTAAAGCTTGCATTGCGCGGAGTTTCAAGTTTTGCACTTAAATATACTATGTTGTAGAGGAAAGGAAACTATTTCATTTAAATGTATGGGCAGTAACTTATGACCGTGAGTTACGCACTCTTTAGAGTTCTGGAAAGTATCGTTACAGCGTTATTGTCCAAGTCGACTCCCTGCTCCACGCGAAATATCACTTTCCTGGAGTGGTTCCACTAGATTCCAGTGAATTCCGAGTTTTGAGAGAGAAAGCTGGGGATGCATTTACGGGGTTTCTGGATGCGCATGTTTTCCGCGTAGCCTGCGTGCACTAGCTAGCTCGCGAATCCACCTAAGCAGCGGCTGCGATTTATAGCCCCCGTGTTCGAGTCCCTGGTGGTCCCATGGCCGATCTTACCTGGAGGCAGGCGCCAGGATTCTGGCATCGATTCTGTGAAGCACCCTGCACTCTATACCACATGGTGTGGGAGTGTCAGCTCAACCCCTCACTTTCCGTGATTTCTAACCCCTCGGTTGAGCAGTGGGAGGGAGAACTGGCCAGCTCGAGCGCCGATGAACGCTTCGGCTGATTCACCGGGCTGAGACGGCTGGACGCTCCAACGGGGTCCTGGACTGAAGAAACCGAGCACTTGGCTCTTTTTCTTTAATAAAGTTTACTCGCTCTCTCCCTCTCTCCTTCTCTGGCATAGAAATCACGAAAATGCTTCCCGCAAGCAACATTTGGAAAAGAGGGTTTAGGCTAGTTTATGGTCGACTCACCTGATCACATTCTTGTGGGCCTGACTGATTCGTGACCCACGGGCTTAAGAAGCATCGTGTACCAATAAGAAAAGGTATAAAAATAAGACCTAGTTTGCTTCTTTTAGAAATACAACGCTTTTTCATGAAATAAAAATAAACCGAGAATACATTTCGGCTTTTTCTCGTTTTCACTAGATGGCGCTAGCTGTCTAGAAAGTGAGAGTTCTGCGTGTTTGAGTACCGAAGGCACATATTTTTAAAATAGGCTTACTAGCCCAGGCGGCACAGAAAGTGTGCCCCAAGACCGGCCCGTCTATGGCCGCTTTCTGGCATGTCCGGCCAGCATCCAGGTTCTGGCAGCCACTGATCATGCGTTAAAGGGACACTGAAGTGATATGTAAACATTGCGGGATTACTAGCGCAAATTGTAGACCGGAGTCCCCAGGCCATGTTTCGACCACTCTAGGCGCGTTTACGCGATTTTATTTAGTAGAAAAACTAATTCGAAAATGCTGTCCTCCTCTCTTTACGCTCGCCCATTTTCTGTGGCGTTTTCGTGTGACGTCAGGAGGGGATGAGCTGGCAATTGGCTGCGATACTGCGCGGTTCCCGCCCCAGCGTTTAGTCCGCCGGCCGCCGGCGGGTCATCGCAATCAAGGAGGATAAAAAAAATTGCTTGGTCGCAATTCGTTCGCTTAGTTGAAACGAAGCCAGGACACGTTTGTGAATGGAAGAATGTGCCTTTCTTCACTTGGTTTGTTTGTACACTGTATCTAGCTACAAGTCAAGGCCGCTTCACACAAGAGCTGCACAAGCGCACATGCGACGCTTCGCTGACTGGTACGCCAATAGGAAAATATAAGGCCTCTTGAAGGCGGGAGAAGAGTCAGCGAAGTCACTATAGGTACTAAGGAAATAAAATCAACTGATATTTTTACCGTTCAGCGTAAAACTAGGGCGCGGGAAGCACTTTTTTGCGCTGGCCGAACAAGCAAAGCGGTCAGGAGCACGACTACGCATCTGCGAACGCTTTTCCGTCTACGAAATGCAATTGCTAGACGTGAGCTACTGTGGAAACTCGGGCGACGCTTACTGCACGAGCGCAGTACAACAAATAGTCACCTAAGCTGCTTGAAATGCCAAAACTAAATAAAAGTGTAAACCGGTTGTACAATATATACCCTATATTAGCATGGCCTTCGCATCCCGCTTCGTGGCTTAGTGGTCTGGGGTGCTAGGTATGTCACCGGAAGTGTTTTGCAAGTCACGAGTTCGAATCCCCGCGGGTACGTCCTCTTTTTTTTGTAACTTAACTTTTTTGTTTTCCGCCGATGTTTTCTATCCTGAGTTCACCTTTTTTGGGAGGCCGAAACGTTCATGGCTACACGAACTAGTTCACAAAACGCGCGCAGGCTGGCACTGGCGCGCTAGCGAGTTCTCGTTGGCGTGCTGTTGCGATAAGCACCGACTGCTTGCAGGCAGTGGGCACAGGCCAGAATGAACAGACCCTTGGCCTGGTGCGAACACGCTTTTTACGATACAGGCATGAGGGAGGCAAGCTCCAAATATGGGGGAAAAGCGCACGACATTTGGGCGTCTGCGAGTACGCGGAGGGCGTTCATGCACTGCGTAGGTCTCGGCTAGTGAATGCTACGACTACAAGCCGTCCTGGGAGGCTTATCTTGTGCATTTTACAGCCGACAACATGGCAGAAGCGCGGTACGATGATTACTGAGATATTGAGAATGGCCATCCAACAACGCCATTGGTTATGTTTTACAGAACCGAAACCGAAACCGAAACTTGTTTGATTGCTAACCTCGGGCATCGTCCAATCACGGCGCCCCTCCTCCCAACGTCACAGCCTTAGTTGGTGCGGCCGCCGCAAACCGCGCATGGTAGTTTTTATTCTTTCACGCTTTGTAAAATAATTACCGATTTGTCAACCGGATAAACGATGAAAAGTGTGCTAATTTGAGCCAGTCTACGCAGTGCAAGCAAAAACAGGAGCTTGACAAATTCACTTCAGTGTCCCTTTAAACGGCCAACATTTTGCAACCAGCGCTTCGGTATTTTTCCGTCCGCCCGTGTCCGGACGCACAACGGCAGCTAACCGGTTGCCAGATATTCAGTTCTCTTACGGCTGCCGATGTTGAGAAAGAGAACGGCCGAAGTACGGCCTTAGGGCATCCGTTTTTTCTTCGGGAAGCGGTAATCGGCCGAAGCACGGCAAGCGACCGGCCACAGAATATGCGTATTCTTGCGGCAGTTGGTGTTCGAAAGGAGACCGGCCGGAGTGCGGCTGCCGTGCATTCGTTGTTTCAACGGTGAACCACGCGTCCGGCGGTAGAATATTCGTTTTCTTCGGGCAACCAGTGTTATGAAGGATACCGGCCGACGTACGGCCCCAGAATATACGATTTTCATTCGGTTAGCTGTCCTCAGCCGAATTACGGCAAGCGAATGACCATAGAATATTTGGCAACCGGTGTTCAAGAGGAGACCGGCCTACGTAAGGTATCTGGTTATACGTCATTTTTTTGGCAAGCGGCATACAGCCGAACAACGGCACGCGCCTGGGCGCCGAGAATTCATGCACAGACGTGTTTAGAAGGAGACCGACCGGTTTTTTACTGGGGGGAGAAAAAGCCGTTAGGGAGCCGAACGACGGGGACGCGTTTTTCATCCGCTCCATGTTTCTACGTTTTAAATGAACGAACATCGTTTGTCAAACAGTAATGACTGTTCTCGGTGAACGGGCAAGGTGCAAGGACTCACTGGACATAAGCAGGGAACCTTTTAGGCCATCGAAATGTCATTTATTGCCACAAGAAGACTGTGCCACACCGACGGGTGAGCTAAGCCTCGACAGTCATCGCCGCTACCACGCCTGTGCCGCCGGCTTCGTCGATGCATCAGCTCGAGGCTATTCGCCCTCTCAAGAAATGGAGAGCATTGGAGACATCGACCCGGCAGAGATGTCCGATCCGAGATGGAGATGGTTCACCAGAATAACTGGCCTTCAAGGGCGTCGAGCAAGCGGCCACCACGCAGGAGCTAAACCGCCACATATCAAGGACTCCCCACCAAAGAAAGGCATAGGTCGGCAAAACAGAAAGAACTCACTCAAACTCAATCACATTTTTTTTTATTTACGCTGTACTCAATCAAACTCAGACTCGAAAAGTTCGTCTGTTCACAAAATCACTCGTACTCACTCATCAAATACTCATTTGTAATCGTACTCACTTGTACTCAAACTCATTTGTCCTCACGAGTATTCGTACTCAATCTGTACTCATGAGTACTGAATCTGTACTCATGAGTACTCACTCTGTACTCATGAGTACTCAATAAGTACTACTGCTCATGAGTACTACTCATGAGTATAACTCATTCAGCACTCACGAGTACTACTCATTCTGCACTCACGAGTACTACTCATTCTGCACTCACGAGTACTACTCATTCTGCACTCATGAGTACTACTCATTCTGCAATCATGAGTACTCAATCAGTACTCATGAGTACTCAATTTGTATTACTCACGAATAATCAACTTATCTGCACTGTTAGGTAGGTCGTAGCTCGAATGAAAGACTAAGTAGAAAAAATAAATTGTTTTATTGATTAGAAAAACACAGGTTACATATAAATCAGGACAGAGGAAGAAAACGTCTGACGCGGTGCACTGTCTTTGGGCGACTTACTGTGCGAAGGCAAGTACACTGTTGAGAAAGTGAAACGGAACGTAAGCACTCGCGTTGCGCCTGGCATCTCGTCTTGTTCTCAGCCGGGTCGGGCTCAGGGGAGCTCGGGGCTTGTCGGTGCGGCCATGGCCGTAAACTGCGTTTTTCTGCGTGTCTTCGGGTGGCAGCTTTTGTCGTCCGTTTTCGTTTTCGGGCGCGCTGATACGTATCCCAATCATGCTCTGAATCCGAAATGCGCCTGCCCGCAGGCACAATGAAGCGTTCGCGTAGATTGACGTCCGTTCGTGTCCAGATCACTGTCCGCTTGTTCATAGAGGCTCGATGCTGGCGTTTGTTTTTTGTTGTTCCAGATACTAGAAACTTTGTTAAGAGGATGTTCGTCTCGTTGAGTTTCGGTGAATTTCAAATCTGCTTGATTTTATTGTGTGTGTGCCGTGGGATTCACTTCCTCAGACCTGAACTTGACAGTGTTTACGGCGTTGCGTTGCTTGCGCCGCTTCCGCCGGCGATTGTGTTCATGTAGATCGTCGCGTGCTTGATGCATGTGGGGGCGTAGACGTCTGGTTTGTCCGGTGGCGAGCTGCGCTGTGTAGGGATGGCATAGTTCGGCACGTTGAGGACGTTGCTTGAATTGACGCGTGCGTTGCGTATGGTGCGGGAGCCGTTTAGCTTTTCGTTTAGTGTGTGGTAGTGGGGCGTTTTCGTAGGGTGGCATGGCTGATCTGTGGTGGGGGCTGAAGCGGGCGTAGTTCGTGCCGTCCGTTCGGTCCCACATTCCTCGGCGTCGCAAGGGTGACTTCGTCGTGAGGGCATTCGATGCTTCGTCTGGATCGGATTCATTCGTTGCCGTTCTTGCCGTGTCCGTGTCGTCGCTCAAAACCTTGTCTTTTGCCCGTTGTTTCGAGAATACTATATTCGTTATCTCTCCCATACAAGCAGGCTCCGTTTATCGCGAGTCCGCTTGCTCGCGGTTGCGTCCTCTTGTACGAAATGGTGTTTGTCGTGTGAGTCTCGATCGGAGCGCGGGTGCCGGTGATCTTGTTAATTCTGGCTCGGACATGCCGCATGCGCTGGCCGTGTCCTTGCTCGTTGACGGACCTACTCGCACGAGTGTCATGTCGTTCGTCCGCTGGACTCGGGAGGGAGCAGCGGGTGTCGGAGAGCTCGTACTTTCCGGTAGGGTTGAACCGCGTGCGCTGGGTCTTTTGTTGCTTGTGGCCAGGTGATTTCTGCGGTTGTAACATTCGCTGGCCAAGTCCGGATAGCACCTGCAGTGGGAGCGGAGGATGTCGCGAACAGCAGTTTCCTCCGTGTGTGCTGGCTTGGTGGCGTTCCGTGCGTTGTGCATTTCGTTCTCCGTGGTCAGCTCCACTGGTTTTAAGTTGGATGTCGTTCGTCACTCCTGGTGCGTTTCGTGCGCTGTGCGTCTCGTTTTATCTAGGAAACTCCACTATAATTGGGGTGCGGTCGTTCGCCACGTATGGTGATTTCGGGCGCCGTGCGTCTTGCTCGCTTGTCGTGGCCATATCTACCAATCCGGATGCGATGTCGTTGGTTGCGTGGACCCGCGCCGGGACAGCACGTGCGGAAAATGTACGTACCGGCTCCGTTGCGTTCCGTGCTCTCAGCGTTCCGTTCGTGTACGTCTGTACCGGAAGAGCAGGTGCCAGGAACGTGGTGCCTTCTGGCTCGTGCGCGCTGCGTACGTTGCGCGTCTCGTTGCTCGTTGCTGGAATGACCTGCGCGTGGGCGATGTAGCTCGTGGGCGATGTAGCAGAGCAACGTGTGTTCATGATCTCGCCAGAAATGCACTGACCTTCGATGCGTCTCCGTAATCGTGGCGATTACCTGGGAAAGGTCCGGTGAGCACGCAATCACAATTTTGCATGCGTCGTCTCGTGCATGTGCGTGCCGTCGTGCATTCTGCCTGTGCCCGGATCTCGTGCAGTCCAGGCACCATGGAAAACGTGCGGCCGACTCTCGCCAGTTGTCTCATAAAACTTTCTAGTTCATCGCGCAGCCTTCTGCTCTCAAACAGCGCCGCTTGCAGGGTCCTCTGCCGTTTGTTGTCGGAGGCACCCTGAAGTACCGTTGACACATTCGTTCGTTTGGAGAGATGGCGACGTTCTTCGTTGTCCTCTAGAAGACGCAAGATGATGTCGTCCTTACGGCCAGAGCAGGGTAGCCCTCGTAATCGTAGTGCGCTCACGAACTGCTGTTTCTTCGTAGAGCATAGGACGTAGCGTTCCGTTGAAGTCAGCACTGTGTCGACCACCGCTGGCGTGGAGTGCGTCGGTGCCCCATGTCTGCGTGCTGCACTCTCGTAGTCGTGGTGCGGTCCGTCCAGGTTGTTCGTCCGTTCGTCCTCCGCTCGGCCTTAAATCATGATCCTGTGGACTGCAACATCTTAGCTACGTCGTGGCTCGAATGAAAGGCTAAACAGAAAAAAATAAAATGTTTAACTAATTAGAAATACTGAGATTACATATACATCACGACAGAGGAGCCCGAGAAGAAAACGTCTTACACGGTGCATTGTCGTAGGGCTTCCCACTGCGCGAAGGCACGTACACGGGAGAGAGCGAAACGGGACGTACACACTCGCGTTTTGAATCGCGGGCTGAATCGCGGGGCAGTTGGCCAGTTGTAGAGAGGGCGCATTATGTACATGAAGCTACTTAACGGCGACCCCAGTAGCTCCCATGTGTACAGCGGGGCGTGATATTAAGTTGCAATAATAAATTATCTTTATGGCGGACACAGAAAGACAGACTGACAGGCCAACATTGTCGCGCTCAAGTGGCCAAAGAAAGACTATCGTCTTTAAAACCATCTGGAAAGAGACGCTGCCGCCGCTGTTCCGAATTCTGCGAACATTGCGCAACCGTATCCCTCGCAACCGCCGCCAGCCCGCAAAGTAAGAGATAAACAGAAAGACGAAAACCGGCTAGCGCGCGAAAAGCCAAAGAGGGAGGTCCCGCCGCGAAAAAGGGACAGGACGGGCGCTACGCGTCGTTGTGTCTATTTTCGTTAACAGCTAGGCCAAAACCCACACGGGTCTGATCTTACTCACTAATTTTTCTATGCGTGTGTGTGCGGTTAACCAGAGCGCCCGACACAAATTTGCTGCACCTGGCGACGCGCCGACGGTGGGCCCGATTCGCGCCTCGGTCAGCCAGCCCACGGCAGACGTGCCGAAACTGGCGGCACACGGCGCCGCCGAGTCTACTCTCCTTTTCCCATCGAGACGGCCGCACCAAATCATGCCTGGGACGACCGGCCCGCAAAAGACACGCAGCGACGAGTAGACTCTGGAGACGGCGCCGCTGAGTCGCCTCCCCTTTCCCATTCGTGGCTCGGCTGACGCAATCACTTCGCCTGCATTCGCCGGATTCACTGCGGCCAGTGATAGACGCGGCTGCGGCGGAACCCCGGGGGTATAAAACCAGCCCTGAAGCAGCGGCTGTGCGGTGGCATTTCATCGGAGGCACTGAGTTGAGAAGTGCCTTTGTGCGAGCCATGTAACGCTCTTGCTACCTTTGTATATATTGTTTATGAATGCAGCTTAAACTCACCGTCTGCTCGACAACTTCATCGCTAACCTCTGCGCCGCGTCGATGGCGGACTGAGCAGGGCAACGTCGCAACATCTATGCATCTGTATTGTTAACCTGTGGCTTTTGTATCTATGTTGTACAACGCGCCCCTTATGTAACACCCCGCTGTGGGGTCTTCAAGGAAATAAAGGGAAGTGAATCGAACAGTGGTGACTGAGCTAGAATGGCCCAGTCCCAACAGTGTGTGTGTGTGTGTT
The DNA here is from genome assembly GCF_048455015.1 of Haemaphysalis longicornis. NCBI lineage: Eukaryota > Metazoa > Arthropoda > Arachnida > Ixodida > Ixodidae > Haemaphysalis > Haemaphysalis longicornis. The sequence goes on from NW_027526295.1 coordinate 169,529,047, forward strand.
CGGGGGGAGGGGGCATGGAGAGGGTATAGGTCGCAGTAGAGGGCCGCAGGGCACCCAGTTGCTGCTGGTGCCGGTACTTGGCAGCCATTACAGCAGCGTAGAACTGCTCTGCCGTGCTTTGTGTAGTCGAGAACAAAGTTTGTAGACGCGTTTTTCGGAGGCGTGATAGCTTGCACTGACGTCACTGTATTGCCGTGTTGGTGGGTTGGTTGCACAGTGGAAATATGCAGCTCTTATCTTGAGCAACGCGGATGAAGCTGACAGCGATCGATCAAAAAGTGCGGTGACGTCATTATGTGCAATCCACATGTTTTACGAGACGTTCCAAGATGCGAGCTTAAGCGACAATCCCGGCGTCTGGCGTTGGCGTTCATCAATTCAAAACAATTCCTTCACGAGGCCTCTCAGAGTGCGAGCTTAAACTCGGCGGTATAGTTGCTAGCGAGGGGGGGTCGCCCCGCCTGTAAACAGTAGTGAAGGTAGGAGAATAACAACCACCGAAATTCACCATCATCGTCAGCGCCCTCATTACATGGTGGCATAAACGAGAAGCGGTGAATCGGGTTGCCACTCGAAAGTAAAGTCATTCGAAAGCAAAACGCTCCTCCAGGGGCAAGATGATAGAGCTCTTCGGCAAAATATGCGAGGCTAAACAAGGCGCCGCACGTGTTGAACTGGGTATTATGATGTCCGATTCACAACTCACCAACGTGCTTAGGTGTACTCGGATATTTTATTTCCATTGCTGGGGCAAATTCCACCGCCACGCCTGCACGCCGTAGTGCACGGTGGGGCTATATGCTCACTTGGAAATGGCACTACACGAGACCATATTACTAGCGAACCTGAGGAAAATGTTTCAAAACGGGAACCTAATAAAACCATATGGGCGCACGTACATCAGCCAAACTGTCGCTTGAATAAGCACAGCGAACGTTACAAACCACGCAGTCGGTTTGACACGAGTAACGTAAATTAACTGCGACTGTTGAAATGAGCGGTTCGGCTCACGAAACGACTACACAGCGTGACATGCGTCTACGGAAACTTCTGAAGACCGAAAAAGAGGGACTTCAGTACGCCTAGTTCGTGCGTTGTTAGCAGCCTCCACTGCCTCTCCCCTAAAACAATTGGAAGAGAGCAAGCGCAATGAAGCCGCCACGCGTTCACAGGCCGCGTCAACAAAAATAACTGCGGCAGTCAACAAGTCCCATCAGAGAAGAGCAACTGCGGCCGCGTTTCCCGCCGGGCCCTCACCCCTCCTTTTTCCCTCTTCACCGTGACCCCTTTGCGAGCGACCGCCGAAAAACGCTTACAGCGCCAAACAGGGACCGGGAAAGGAGGGAGGTGCAGTTTTCGTTGTCTAATTTTACCATCCTTGACAGTTAAGCTGCACAGCGGCACCGCTAAATGTTTGCGACTCGTACACGCGAGTCCGGACTCGAGCTCGTGATAAAACTTGTTTGCACTACTGTACTCAGGAGTGCATATACTCATGAATACACAGTACTCATGAGTACACAGTATTCATGAGTATTTTACTCATGAGTGCTGTGTACTCATGAGTACTGTATACTCATGAGTACTGTATACTCATGAGTACAGTGTACTCATGAGTACTGTGTATTTATGAGTACTGTGTACTCATGAGTACTGTGTACTCATGAGTACTCATACTCATTAGTACTCAAACTCATGAGTACTCATACTCATGAATACTGTACTCATGAGTACTCATACTCATGAGTAGTGTACTCATGAGTACTGTACTCACGAGTAGTGGACTTACCCCTGTACTCACTCGTCATCGTACTCACTTTTTTTTTCTGGGTGTGTGATCACTCATCATCGTACTCCCTCGTGAGTTTGAGTACAAATGAGTACAAATGAGTGTACTAACGAGTGAGTACGCCGACCTATGAAGAAAGGCAAGTACGAGCAAAAGCGCAAGTTATTTTGCTTACAATTAAACTGCGACAAGCAATGTTGCACTATGTTGTTGGTGATAAACGTAGAAGAGACTCCCTCGTGCATTGGTAGGATCAACTTCATGCCCTGCACTATGTTACTTCATGGGATTTTACGACTGCCTATTTAGAAAAAAAAAATTATTTTAAACTTGCGATAACAACAGAGCCTTGTCACTGACGAAGCCTAGCTGTTAATTTAGTTCCGATGTTTGAAAGTGAGCAGCTACTCTTGGGATATGACTCATTTGGTTAAACATAATCGCCAGCATCCTAGCAAACACGGATTTTGTCAGGATTTTCTTGCTCAATGCAGATTGTTGAGTTCACGCACGATTTGGCTCTTGCAATAGATAAGCTTAAAGTGGTTGACTGTATATTCTTGGACTGCAAAAAAGCAAATGATGGTGTTCCATATCACCTTCTGCGTAATACATTTCATCCGATGAACTGAATGAATCGGGTTTTGCATTGTTATTACTATTGGCCCTATAGCTTTGTTTAAAAGTTCTGTGTAGTTTACCGGACTATAGCGAATGAACGTGATTCTGTATACCTGCAGCTTTATTCGAATTTACTAACATCCTGGTGTGCTCATTCAGAAAAGTATTTGGATGTTAAACAGTGTGTTAACGGCACCTTTACAAGAAAACTTTCATTCCAATTGAATACGTATAACGTTAATTATGCTGAAGTGACAACGGCCGAGGAATATAAATACCTAGGAGTTTATTTAGGGAGTGGTTAGAGGCTAAATAGGCAGGTCCACACCATAAAAGTTACGGCTGCATATGTTTTGGGCTTTCTGAGATGAAATTTAAGTGAACCTCCATCTAACTGAAAAGAACAACCGTATTTCACTCATGTGCGCTCAATCTTGGAGTACGCATGGGTTTTCGTGGACCCCTACACCAAAGAGCTGGTTGATACGCCCGAAAACATACAGAATATCTCCGTGCGATTCGTATTAGGTAATTGGCACGCTCAACTTAGCATGAGAGAAAGTAAAAGTAAACTGAAATGGCAGGACGTGAAAGATCACAGACGAAACCACACGTTGAACTTTTTTCGTAATATCTATCATTCGAAAACAGGAGTAGAAGGGGAGGAGTATGTCCAAGCGCCATTCTACATATCGCAAAGTGGTACCGCTAGCTTAAAGCAAATTATTAACTTTCCTTTAAAGGTGACGCCTTGCGCGATTCATTTTATTTTACATCAATACTGCAGTGTAATTATCTTCCACGTATGATTGCATTAACTGTTTATATTGACAATTTTCAGCGCGCTTTGTAGAATTATTTTGTTATTTGGCTCATATTTAAGCTTAGTGTTATGTATCTCCCTTCTGTAATGCATGCAAAGGCAAGCAGGCATCAAATAAATAAATAAAACAATGATTAAATAAATGAATATAAATAAATAAATAAACAAATAAATAAATAAATAAATAAACTTCCAGAGGCGCAAGTTTCCCTCCGACGGGTTGAGAACCCTACGCATTCAACCTTGACCAATAAAATATTTATTGCCCTATTCGTTGCAGTATGCAAGGTTTCCTGTATGCATGCTACCATTGCTATGTTATTGGTTTGAAACAAATTATGAAACTCTAATTTTATGCCTTTTCTTGCGTGAAGACAGAGGGATACAACTGCAGCCACCTGAAGCAGGGCGTCATTCGGAACGCGTCTAGAATTTTTTGAACGTAGTATGACATTAGAAGAAATTAAGTTCTTTTGGACTATTAAGTGGTGTGGACGTATACTCATGAAAACAACATTAAAATAGATTGAAAATAAAAGTACCTGTTCGCTCCTTCTTAGCATCAGCGCTGCGCATGATCATCAGAACAGTTGATCGAGTAGAAAATGTCTTTGCAAGAAAAATGGGCAAAAACTGGACATACTTTTTTGTGAAGGAGTTATATTAAATGCTCCTGAGTGTTTTGTTGAGAACCAAAACGCTTCGTAAAGGCATTCACGCTGGTTTTATATACAGCAAAATTGGTCAAGCAACTGTTATGAAAATAGTTTATGTAGCCATAGCATAAAAGTGTTCCGGAATATTGCCCTAAAAGAAATTGGCTAAAAGCGGCGCAATTTATCTCTCTGAAATTCAACACACTGAAGTATGCGCCCTCCGCCGCCCCACCCCCCTCCTCTTTCCCCGTTTATTACAGGTAAGCCGCCCCACAGAGGGTATCAGGACCTGGACAATACATCTATTCAAGCTCTACAAAGAACTGAATATTTTCTGTGTTCTGCAGTAAAAGAGGCACAACAATTAAAGGAACGGCATTTTGTGAGCACTGTGTTTTGCTGTCAACTGAGGCTGGTAATTAAGCAAGGCTGCGCTGAAAACTTGACGGCTGGTGGTTGCGCGCGAGCTCACTTTGATGTGGCTGCATTGGACCCAAAATGCTGGGTTTTTGCTGCTTCTGCACTGCGCTAATGAGTCATCTGCTTGCGCGACATGCAGTGACCGGCCTAAGTACAGTTAACGTACTGTGGCTGAACTCCAATGCCCGTAGCACGGCCGTATTTCCGGTAGCTTTAGTCCGGCTGGAGTCCGCGACCCAATCTCGGCTGTCCTCCGGCGGCCGTACTTCGGCCGCACACGGGTGGCTTTGGAATGGCCGGAGCCCTGCAGCTGGAATCTGGCCGTATGACCGTAAGCCGGTCGACTAGCCGACGGACACTGGCCGTTGGACAGCCATGGGAGTACGGCCGTATACGGCCAAAAGGCCCACATTTGGACATGGGCCGAACATGGCGGCCGGAAAATGGCCGGACAGAAAATCACGGGCCAAAGTACACCGGCCTGTTTTAGGCCGAACAGTCCTGTGCTGCCTGGGAGGGCGCTGGGAATATTTGTATGAATTTGTAAAGCTTTCCGTATTCGGCCCCGATGTTTTTTTATGCCCGCAGGTCATGAAGTAGTAAATCCCATAGGAATGCTAAAAAGTGACTCGCCCTTAACGCTGTTGCAGCTTGTTGGGTGAGAGTCGCCCGTTCGTCTAGCGAAGCGTTGCGGGTACGCGAAGCCTACTTGAGTGCAATTGTTCTAGGTTTAACATGTGTTGATGTCACTTTGTGCTGCCTACTGATTTTTTGGCATTCTCATATTGCCCGGATTAGGGGTCTTTAGTGGGCCCGTGGTCTGCATGTTTTATGTGCGTATTGGGTTAGGAACCTTCAAACCTTAATGAGACGGGATGGACGCATTAAGAAACAGCTGTCCGTTGCACTTGAATTCGGGTAAGTGGTTACAATATTCTTGGATATTTGTCCTGTTTTACCTAAACAACCAAACTGCGAGAAAACTGGTTCTCGGAAGGTCTAGGTTTTCTACTGAATGCTCACAAGCGTGCGCTTATTTTTCTTTTTTTTTCCAGCAGCAAATAAACAGCTACCTTTTGACGGCCCAGTTAAAGCTACGCTATCGTAAAGACTATGGTAGCCTGAACGCAATATTGCGACGTAATTATAAACTTGAAGGGTTCCATGTGGTTCGAACTTGACGCGTTGAACCATTTCCTATAATAATTATTTTTCAATCTGTGCCCACAACATCATCAGCCATTTTACTTTGCGTAAGTGAACAAACCGAAACTCTGCGGTGGCAAAAAGATGAATAGAGGCACGAAACCTTGACAGAAGTCCTGCTGCTAATGGCCTTCCCTAGAGGTCATTCAATCACGGCCGGGAATCGAACCCACGTCCTTGGTCTCAGCAGTACAACACCATAGCCATTGAGCCACCTCGGCGGGTGTTTATTGCACTACTTGTCAATGTAGGAAACTATATTTACAACACATATTCACAACTATGTACAGATACAAATGAGTTGATTGCGTACACATACAAATGGGATAATTACGAGCTGAAAAAAAACTAAACACGAGGAACAATTATGTACAGATAGTTAATTATAGGGGCAGCATTGAACAATTAATAAGGAGGGCATACCCATCAGGGCGAGAATCATTTTGCCATAGACGTCTTTAAGATAAATGATCATGTGGCAGAAGTGTGATCTGCAAGAAACCATAGGCTCAGCGTACCTATACAGCATTCGCGTTTTCCATAAGCTATGCAGGGCAATTAGAAAAAAACAATCATATGGCACATCACCATATGCGGGTGATACGAGATACCGTATGCCATGCAGAGTCAAGTCAAAGTCCTTCTTAACAGTTCTTTGGAGGACATTCCAAAATGGTATGGCATCCTTACAATTTATGAAGCAGTGCTCAATATTTTCCGGTACATCGCACAGCCAACGGTTCACAGAAGACAAAAAAATGTTTCGGTTGTGCAGCCATGCCTTACAGGCAAAGTATGGCTGTGCAGTTTGAAGAAGGACGTTTTTAATGAGGGACAAAGCAGCATTTTACGGACACGTCAGAACACATCTTGTCCAACCAAGTTAGAATAATCAGTTCAGTACAGTGACGCTGGGAAAAGCATGGAAATTAGGTCCTTGTAGAGATTAACACGAGACACACAACATATCACCTTGGGCGAAACGAACCGGCAAAAACTGTATTGTGTGTACACTTCATACATAAACACCCACAACAAGTCTGGTCGAGAACGCTGACGAGACAACAAGATCAGGCATAACCTCAGCGTGGTTAAGTTGCAAAAAAGCACGAATAACAGGGTGGAACTAGCCCCAAAAAAAGAAGAACCCCGTAACTCTTTGCCGTACAAAGAGATAGGTGAAACCCAGCCCGCCAGCGCAGACCGGTCTAAAAAGGTTGTCGCGCTTCATTAGCTCCGTGGTAGACGACCACACAAACGTAGCAAAAACCCGATGGAACCACTGTATATGACTCCGAGCGCAATGAATAATTTGTATTGCAAAGACCAGTTTTGGCGAGAACATGTTACATGCCTGGGCCCTTCCAAAAATCGACGGGCTTTGCGGAACGAAAGCCTGGGAATAACTACGAATGGCATCAGTGCGCCCCCGCCAACAGAGGGTGCTTTATCGGTAGGAGTGCAGCGGAACGCTGAGGTTGCAGAGGTTTCGGTAGTGTTTTCAAAGCGGTGGCTGTGGGAGAAAGGGGGCTCAAACCAATCCATAATTATGATTTTGTGGTTTTAGAAACTAGAGCGCATTTACTTCCGGCTTCTGAAATATATATATTTTTTTCGGATAGGTCTGTTTTGGCATTTAGATCTGTACCTTGAACCAAACAACATTTTTTAAAGTAACAGCTCTTTACCGATTTGAAATATCCTGTGTATTTTAATAATCAAAGTTCTTATTTGTTTGGAAAGGAAAGAGCAGTCATTCACTCTGCGTGGCACTCCAACTGCAGTGTAGGCCTTCACGCATGATATAGCCGAAAGTAACTTACAGGAGAAAACTACGGGAAGAAAATTATTCACATGTCCTTACAAAACAGCAAAACTCTAGTGTTAGTTATGCATCAATAACAAGTTTATTTATATATCTACTTTTCTTTATTTATTCGTTGATTGATTGATTGATTGATTGATTGATTGATTGATTGATTGATTGATTGATTGATTGATTGATTGATTGCGGGGTTTAGCACGCCGAAGCCACGCCTGAGCTATGAGGACACCGTAGTGGAAGGCACCCGGATACATTTTAACCACATGGGACCAGTAACAACTTACAAGAAAACAAATAAGGCAAATAGGGTAATATGTAACGATTAAACTTGGCAGACGGGTCCGACGTTCTGGCCAAATGACTCAGCCGTATTGAGCCTCGCGCTTTCGACCACTCCAGCCAGTGTTTATCATTTTGTTTTAAGCCCGTAATTTGTCTAATCGTGCAACGAACAGAGGGAGCTGGGCGCCTTCGTTTTAAAAACCTGGAAAGGGGGGAGGGTATTGACCCCCCCCCCTTCTGACCACCCCCTTCCGTAGCCACTGGTTATGCTGTATTTTTGTGTTTCCTTGCATCTTCTTCTGAAGTTTACTCCTATGGGCGAGTAAGTTTCACAGCTTCAAGGGGGACAAACGCTTCAGAGTCCATCGCAGTAAAGACAGCACTGACGTAGAGAAACGTGTCCAGCGGGGTTATTGTGTTTTCATTTCAGTCCTCATTACCTTTTTCAGATTGCGTCATTTATTCTCCCTAATACTGTGACTTGCCGGCTTTGACCATAGCCCTTTTTACGAGCACACATACCCCACTCGGTTACAAGTGTTTCGCTGGGTTTAAAGTTCGTTTGCTCAAATTACGCATGTATGCATCCATTCGGGAAGATTCTGACCTGCTATTATCATGTACATGTCCTTGATGTTTTGCGTCATTTTATTCTTATTAACACTGGAAGTCCAAGCCAAACGTCCTTCTTTAACCTTCGTATACACTGCAAGCCCAATCAAGCTTTGCTATGTCATAGGTAGCGTGATACAAACATTCCTGTGGGCCTCCAGTGCTGCCATGGTGTCCTCTCGTTACCAACGCCATGGTCATATTCCCTTTGCGTAATTTTGGTTTTATCGTTTATTTTCTATTTCTTCTTTTTCATTGGGGTATTTGCGCGTTCCCACAGAGGGGGTTGTTTTTATTTCTTCGTTTGCTGCCCTCTTCGCCTTGTATTAACCACATATTCGCTATTAGCGCAAGTTCTATTTGCTACTTTTATAAATCGCATGGTCATATTTCTCTTGTGGCCCTCAATGAAAATCACTAGCCCAATTTCTTAAGCAGAAGGGCACAGCGCATCCCCTAGATCCACTTTTTGATTGCTAAAGGCAGGGCTCGGCGGTGGTGCAAAGGTGTTTGTTAGGCTCACATTCTCTAAGACCCGGGTTCTAATTCCAGACCTACCAATTTTTTTTCTTTTTTTTTCTTGCTTTCATTTTGTTTGCCCTGTCGGCCATTTTTCGTACCATCTCTACGTAACGCCGACGCCGGGAGCCACATTTCGCGAATTGGGGCGTTGATGCTTTCGCCGTAAAGTTAGAAACGCGGAGCAATAAAAGTATAGATATAGGGATGAAAGATGCAGTCTGATCATGGTATGGGAGGGCAATTATATGCTGTATATATAGTGCGGTACTTCTAATGACGATAGTCGGTTTTTAGGCACCAAAACGCGAAAATTTTAATATGCCTGCCGGTTTTTCTCTCGACCCAGCGGACTACCCAGAAGCTAGGTGAAGGAATACTTCACCACGACATGTATGTAGGCATGACAGTTCCAAACTATTAGAACTTCCCCCATGAATCATATATGCTTACACATCCAGATCAAAGAAAATTTCAGGCTCAGTTCAGGCAAAACTAAAGTGTATAACCAAATTTACCAGCGTTCTTTAAGCTAACAATACACGCTGTGTTGGTTTTAGCGATATAAATTTAAAAAAAAAAGTGGAAAAGGGCACCAGAGTGGGGCGAGATAAAAGCAAACACAAACCAAACATGTAGTCTCCAGCTTCCGTATAAACAGCAGAAACAAAGGGTTCCAGCAGGTCGTGCGCGAGCAATACACCCTCAGAAAAAACGAAAATAAATTGAACAAGCATTAAGTTTGTTCAGGAAGGGAAGGGAAAAAAGGGGTTACTTGGACAGGGCAGCAGAATACTATCATCGTTCAATGAGAGTTGCAATGAAGCAAGCAGGCTCTCGGCCATTTTTATTTTTTCACGACACTACGGAGGGTAAAACCTTTTAATAGTAAGAGAGAACCTTCCTCACATTATAGGCACCGGGAAAGTACAGGTACGAATAGAAATGCGGAAAACTTCTTTTTACAAGGGATGACAGCATGTTTTTTATATATTATTAGTGTTTGCAACAATAAAACAAAATACTGACTTGTTAGCTCTATCCACTTAATGCAACAGACAATATATTAAATAGAAACCAGCCTCCAGAGGCTGTTCTCGCAAGCAACCAGACATTTGAATGCCTGTGACGGGTTCCTGATTGCTGTATCAGGTGATGCCGGTGCTATCTTCACTGCGTACGTACGGTACTCGCACATGCTATTAATATGCTGATGTTACTTGGATAACCAGTTTCTAGAATGCTTACACCTTCGCGCTATCAGGAACAATGTGGCCTGGGATGACGACAAGAAATTACGATTGCTTACAACCTTGCCTCAAGACTTCTTGGATTAAAGCCGCCTCCTTCAAGCTTCAATACAATCCCCCTGCTGAAATAAATAAAAGTTTATTCTTTCTATCTCACCTTCATACGTAAAATGATAATTAGCGGCAATACTACAAAGTGCTTAAGACCACGTCAAAAACCCTTGGTCGCGTTGGTGGGCAACTTGGCTGCGTGATCTCTTTGATCAAGTTCAACATGGGGTAGGCAGTATTAAGCAAAGTAGCTGTCGAATCGGCGAACATACCTGTAGGAAGTTTCTTGCTAGACACACAAAACTTACATAACTTTTGCATATTTTCTTATGTCGATTTGTTCAAATGGTAGAGTCAGAGAGAGAGAGAGAGAGAGAGAGAGAGAGAACATCAATAGAAAAAAAAAGAACTGCTGCAATTGAACCAGGCGGGGGTGCCCTCCTTCCAGGGGCCCGGATTCTTCTCTCCGCTCTCGAAGAATCAAAGCCCTGTTATTTACAGAAGAGTCGGAGATCGCTAGAGCTAATTCACTTGATTGATTTTGAGGTTTAAGACGCCGACGCTACACAGGCAATGAGGCCCGCCGTAGTGGAGAGCTGCGGATTAATTTTGACTATCATTGGATCTTTAACGTGCCCCTAAATCTCGAACACATGGCCGTTTGCCTCTCAAAGCGTTGATGAATATGTGTTTTTGTTTACAGCAGTCGAGATGATAGTCAAGTACCACGTTGCATGAAATAGGATGACCGAATTTCCGCATTTATAGCATGCGTTTATCTCTGTTTGAGGGAGGATATTGGAAAGTCTGGACTTGTGTGGGGAAGTTCTTGTCTGCATTTTTCGCAGTCCCACAAAGCTGTTCACCCCGACGAAAATACCCCCAACCCATCAACACCCAATTAAAATTACACCCAGAACAAGAAGTTCTAATATACTGCCCGCGTGTGCTAATCCAACTATAGAGTCGCCAGGTGTTTATTTAGACAACCGGCGCTTCCCGCAAAAGTTGCATGGGCATGCGTTCAATGCTCACCTCAATACAGAGAAAAAAAGCACGCTCTGAATTAGTAATGGCGGGTTCAATAGGCACCCGCTATCAAATAAAGAACACTAGGCTATTTGTCTCTGAAAAGAATTACATTAATTCAATACGTACTCCCAGCGTTATGACTTACGATGGAAAAACTTGGCGCTTAACTAAGCACATGAAACGAAAACTTGAGCTATACCATTCAGCAATGCTTAGTATTAAAAAACAAGTGTCTTGCATCAGGGAATAAACTCAGGTCAAATTCATATAGCTCGAATTTACAGGTAGAGCTGTAAGAGAAAAAATGCTGACCGGCCCACCACCAGACCTAAACAGTGGCTATGAAAAAACGGGGCTAGATATATGTAGACACCATGAATTCGATACAAGCAGGAAATGAGCAAATTCGGTGGCAAAGAATTTCCCGAACATTGCAGCACAGTGGACTTCGGAGGCCTATAGAAAAGGCCTTTTTTCTGCACTGTACACAAATTGGATGATGATTATGATGCTGAAGATGACGACTATAGATAAACCGTGAAGACAATGTCTTAGTGAGTGAGTGAGTGAGTGAGTGAGTGAGTGAGTGAGTGAGTGAGTGAGTGAGTGAGTGAGTGAGTGAGTGAGTGAGTGAGTGAGTGAGTGAGCGAGTGAGTGAGTGAGCGAGTGAGTGAGTGAGTGAGTGAGTGAGTGAGTGAGTGAGTGAGTGAGTGAGTGAGTGAGTGAGTGAGTGAGTGAGTGAGTGAGTGAGTGAGTGAGTGAGTGAGTGAGTGAGTGAGAATGCGGATAAACCTAGTAAGTTGTTCCAGCAACCGATCCTGGCCGGGCAGCTTTTGCGGTAACACTATTCGTGGAAACCACCCAGTGTCAAGAAGCCTTGGATAGTTAGGAAACGGGAGAGTAAGCACAACATGTCCCGTCTAGGAATCTACAGACGGTTCGGGAATATGACGCCCTACAAAGAAGCATGCGGGGCGGCTCGCCTTCTAAATTTTTAAAACAAACCGGACCGCTCCATTTTTGTGAATGTGTGATTCCATTTTGTGACTGAATTTTTGTGAATGTGTAACCGCAATGGCACCTCTATTGTTTTTGTTCCTGTGCTAAGGGATGGTTGGAAACGTGTGCGTTAAAGCAACCTACAATGTTCGAGGCTGCTTGGCTTCAAAATCCGCTGTTCGTCTGGTAACATTTTTAACAAGCGAGTACATATATGAATGCGCGTCTTGGGCTAACTTGTCAGCGGTTTCGTTTCCAGCATTCCTCCGAGTAGAGGTGGCTACTGGAACCGAACACTGAGGCCGGGTTTATTAAGTTGCTGGACCAGACGTAAGCAGCCCTGGCATGCTCTGTATATGGGATCTCTATGCTGCAGAAGTTCTATGGTTGGTTTGGGGTCAGTAGTAGCACCTGCGTATAGCTTTCACGGTGTAGGCTAGCCCGTTAATTTTTACCCTCGCGGGTGAATCTGTTGGCACGGTACCCGCAATATTTGCAAAGTAGGCAGAAACGGGTACATAAAGTTTAACACCTTGCTCCTTATTATTTACCCTTGTTTCTGGACCCGCATCACGTTTTTACTGTACCGTTGTGGGTCGCAACTTTTGTACTGCTTGCAGACCAATTTTTTTGGTCCGAAATGATTGCTCACAGCCACGCTCTGTTTCACAACGTAGTCTTTTATTTTCCCTTCTCGATGCTCTCAACTCCGTACTTGATTCCCGCGGACGCTCCGCCCATAAACACACCAAGGAGGATAGCCTTGACAATGAGCATGACGAAGTACTTCTCGCTGCCTTCCACGGGTTCCTCTTGGAACATTTTTTCAGAGCCTTGATGGCTTCCATAGTGCTCCCGCGTTCCTCCGGCGTGCTCAGTGAAAGGTCACCCTGAAGCAGTTTGCCGAGGGACACGATCTTCTGGTCCACACCCTTCAAAGCCGAGGGTTCAAATCCTGCAAATATCGTTAAGGATGCAGTAAATTCAACATAAAAGGCATTAGTGATTGAAGCCGACCGCTATTTAAAGCTGACAGCCAAATGTCTTCGCCAGCTGTGCAAATATCATAGATAGGAATTTTGTTCCTGGACACCTTAAAATTATTTACGTACGTGAGAGAGACGGGAGCAATGGCAAAAGTGGATGAAGTCCTCGACTATCCATGGTTTCTTTGTGTCGCAGGCGACGAGCTTACATCAATGTGCAGTGTCTCCCACCGTCTCCCACTGTCAAAGAAAAAAAAAACTACCCTGCGCGGTCTGCGGCGGCCGCACCAACTAAAGGCTGTCATGTCGGGTGGTGCACCGTAATTGGACAATGTTCAGTATTAGCATTCAAACAAGGTTCGGTTCGGTTCTGTAAAACAGCATGCTTCACATCCGGCATTATCGTTGGACGGGCATTCTCGATATCTCAATAATTGTTATACCGTGCTTCTGCCATGTTGTCAGTTGTGAAATGCCTACGACAAGCCTCCCAGGACGGCTTGAAATCGTAGCAATCACTAGCCGAGGCCTACGCAATGGGTGAACGCCGTCCGCATCACCACAGACCCTCAAATTCCATGCGATTTCCCCCCCTATTTTGAGCTTGTCTCACTCATGCCTGTATCGTAAAAAGCCTGTTCGCACCAGGCGAAAGGCCTGCTGATTCTGGCCTGTGCTCACTGCCCGCAAGAAGTCGGTACTTATGGCAGCAGCACGGCAACGGGAACTCGATAGCACGTCTGTGTCAGCCTGCGTGTGTTCTGCGAACTTGCTCTTGGAGCAGTGAACTTTATGGCCCAAAAATGGGCACCTGAGTATACAAAACATCAGCCGAAAGGGAAAAAATCAACTTACAAAAAGAAAACAATATACGCTCGGGGATTCGAACTTGCGACTTTAAAGAAATCACGCCTAGCAGCCCAGCCCACTCATCCATAGGCCAGAGCTGTCCATACTGGAAATATAAGGTATATAACGTATAACCAGATTACACTTTTATTTAGTTTTACCATTTCAAGTAGCATCGGTGACTATTTGTTGTATGGCGCTCGTACAGGAAGCGTCTCCCAAAATTCCACAAGATCACACGTCTACCAGTTGCATTTCTTAGACGGAAAAGCGTTCGCAGATGTGTGGTCGTGCTGCTGACCGGTGTGCTTGTTCGCCCAGCGCAAAAAAAGTGCTTCCTGCACCCTAGCTTTAAGCTGTACGGTAAAAGCATCAGGTGATTTTATTTCCTTAGTACCTATATTGACTTCGCTGACTTTTCTCCCAACTTCAAGTGGCCTCAGATTTTCCTACTAGCGTACCAGTCAGCGAAGCGTCGCATGTGCGCTTGTGCAGCGTTTGCGTGGAGCGACCTTGACTTGGAGCTAGATATAGTGTACAAACTACCAAAGTAAAGAAACGGACATTCTTTCCTTCACAAACGTGTCGTGGCTCTGTTTCAACTGAGCGAGCGAATTGCAATGACCTGTCAGCGACCGGCGCACTAAACGCTGGGCCGACCGACTCTGCCGGAACGTCTGCGGGCCGTCCAGTAGCGCAGTCAAGTCAACTCATCTCCTCCTGATTTCACACGAAAAAGACACAGAAAATGGGCGAGGATGCAGAGAGGGGGACAGCATTTTCGAATTGATTTTTCTGATAAATAAATTCGCGTAAACGCGCTCAGAGTGGTCCAAACGTGGTCTATGGACTCCATACTGCTATTCGCGCAAGTAAGCACGCAGTGTTTACAAATCACTTCAGTGTCCTTTTAAGATGCGAAGAAAATATTGTTTTAGCATCCTAACGTAATGTTTAGCACTCTTTGGTCATGTTTATTGTTCAAACAACATTCACCATAGGAAGTCTTTAGGATTGGAGAGCCGTAGAAGTCACAAATTCCAAGCTCTACGAAATTTTTGAATTATGAGGAGCAACGCACGGGGCTTCTTTATAAAACGGGCTCATGCATAGAGACCCTTCCCGTACCACCAATTTGTAACGGGGCTGGCGCACTTAAGGCTGCAAACACGTAGTTTATGTTTTCGTTCCTAGATTGGCCAGTTTCCGAAGCCGTATTTCTTGCAAAGATCTCAAAAGCGTAGTTTGTCTGTTTGCACAAGGATATTTAAACTAATCCCAAACAGCGATGGATGCTCAGCCTTTAACGGCCCATGCTCTACTTTTTAAAGCCGGCGCAGGATGAACTAACTAGGCTTACGGCTCACTTCTCGTAAGTGGAAGAAAAAATCGGTTGGTTAAATGCCCTAATTTACTGAATTCCGCCCGCGCCGCAAGCTACCCATCGTTCCCACGTGTGAGTGGGGTGTCGGTTGAAGACTCTTGAGGTGCTAGGCTTGCCATTCGACGTGTAGTTGAGGGTACCCACCGCTACCTGTGGTGTCGGTTCTTCGGTTATGGTTCTTGTGCCAGGAAAGGAACAGTTTTGTCGTTCTTTCTCTCCGTCGGCGAGAAAGAAGAATGTCGCCGCCGGGAACAGTCAACAATTTCGAAAGCGGAACAGAGCATCAAGTTCTCCAAACGGCGGCCTTTCAGCATGACTTTGGTTCTTGAAACTCGCTGAGGCCCCAAAAGTGCCAAAAGGCAAAAGTGACACTTATGTTTGTAAATGCGGGGGCAAGTGACCTCACTTATTTGGAGCTGTGGTTAGTGCCTAAGCTTGTGCAAAAACAGCATTCGTAACTCATGCAGCTGTTCAATGTGCACGAAATTCTTGAAGTGTGAGTTCACCTTCACTGATGTGCAGTGTTGCGGTTTTAGTTCTGCTTCATTCACCACGCAAGCCCTAACTTCAAACTGCATGTAACAAAAAATGGCGAATTTTTATCAGTTCGTTATATGCAGGTTTTAACTGCATATCTGTTGATGCCACCTCCGAGAATCTGGTTAAAATTCGGCGAACGATGCACTCTGGTTATTTTTTTTTTCGGCGAGGTGCGGGCGCAAAGCGCATGCGCAAGCACAGCCGGCCCTGTCATGGCAGTTGTCAGTGTTGCCAAGCAAAGAAATCAGCCGCTAAACTTTTCAGTAGATACCATCTAAACGGCAAGACCACTCCGAACTATTAGACCGCTTCCGTGGCTTATGAGGTAAACACATGCAGCCCAAAGGAAACCTGAGGCGTATTTGAGACAAAATACAATTAGGAAATGAGCGCACCAGCGTTCGTTTAACAATACACTTCGGATTGGTTTTCGATAATATAAATTTAAAAATTATTGAAAACGGCACCGAAACGAAACGAGATAAATGCAAATACCAAAACAAGCATGTCGGCTCTAGTTATCGTACGGACAACAGAAGCAAAAGGCCTCAAAAGGAGGTGCGCGACCAATGCGAACGCAGGAAAATTTATTGAATTTAGCAAACCTCCATTCCGTGCATGAAAGAAGGAGAAGGACAGGAAAGAAATCGTCGGAAGACTAGGAAGGGGATAGAGGAGAGAGAGAAATGCAAACATTTAATAAGTGCGTTGCGTGGTCGGACCAGCAGAAGACTGTCAGTCTTCTACAACGATTGGAGCGAAGCAACCGAACCCACGGCCAATTTTTTTTTTTCAGGTAACTACGGAACACATAATCCTATAATATAAAGGTAAAAGCTTACCCACAATTTTGGCACCTGGGAGGTACAAGGACGGAGTAGAAAGGTCTAAAACTCTTTTTATTATGGGGTCCCGTAATTGTTCTTTATACGAGCACGTAATCACGAAAAGTTATCTCGCTCCACTTACTGCCGAAGACAATAAGGGGTTACTACCCAGAGACACTGGTTCCTATTTAGTTCTCGGTTCTTCTGGAAAGCACCGAGACAGTCCGGTACATTTAACGGGTTTAATATTACTGCATCAGGTTGGGCAGATTTCATCTTTGCTGCGTTCGCACTGTCCTCACAAATGATATTATGCTGATGTGACTGGATAACCAGTTTCTAGAATGCCCACAACTTCGCACCATCGTGTACAACGGGACCTGGAATGACAATGGAATAATGATATTTTCTGACAACGCTACTCAACATTGCGACATAAAATGAATATTAGCGTAATATAAAATTATTGGTGAACACGTGTTTTTTTCATTGCTCATGTTCGTCGACAACTTGGCTGAGTAATCTCTTCGATAAATTCGTCCAACGCATTGCAGAAAATATTATATTACTTCAATCAGCAAATTCACAAACGCACCTAAGAAACGTGTTTGTTGAACTAAACGTGATTCAATTTCACTTTTTCCTTTTGCCATCCGAAGTGGACGAACACAAGACCTTCCTCCTAACTCAGGTACCCAAACTGTGCCTGCAACAAGACAACCAACTTGCTTCACCTTCTGTAGTCTTGTGCAGCCTTTTTAGAGGGCCGTGCGCAATTGCTCGCAAGCGCCATGGCTCAGACGTCGGTGTTAGAGCATGTCGAGTATGTTAGGGGCAACACCGAAATGTTGCAAAAAATCACAGACTTTGCCACGAAAAGCAGTCTCTATAAAATGGTTTAATAACTGACCGACTACCTTTTTAAGTTGACCAGCCACAAATGAACACCGCTGCGCTTTCAAATTGCCACACCAGCCGTAATATGCCTTCAAGAACTCTGCTGGACACCTCCTCTCCTCAGGGGAAGGTTGGTGTGTCTGTATTGCTCGAACGAGACGTCGGGAGGCAGCTACATTGAGAATGAAACTTGAACACTGCTTAGTCAGATCTACTACAACTAATTAGTGACGTCTTTCTCAATCCAATTTTTCATCCCCTTCTCACAAGGGTTTTTGCCTCCTCTCTGCATTAAAGTCATTAATTCGTTCATTCCTTTTGCCATTTTTTTAATGGCAGAAATTGGCCTGAGTAAATTAGGTTCTGTACAGCTGATCACCCACAGGAAAAAATTGATTGATTGATTGTAGGGTTTAACGCGCGGACGCAACGCAGGCGATGAGGCGCGCCGTAGTGGAGGGCTCCGGATTAATTTTGACCACCTGGGGATCTTTATCGTGCGCCGAAATCTCGCACACACGGGCGTTTTTGCTTTTCGCCTCCATCAGAAAAGCGACCACCGCGGCCGGGAATCGAACCCGCGACCTCGTGCTCAGCAGCGCAACGTCTTAGCCACTGAGCCACCGCGGCGGGTCACAGGAAAAAATACTCATGCAATCATGAACACTGGCGCTTTACGAGCACCTTGAAAAAATACCTTGAGATCTGCTGCCAACATGTTTAAAGGTAACAAACGAACGACTTACGTCAGTGTATAAACTCCGGTTAAATTCATGTACTTCAAATTAGGACGAGCAGCTGGTCTAGCTAGGCATGTGGAGCGAAGAAATGAAAACCCGCTGTCCTCCAGGCTACAAAAGTGGCTACGGATAGAGGTGTGCAAAATAAGGCAAAGACATTGTTTCAATACCAGAACAAAATAGTAAAATCGGGTGGAAAAGAATTGCTTGAGCTTCATAGCGCAGGAACAGTTGGGAGATTTATGCAAGAAGCCTTCGCTTGTAGTGGACATGATTGGGGGATTATTGGTATTGTTATTATTATTATTATGGCAACTCCAGAAGCACACCGGACAGAATGTCTGATTAAGTGTGTAGGTCAGTGAATGAGTGCGTGAGTGCGTGCGTGAGTGAGTGGGTGAGTGAGTGAGTGAGTGAGTGAGTGAGTGAGTGAGTGAGTGAGTGAGTGAGTGAGTGAGTGAGTGAGTGAGTGAGTGAGTGAGTGAGTGAGTGAGTGAGTGAGTGAGTGAGTGAGTGAGTGAGTGAGGGAGGAAGGGAGGGAGGGAGGGAGGGAAGGAACAGATAGACCCGGCTTTCCAAGTTCAAAACAATTCACGAAAACCAGATTTCGAGAGAGAGTGAGCCCTCCAAAAACTGAGGGACTAGGCTCAAGATGTGGCGCCTAGGAATGTGAATATGTGGCATCCGTGCGTGTGAAGGGACTTACTGGAAACGAGCAAAACGGCCGTTTCTATTGAACTGCCGCCCAAGCGTTTTAAAAATGTTTACATATCCTGTTGACGGGGACTCTGTGCTTTATACCAGTGTTGTACGGAACGGCGTTACAAGGAACGGCGTTCCTGAAACTAGTTCCTTTTTTGGAGGAACGGAGGAACGCCACCGTTCCATTAAGGTTCGGTGGAACTGTAACGGTAACTCGTTACGTTTTTGAAGGAACGGCAGGAACGGCGTTCCTGCCGTTACATCGCTAGGATTTGGCTGTTTTTGATGCCAAGGCTCGAGTACAAAAATCCACAAAGCGCTACTGCGTTTCTCTTCCTATAAGATGGTCAATTTGCCCGCCCTTCAGCCGTACGTGCTTCCTCGAAGGTCAAAGGCAAAAGAATAACCACGCAGCAGGCGGCAGCTTGTGTTTGCTTTCATGCTGGTTGCTTGCGCGGCGATCGACGGGTGAATAGCGTAGCCGCGAGAATGCTTTTCACCCTTCATCGTTTGTCTGGGGAGGCCAGAATGCGCGTCTGGCCGATAGAATTGTTCCCTGGCGGGGAAAGAATAGAGAGTTTTAGCAGTCCGTCCGTTCTGTCGTATGCGTTGTTACTGGGTTGACCGGGACCCGGCTGGGCACTTGGGCATTCGTTGAGGTAAGGGAATTAGTTCCGCGGGCCTGCATTCGCCATGTACGTGCCTCCGCACCCTTCCTACTCGCCGTTCCGCGCGCTCAGAAGCAGACCGGTCCTGGACAACCCGGTAACAACGTAGCCAACGAAACGGACGGACTGCTAAACGGGATCCGGACATTTCGGTGTCGGACATTTCGGTCCAGCACGTTTCGGTGTGGACATTTCTGTGCACGGACATTTTGGTGCTCGACGTCTTGACTCAGACATTTTGAGTGAGAGGATGTCCCAGGCAATCTTTGAACATTTTAGCTTTAATATTGCAATTTCGTGACTTGATATGATTTTACGTTCGAGACTTGTGCTTGCGCCGCCGTTCGTGGAAACGAACGCTAAACCCTGGCGGAGCATTGCCACGTGAAACCCAATTTCTGTAGCAGATGGTAAAAATTAACGTTGGTATTTTGGATACGTTGAACCATTTTTCTGTTATTTTAACATTCATGTGAACAACTCTAATACTTTAAGTGTTACCAAAGCGCTTTCCTTTACTTGACCCAACGGTGCAAGACGCTACTGCTTTTAGTCTATTCCTCCCCTCCCACCCCCCAGGAAAACTTCCGCAAAAAAACAACAACAACAGAAAAACGAGTTCGATTAGGCGCGTGTGCATTTCGGTTTAATTAATCTCTCAATCAATATCGCCTTCGTTGCATTCAGTGTCAGTTCTACTTAAAACTAACAAACCAACCATCGCACTTACGGTGGCGTTACTTAGGGTAGGGGAAAGCTGAGCCCCGCCGGCAATCATCCCCCTAAGTAGAGAGAGAGGGGTGTCACTTGTGCTTCACCATTGCGTCGACTGGACTTCGAAAACTTGAAGGCGACTGTTGCCGCTCTCGTCGCACTAGCCTATTCATTTTTTTTACTCCTTATAATGGGAGGAAGCGATGTATGCCTGGGGTGTCCATGATATGCGCGACTTGATGAGTTAATTCATAAGGGGCCACTGAAGGCGCAGAAAGAGCGATTCCTGGAGTGGGGGCGCCGTCGATATGACCGCGACACGCGGAAGGGCGTAGCCAGCAAACGATAGTGGCCATTCTGTTCTCAGCGGCTTTTTGGGTGGCTTTTTTGTGTCACATTATAGAGGTTTCGTGCGCCCATGGTGAATGTAAAGCTTTTTCTATGTTTTAAACGCGAAGTGTGCTATGTAATTGTTCTGAATGTATCACCCAATTCCTGCAAAAGCCTCCACTAAGAGGCTAGCAGTATGTTCTAAATAAAAAATAAAAAATCACTGCGGTGAAGTTTCGGAGACAAAGAACTCCACCACGCATGTAGGATTTTCAGGGAAAACCGAAAATAATATGACTAAAAAAGAAATCTGGTGGAGATTCGAGCGTACAGGAGGGAGGTTGGAGGTGGGGGGGGGGGGGACGCTAGAACAAAGAATTAAAATGTGGTAAATATAGGCTTGTAAACATTAAACGAAGGTTGGTTGTCCCGAACACAATGGCTGGATTTTGTATGCACAACCGGTACGCGCTTAATCAGCATATAGGACATTAGAACCTGCGGCTGTTTTCCAAAATGCCCGTTTTCCTCCCCGACAATATCCTTGACCAGTGTTCGCGACTTCATTTTAGCAAGGCAGCCCAGCCTACGTAATACTCTTCATTATGTTTTCTTCATTCTGATGGGCTAGCTAATGTTTTTTACTTTTTGGATATTGAGAATGTGCATGTAATTTTTGTAATTTGAGGGTGTGATTTAAAAAAAATACAAAAGAGGCGGTAGACCATCGTAAACACGGGTAATTGTCTTAGCCAAAAAAGAGCGATTATAAATTAACCTCTCATAAATAAAAAAAAACGTGTGCTAAAGAATTCAATGGGCTGCATAACAGGTGCCCCAGGAAGAGGTATTAAACAAAAATATAGAAATGTAGAATTTCTAAAAATACCTGGCAAAGATCGAACATGGCATCAATCAAAAAATAAATTCACTGCTCCTGATTGTTGTCCATAACCCACGTTAAGCGGAAATAAAAATATAACGGCTGTCGCAAACAGGCAAGTACCGGATAATTTGGTAGCCGAAATGTCCGTACACCGAAATGTCCGTACACCGGAATGTGCGTGCACCGAAACGCCCGTACACCGATATTTCCGTACACCGATATGTCCCTACACCGAAATTTCCGCACCGAAATATCCTCCACCGAAATGTTCTCGAGCCGTCTGGAGTTTGTCTGGTGCTCCCTGAAAAAATTCGCCTAGGAGCGTTTTTTTTATTATCTTTATCTCCAGATAATCTGATGCCGGTGGTGTTAATATTCGTATAATATACGTAGTTCGATGTGAGTTTTAAATGTCTCACTTAATTTCGACCCAGGATTATCCGACACTATATTTTAATTTAAAAACCTAATTGTAACGTTAATGTAACGACACGTTCCAATTTTCGAAGTGGAACTGGAACGCGTTCCTTTCGCAATAAAGGAACTTGTAACCGGAACTCGTTTCAAAATTGGCAAGGAACGAGGAACGAGCTTTCGTTCCTATTTCGGAGGAACGTGTACAACACTGCTTTATACGTTGTAGACCTGGCATGGAGTCAGTAGTTGCACTTCCGTATGCTTACGAGGGTGCCGCGAAACCGTTTTTTTATCGACGTGAGCGGATATGCTGCTTCGACTACAAAAATATTTGCGAAGCAGCCTGGCAACGGTAGCGGAAACTAAATGAAAGCTTATCCTTGCAAATCTCTCCTGGTTTCGGAAAACGCTTCTTGGTTGTTGCACCTTCGTGGGTCCATGCAGATCGTTTTGTGTGCCTAAAACGATTGCTAACAGACACATTTGTTCTAAAACGTATTCTCTTTATTTTCCGTTCTGCAAACTCTCAACCCCGTACTTGATTCCCGCAGATGCTCCACCAATGAGTACTCCGGCGATGATAGCCTGGGCAATGAGCATGATGAAGTATTCCTCGCTGCCTTCCTCGGGTTCCTCTTGGAACATTTTCAGAGCCTTGATGGCTTCCATAGTGCTCTCGCGTTCCTCCGGCGTGCTCAGGGACACGTCACCCTGAAGCAGTTTGCCGAGGGACTCAATCTTTTGGCCCATACCCTTCAAAGCCGTGGGCTCGAACCCTGCACATTTCGTTAAGGATGCAGTGAATTCAACATGAAGCGCCTTAGTGATTAAAACAAACTAACAAAAACCTTTCCCACCTCTACAAATATATCATACGTAAATCTTTCTCCCTAGAAAGATTAATGCATTTATGGAGGTAAAGGAGCTAGGGGTAAATGAACGACAGAATAAAGCCCTCCACTACCGGTGACTCCTTTTCGGTGAAAACGCGATGCCGCAAGGTCGCACTGCATTAATACGCACTCTCTCCCACTGTTCACCATCCAGCCTACAATCAGCGGTATTGCGATGCCCCTGCCGTGCAACCGGTTATCAACTAAAGGTCGTGCATGTGTAACGCCATTTATTTTTATCGGCTTTGGTCGTTTGATCAACTGTGCTCTTTCTGTATCCTGTTCTTTCCCCGCTCTCGTCGATGACAATAACTCTTCGTGGGGTGATAGCTAGGTCTGGATATTCTTGGAACATTTCCAAGCTGTCGAACTTTTTAGAAATAAAATGTAGCATCATTCGGCGTGAAAATATTTTACCGCTGATAAAAATTGTCTTCCTATATTTCATTTGACAACATTTCTTGTTGAATGTGGGCGTATGACTGAAATATTAGGACGTAGGAACAATCAAAATTTTTACCCTTTTGAAGCTTGTCCCCTTCGACTCCACCAGCTTCTTGTCTGAAAAACAAAACGAACAAAATTTAGTTTCTTGGACAAAATTACGGACGCCGTTCTACTCTATCGATGAGCCATTTTTCTAGAACACGTCGCCCGGTCGAGTGAACATTTGATTCACGCTTTAAATATTTTATCCGATTACAAAAGTATGATCGTGGCCGTTGATGCCACTCAAATGCTGTTTTAAGTTGTAGATACTGTGCCTGTCGCTCTTTTCTCGTATTTTATTGCGTGTTTTCACTGTTTTGTTGGTCAATTAGGAACCAACCCGTCCTGGTTTATACACCAGTGTTTTACTAAGTTTTGCTGAAGCCCGCATCCTGCGCTTAGTAAAGATTCTTCGGTCACTTGACGAATGAGGTCTTCGGTAGGGCTACTGCGCTGGAAGTCCAGCACCCCGAATAATGAGGTAGATACACAGGCGCACGAATGCATGGTTTGAGAAATACTAGATTTAAACCTCTTGGCTGTGAGAATACCTATGGCGATACTATCTGTGCATGGTCTAGTAAAAACTGCCTGCACTGCCATGCGAGCAAGGAACTAGATTTTAGTTGAGGAAATAAGCGCTCCTCTTTTCCTCATCGGGTGCGTAAAGGTAGTTTGAGACGGGTGTACAGGCTTGAAGCTATCTTGTTCGTACGATTGCCAAGGGTTCTGCTAAAATGTAACAGAGGCAGCAATCTGGTTCTGATGGGTTCAGATTTCATCTGCATATGGTTTCGGATTCCGAGCATATGAAAAACGAATACTTACACAAGGGTGGCATCTGGCGTCACAAGCAATATGGAAAAAGAAGGCAAAAGATAAGAATTAGCGTTAGGTATTTCTAGACGTTTTACTTCCTTTGAACTCTACAAACCATAAGTACAAGTCGGCCAATGTGCTCTATTATCGGGTTACCTTCGTTTTCTCAATCGCGATAAAAATGAACGTGAAACGTAGCCATAAACTCCTTTTTTAGTATGTGATTGCTACTCATCCAAAATAGCACGGTCATTGGTGGTTTACTGAGTTCATTATTTTGTTCAACGCTGTCCAGAAACTTCCTCGCAGAGTTTTAGTTAAGCATGAATGGCAATCTATAGCCATGTCCTCAAATGCGGAACAGTTACTGGTCAGCTAGTAAGTCGTTCTAGGAAACACAGAGAGCCATCACTCATGTGATTTCACTGCTATCTGAAATAAACTCCCCAAGAGGGACTATTTCTCTTCAAATACTTTATTTCATATTGTTTCTGTTTTTAAACTAGGAATTGGGGTTTGCGGGAATAGTGGGAAACTAGACGTCTTACGAGGATGTTTGTGTAGTAATAAGTAACTTACTTATATCCCAAATAAATAACTCAAGACATAGCACTTCACTCCAGCTACTTTCTTCTCACAAATGTAGTTTACGTTTTCAATGAAAATTCTGCTGCAAAAGGTGATTAGAGAACTGAATTTCGAGGATAATGTGTGAGTAATCAGAAATTTATTATGAAAGCAAACACATTTCAAAACATATGTACAAGCAGCGATCCTCTGACCAAAAACAAGCATATTACACAATTGGCTCACCCAGGGTTGTGGTCAGGGCCAGCAGGACGAGGAAAATGAACATCTGCATGATGTTTTTTCCTGCGAAAAAAAATGTTTTTTTTTTGCTGCAACGTTCCTAAACACAAAGAAAGCCTTGAGTGGACGGTGTGGAAGTGCCTTTAGCAGCTTTTATAAATACGAATGTATTAAGAAACAAAATTATACACTTTTGCTTCACTTCAATGCCCGGCAGAGAACACTGACTTCGTTATATCGTGTACGTGCCGGTTGTCTAGAACGTATAGCTTACTGTGAGCTTTTAACACAAAACCTGCCTCACGGCAGTTTTTGTTTTCTTCCGAACCCCCCGTAACAAAATTTTGTGACGTGCATTAAAATTCCACCAAATGTAGGCAAACTTGCAGAGGCAATAAAGCATTTCATAATAAATTTTAATACTTTCCGGGAGATTTATTATAAGCTATGAATTTTGAACCGCAAAGAGTGAGCCTTAGACCGTAGAGACGCCAGTGTAGGCTTCGCCAGTGACTTTCCAAGCCGAATGGGGCCGTTAAAGTTAACTACGAACAACAATGCGGATGCGCGGACTACATGCGTGGAAGGATAACCTAGTAAAAAAACACAAATGTGCGGGGAGGGAGGGAGGAGGGGGAGTTAAAAGAATTATGTCTTGCTAAGTGTTTGTGTATTTATTAACGAGAAGAAAAATTATTTGCGCTCCCCCGAAACAACTTGTTATGTCGATCGAACTGCAGTTAGCCGTAAACCAGGGAAGTAACTGAGCAGCCCAAAGTGCTTTTGGTTCCTTTAAACCTGCATAACAAAGGTATTCGGCCTTCCGCTTCTAAACAACACCAACAATCCCCCCAATAAATATGGCAGTCCCTTGTCCCTGGCGAAGACGTTGAGCTTTGAAAATAGCCGCGCACTGAATATACAAGTTCCCGACCCCCCAACGCCACCACAGGGGGCACCGATTTCATATATTTTGATGTACAACAACCAGCGCCCATAAATTGTCTACTTTCGTCTTAGCAATGTAAATATGAGGCATGAAAAACACCACGAATGACAGCTGAAATAGGGTGGTGAATTAAATAAAAAGGGAAAGGTGATTGGAAATAAAGCGGCGGAGGCTTTTTGAGTTGCAGAGCTTGTAATCTTTCTCGTTTTCTAACACCGACCTCATGTTCTTTTTGCGCAGCTGTTATTGTCAGAGTAAAATGGTTGACATTGAACTACTGAATGTTTTTTTTTTTCTCTTTGTAGTTGCGTGGCCCAGTTATCGAAAAAAAAATCTCGCAGCTTGCACTAGTGGTGCAAGGCTTGCGAAACAGCAGAGCTGGCGGCCCCTTTCCATTCGTCGAAGATCCGGCTGTTTCACCTCACATAGATGTCCGAACTTGCCGCTAAATGTTCTCCGTGACTGGCAGGCCGGGATCGTTTTGTCCACATGCTTTCACACGTCTATGTGGAACCGCGTTAGCACGCGCTAAAACCCTCGGCAGCCGGCATCGCGTACTCGGCGTCTGTCGCATGAACTCGATGTCTATGCTCCCCACTTCAGGCGCGAAATCAGGTGAACAGGCAAGGAGAACAGCACGCGAGAGATCCCGCCACGAGCTATGGGAAGAGTCTTCTGGAAGGTCAAGCTGGCCGACGCCAGGCGCTCCTCATTAGGCGCAGGCTCTCGTGCGCTGTGTATATTTGCAAGCTCCTCACGTGGCGCAAGGCCACACGCGAAGCTGACCGACACCGGGCGCTCCTCTTGAGGCGCATGCTCACGTACGCTAGGCTCGGCTGAGCTTTCAGGTAACACTAGATGTCGGAACTAAAAGCTTAGACAGCCCGGCTGTTAGATATATAATTAATTAAATATCTCCACACCCGCAAACAGTTAATGTTCTCCTTATTTATGGAATTTTATTTTAAGGTTCCTAAAACAAATCAACAGCAACATAGTCGACTGTATAATTGCTATAAAAACTAGATGCCAATTCCGCTGCGGCTGCTTTTCTGGCGGAGGAGAAAAGCAAAAGTGCCCGTGTGTTCCAGATTTCGGGGCACGTTAATGACTCCCAGATGGCCAAAATTATTCCCGAGACCTCCACTACGGCGCGTCTTATGGCCTTTGTAGCTTCGGCGCGTTGAACGTCATAATAAATCAGTATAGAAATTATAAACAACAAACAAATACACAAGATGCCAATGGCAACGATTGAAACCTACCAAAGCGGCGAAGTTATAGCGGCCGCGCTATTGACCAGAAATTCAGTAACGACTTTGCCGAGTGCGAAGCCGCCTACCTTTACCAGAGAAGTTTACCTACCTCTGTGATCTCGGCGACGTACCAAGGATGGCTAGAGTTGGGGCAAAGCGTCTTTTATACTTAGCCATAATCTGTTATCACCGTTAATGAAGAATGTGCAGGTTCATCCGGAAAAACGGGCTATGTACGTCCCTGAACTTTTATCGCCAGGATAGGATACTTCAGTGGGCTTGTCCTCTTCAGTGCTTACAGTGTTCTTCAAAGCGACCCTATTACGGTAACGTTCAATAGCCTTGTTGCTGTCGCATCATTTCACGCAGCCATTGTCTTCGCTACGTCCGCCGTATCGGTCAATGTGCGTGAGTGGGACTAAGCCACGAGCCATGCCACTCCGGACAGATGGATGACCAGCGAAGCTTTGTAGCTCACGACAGAGAGGTTACGGAGAGTTTAGTATGAATTTACTGTGGTTTAAGGCGATAAAACGAAGTTTGTGGAGCCATAGCTCATTTGCCGCGCCAAGAGCGCGCACTGGACTCGCACACTAAACGACCGCAAGACAAAACATAGACGCTCTTCGGTGCAGTCGGCGCTGAAGGCACGAACACCCACTGAACTTGGATCTAGGCAGCGTCTTCTTTAATCATTTGTTGTAGGCGGGCATCCATTCTCTTTTCCTCTACCTTCCTTTGTGAATACCCCCCCCCCCCCCTCTAACGAACAAAGGAGTAGACGGGTTTACTGCGCAACCGCACGAGGCACTGACTTAACCTTGGCTGATTTTGAAGGTCATATTGACGCTTAAAAGAACGAGCTGTTTTTTTTTAGTGTTTCCATAACTTGCACGGAACTAAACGTGCGGATATACCAGGAGCCATTGAATAAAATATTTTGTGCAACAGTAAAATTGACGACAATGACAACTACAGGACGACAATGACAACTATAAATAAGTAGATAACCGGCTGGTAGATTCTGGCTACCAACCGCCGTTTGTGATTGGCTTCACTGTTTTAAATCCGCTTGTGCCACCAGACACGCTATGCTTTAAAGAATTTTTTAATGATAGTGTTTTGAAAAGTGGCCAATCGCGGAACTAAAACATTAACTACGCGTTCACAGCCTTACGTGCGCTAATATCATACGTTGTTCCCCCAAATGGAGTCTTTCAGACAGCGTGCAATTCTTGAGTTGTTCGACACTGGATAATTAACGTGCCAAACATTGCCTCGCCATATTTACACAATATTTTCTCTCATCGTAAACCACCTGTCTTAACAAATGAGGACCAATGTCCGAGTTTTGTACGTGCGCAGCTGCCAACTCTACCAGCTTCTCAAGGCACGCAGCAAGGCACGGGACGAGGCGTTAAGTTACGGAGCACCTAAGGCTGAATGGTTTCCGGTTTTAACTTACATAACACTATTGGAAGTTATCTAGGATTTCGTTCGGCATCAATCGAGGCTTTGTTTCTTTAGAAGTATGTATTTCAGCTGTCACTTCACTGTGTTGTTTACTTTCAATATTGGTGTTATGTAAACGGTCGTGTGACCCACCGTGAAGGGTCACCACCCTTATCATTCAGTCATTTAAGGGATTTTCAATAGAAATCATGGTGTCACTTACGAAAAACAGAAGAAACTACCTGCGTGATTTGCCAGCAAGGCGGCTGAATGCCGCACACGGCATTTAGCCGACTGGGCTAGTAATCTCGCATTTTTATAGGCAAGTTGTCCGATATAAATAAACACTGCGAAAAAGGAAATACTCTCGTGTGACCTCGTGCGTGTCTTGCAACGGTACGTGCAAGTGTGCAAAACAATCAACCAGTATAACAACTAAAACAAACATTACCAGCAGTTGTAGCAACAGAAAAGGCTTTTTTGAGACACATCTACTGAGCTGGGGTTTTCGCATACATTTTGAGTTATTTTATCTCTTACAAAGTGTTCATTTCGCAAAGAATTTTAGGCAATCTCCACCAGCACTCTGCTTCAGCACGCAATGTTCGTGATGCCACAAAACTAGTGCGGGAGAGTGCATCGAGCGGTGATTCCTGCTTTCACGCTTTCGGAATTTTCGGCGTTTTGAAAAAAACTGTTACTACAGCGGGAGGTGTATTTGCATTCGGGGCCTTGTGATCTACTCATTCCATTTAGTATCCCTTTAAGTGACATCCGTCTGAAACACAGCGGAAAATTGAGCTTCGGTGTCACCATTAATGGGCATGGGAAATTTCTAATGTATAATAAACGAGCCGAACAAAGGCGACTTCGCCAACTAATGAAACGTAAAATAACTTATGTAGGTATTTGGTGCGGAATTTGCTTTATTTGTTTTATTTGCGGAATTTGCTTTATAGACATGCGTTCATTTGTTTGAACAGGTGTGCATTATCTCGCACACGCATAACACAATATACTTTAAGGAGTAACGCCATTGCGAGAAAACGGTGATGTGATCGATTATAACGAAAGTTGTCAGTTTTTAAAAAAGACGCTCGTTTCTGTTGGCTTGGATCAAACTGGCTAGGACCCCACTTCGCTTCTTGCGTTTGCTTCTCTTTTCACAAGGATATGAAAAGGAGCCAGCGGCTGGCGTTCTCGAAAAGACAATCAGTTACTGTTTGTGTAGGAGTTGTTTCTAGACGACGCTAGAAATCCTCTTAGATAGTGATGTCATCAAAAATGATCAATATTAAAATTCAATAATGAGTTCAGTTGGGTCAGTTATCACCTGTACTTGGAAAATTTGTTATACTAGTTAGTTCTATTAAACTACCATTTTTTTTAATCTTTGTCCCCATTTCGGCAGCTGTGCCTTATTTGTGAACGTCAGTTGGGTGCTGCTAGCAATCAGTTTTTGACCGTGAACACGTTCGCAACTGATATGAAACGCAGGGCAATGCCTGCATGCACGCTTCTAATCAATCCCTGACCCGGGGACGACCAATAGCACGTCGGTTGACGTAGGTTTCTCACCCGACGCGGCAACTTCCTGTAACCCAGTTTTCTCAATACCTTATTTGTGGCATGAATTCAGACACGCGAAAGGAGGCCCAAGAAGACCTCGCAAGCCACACACGATTGCAACAAATAAAGAACCCGTATGGAGCTGGTTCCTTAATTAAACAAGCATTTTTTAATGCGGTACTACCATTAATACTTTGCCCATCAATATATATATATATATATATATATATATATATATATATATATATATATATATATATATGTCTATATATATATATATATATATATAGTGTGCAACAACCACACTAGCATAGAATAGCTTTAACTGGTGCTAGTTAGAACAAAATTCAAACTTGGACCAGTTTAAATAGCGAAGGAATGCAGTACAACCCTATGTCATCGCGGAAATCGACAAAAATGCAAACTTTTAAGGTAGATTGCGGGAGCAATCGCTATCCACAAAACTGAAAGATCCTGCAACGGCATACTGTCCCTTGCCTTCCATATCGAGCAGAGAAATCACTCTTTCAAAGTGAAAGCTTTCGTAGTGCGCCAATGGGGTACAGTTAAAAAAATAATGCGTTTGCCCATAGACCAGATGGTGGAAAGAAAACTTGTGATAACATATGCGCACACACGGCGCGTGCATTGAACCGGACATCCGTTGTGTCGAAAGGGTTACTTGAAAATCGCGAAAAAGGAACCGTTCTAGTTTAGAAAATACAGGCATCTATCATGAAGAAGGGTTACAGTAGTATGCCTTTATCTCACAAACCGCGCATCGGTACACATTAAATCGCTCGTAGATGCGTTTACTTAGTGCGCAAAGTATCGTCGCACGAGTTCGTTCTTCGTTTGCGGTTTGTGTCTTTGAAGGTTTGCCGATCGCTTGGACGCAGTTTTGGATGCACTTTTGGACTCACTAGTTAACGTCTTGACGCACTTTTGACACAGTTTCCTTGTTAGAAAAGCTTTAGAGCTTCTCTCAACTTTTCTTAGAAAGGGGCGGGAAATTTTTCTTTCACGCAGCAAACTATAGCACCTTTCATCAATCTCCTCCCGGGACTTGCAGGGAACTCCGTGTATGTGTGTGCACTCTCGCGTCAAAATTATGTTATTCAGCAGCGTTCCGTGCAATAATTGTCAATCTGCATCCGTGTAAGGTCGAGTTGCTTCATCACCATCACATGAACATGTGGCGGTAATGTGAAAAGCGAGTCATTGCAGATGCTACGAGATGAGCAGCTTAAGCGCTGTTTAGAACGCGTACGCCTTCTGTTACCAAAAAATAAGGTTGCTGCTTCAGCAGGAGCATCTTTTGGTCCCAAGTTTAAAAAGTTAAAGCAGTTCCACTCAAAGCAAAATCTGTTACGTGTGAAGCAGTGATTCGCCAGAGGGGCTGAGGCGCCATTCTACGCTCTTTGCTGTTACTCCCCATGCTCTTCCCTAAATGTGTCACTCCTGTCTTGATGAATTGGTCAAAAATTCCTTCCATGCAATTCAATTTTCCTGACTTCGCAGTGCTGGCACGCCTTCTCCTGGGGCAGGTATCATCCGTTTGTTCATCTTTTGTTTTAAGTGCAATGCACTTCTTAAGCGACCCTGAACCTGCGTCCACCGGCGATGTCCGCGCACGGGGAGATGGGCGCGCGCAGCCTGGCCGCTGAGATAGCACATACCCACGTGGGGGATTGGCCAGGAATCTCCTCGCCTTCCTTGGCAACGGGGGGAGATGGGCGCGCGCTGCCTGGCCGCTGACATGGCACATACCCACGTGGGGGATTGGCCAAGAATCGGGCGTGAGAAGGGCTAATGCACCTGCTTAAAGGAGTACTGACACGAAATTTCAAAGCTGAGATCCGCTCTAGCAATCAAGTACAATGACAACACAAATAGGTGTCTGTGAATAAATGCATCTTTCTTTCTTTGTAGTTGTGTGTGTGTGTGTGTGTGATCTCTCTTTCGCGAACATTACCGAACCGCGCAAATTCAACTCGTGCATTCCCACTTTCACATTCTTCCCCTCGGGGAAATGCGGGGAATTTTTCTTGTTCCGCTTGGAACAGCATGAGCGGGAGGTCTGTGCTTTTTATGTTTGTTTTCGCTTCGCTCGTGTTGGAGCCATGCTGAGCCATTTTGAATGCGTCGTTTTTTCTTCCGTGGCCACTTGTAACAGTGGAGTTGTTTGAGGCGAGCGTTATTCATCCGTCGCACCAAAAAACCTCAAAGTACGAGGCAAAGGGGCGAGGAGGCAAGTAGCCCACGGGCAAGTGTTGGGAGCGCGCGCCTCAAGAAACAAATGTTACTATGGAGGCCCCGGGAATCGAACCCGGTACCTTTATGCCATAAAACCGACAACTTAACCACTGGGCCACCACAAAAGCCCTAGGCATAAGGGATTAGAAGCGGGGGGGGGGGGGGGGATGGGTAACAATAGGATGTGCAGCCAAATGTAAAGAAAAAAAAGGTTGTGTTGGCGTGCAGTGGGAAAAACCTTCAAGAAAAAAGGCCAAATAGGAATTTACGCAAGTGCTTGCCCAAACGGGTTAAAGAAGAAGCGAAAAAATAAATAAACCCAACATTTAGGCGCCCAAAGCGTGCAAAAACCATTATTTCTTGCTTTCAGAGGCCGCCTCATTACGAGACAGAAAGGCAAATGCACGCATGTGTTGGTGAGATTGGAAATAAGTAACAAAAGAACGAAAGAGGCGATAATTTAACCTCGAAAAATTAAGCACAACAAAAAACAATAAAATGCAGCCGCCGCTGCAGCAAATACAAATCACTGGAGAAAACGCATCCCGTTGTCAGGATCTAACCTGGGTCCCTCGTGTTATAAATTTGGCTTCTTCGCGATTGTTTACGTAGCGTGATCTCTCGCGTGCGGTTCTCTTTGCCAGCACACATGCGTTCGCGGCTGAAGTGGGGAGCAGAGACGCCGATTTCGCGCTACAGACGCCGAGTTTTTGAAGCCGGTTGCCGCCGCTTCTAGCGGGTGCTGACGTTGTTTCACTTTGGTACAAATGTGAAAGCCTGCGGTCAAAACGATCCGGACCTGCCAGTAATGAAGAACTTTCAGTGACAAGTTCGGAAATTTATGTGCTGTGCAACACTCGGGTCTCCGAAGAAGGGAAAAGCGTTGCCAGCCCGGCTGTTTCTCCGGCCTTGCACCCCAAGCGCAAGCTTCACCAGCTTGTTTTCGCTTACTACCATAAAAACCAACCCAATGAGCATACCTAAACGAATGAACGCCGGCACTGCCGGTTAAGTACTTATATTTTGCATCAAGTGTACCTGGAGTTTTTTTGCGCAAAAAAAATTGGGATATGCACAGGGGGGATTAAAAGAAAATTAAAGACGTTCCACTCAATGTGAAAGCTGTCGGAAGTACAGAGCAGTGATTCGCCATAATGACCTGTACCGCCTATATCCGCTTACTGCTACCACCCCATGCAAATCAAATTTACTGCCTTCGCAGTGCTCGCGCCCCCGTGCCTGAAACTGCGCCAGCGGGAGTTCTGTTCTCTGTGCTTTTCTCCCCCCGCACGTGCCGGCGTTGCACTGCCACATTTTATGCAAGCGCGAGGATTGGATTGGATTGGATTGGCTGGGCTTGGATTGGCTTGGATTGGCTTTAATTGGATTGGATTTGGATTTGGATTTGGATTTGGATTGGATTGGATGATAAGCAGCAGTAAGCATGATAATGAGCTAATCCCAAACGACCAGGAAACCTAAGAATAACCAGCTGAACATTAGCTCACGCTACGTATATCCTGGCATAGCCGAGGTAAGCCACTGCTAAGCGCCAGCGGTTCACGAATATCGAGCGCTTATGACTATATAAACCGCTTGGCTCTGGAAGCCTCTGGGTTACGGCAGGGCGAAGGTACCGTGACAGGCTACACCGTAACGCCGTGACAATATGCTTGAATCCAGAGAGCGAGCATGGACGAAAAGGCGAGCTCCTAAAGTGCTCTGCGCCTAAAATGGGCGCAACGGAGCACACAGTATCCGAGGCATGCTGCACCGTCTGGCGGCACTGCCAGTGAACTGCGCGTATGCGTAGTTCTTTAAGAGATTTTCAGAGTGTCGCCTACTTGTAGGCGGAAATGCTTGATAAAGAAGCGACGCCGGTGAGTTATTTCGAGCCGTCTTTTTATGCTCTGTCGCCACTGAGCAGCCTGTTATCTACTACATTATGGAGGCAAGCCCGCAGCAAGCTGATTGCAGCTAGCATGATGCCCTTCCACGATCATCCTGCTCAGTGGCTACGTAGCGTGAAAACGAACCTAAAAATAAAGGAACAGCGTCGCTTCTTGCTCAAGCATTTCCCATAAGTGTAGGCCACGCTCTCAAACGCTGTCAAAGAAGTGCGCATGCATGCAGCTCACTGACTTTGCAGCCAGATGACGCAGCATGCATCGGAGGATGTGCGCTCCGTTGTTCGCATTTATTTTATTTCCCCCTGGACGCCCAGTGCCAAACCTTCTAGGACTTTCGAACGGTTCTGCATATATAAACATCTTGTTCAAGTATCTTCAACTTTTGGGCGGAAGGCTGAATCGAGAAACAAGCGAGCATCTTTTCGAAGCCTCTGTTTGGGTGCGTGACGTCGCGGCACTGCGTGGCTAGCTAGCGTGACAGCGGACAAGCCACGACGACAAGCCGGGCCGCGAAAGTGCTCCGCATTTGCAGTTGGAGCTTTCCGGTCCGAAGAAATTCGTTCAAAATTAATTACTCTAAAGGTATTTAGGTTCTTTTTAAAGCGTTTTGGCACTGCTAATATTGAGGGCTAAAGCTTGCATTGCGCGGAGTTTCAAGTTTTGCACTTAAATATACTATGTTGTAGAGGAAAGGAAACTATTTCATTTAAATGTATGGGCAGTAACTTATGACCGTGAGTTACGCACTCTTTAGAGTTCTGGAAAGTATCTTTACAGCGTTATTGTCCAAGTCGACTCCCTGCTCCACGCGAAATATCACTTTCCTGGAGTGGTTCCACTAGATTCCAGTGAATTCCGAGTTTTGAGAGAGAAAGCTGGGGATGCATTTACGGGGTTTCTGGATGCGCATGTTTTCCGCGTAGCCTGCGTGCACTAGCTAGCTCGCGAATCCACCTAAGCAGCGGCTGCGATTTATAGCCCCCGTGTTCGAGTCCCTGGTGGTCCCATGGCCGATCTTACCTGGAGGCAGGCGCCAGGATTCTGGCATCGATTCTGCGAAGCCCCCTGCACTCTATACCACATGGTGTGGGAGTGTCAGCTCAACCCCTCACTTTCCGTGATTTCTAACCCCTCGGTTGAGCAGTGGGAGGGAGAACTGGCCAGCTCGAGCGCCGATGAACGCTTCGGCTGATTCACCGGGCTGAGACGGCTGGACGCTCCAACGGGGTCCTGGACTGAAGAAACCGAGCACTTGGCTCTTTTTCTTTAATAAAGTTTACTCGCTCTCTCCCTCTCTCTATCTCTGGCATAGAAATCACGAAAATGCTTCCCGCAAGCAACATTTGGAAAAGAGGGTTTAGGCTAGTTTATGGTCGACTCACCTGATCACATTCTTGTGGGCCTGACTGATTCGTGACCCACGGGCTTAAGAAGCGTCGTGTACCAATAAGAAAAGGTATAAAAATAAGACCTAGTTTGCTTCTTTTAGAAATACAACGCTTTTTAATGAAATAAAAATAAACCGAGAATACATTTCGGCTTTTTCTCGTTTTCACTAGATGGCGCTAGCTGTCTAGAAAGTGAGAGTTCTGCGTGTTTGAGTACCGAAGGTACATATTTTTAAAATAGGCTTACTAGGGCGCTGGGAATATTTGTATGAATTTGTAAAGCTTTCCGTATTCGGCCCCGATGTTTTTTTATGCCCGCAGCTCATGAAGTAGTATATCCCATAGCAATGCTAAAAAGTGACTCGCCCTTAACGCTGTTGCAGCTTGTTGGGTGAGAGTCGCCCGTTCGTCTAGCGAAGCGTTGCGGGTACGCGAAGCCTACTTGAGTGCAATTGTTCTAGGTTTAACATGTGCTGATGTCGCTCGGCGCTGCCTACTGATTTTTTGGCATTCTCATATTGCCCGGATTAGGGGTCTTTAGTGGGTCCGTGGTCTGCATGTTTTATGTGCGTATTGGGTTAGGAACCTTCAAAGCTTAATGAGACGGGATGGACGCATTAAGAAAGCAGCTGTCCGTTGCGCTTGAATTCGGGTAAGTGGTTACAATATTCTTGGATATTTGTCCTGTTTTACCTAAACAACCAAACTGCGAGAAAACTGGTTCTCGTAAGGGCTAGGTTTTCTACTGACTGCTCACAAGCGTGCGCTTATTTTTCTTTTTTTTCCCAGCAGCAAATAAACAGCTACCTTTTGACGGCCCAGTTAAAGCTACGCTATCGTAAAGACTATGGTAGCCTGAACACAATA
The DNA here is from genome assembly GCF_048455015.1 of Haemaphysalis longicornis. Taxonomy (NCBI): domain Eukaryota; kingdom Metazoa; phylum Arthropoda; class Arachnida; order Ixodida; family Ixodidae; genus Haemaphysalis; species Haemaphysalis longicornis. The sequence continues at coordinate 169,565,730 of NW_027526295.1, forward strand.
TTGCGACGTAATTATAAACTTGAAGGGTTCCATGTGGTTCGAACTTATTGACGCGTTGAACCATTTCCTATAATAATTATTTTTCAATCTGTGCCCACAACATCATCAGCCATTTCACTTTGCTTAAGGGAACCACCAGAAAATCTGCGGTGGCAAAAAGATGAATAGAGGCACGAAACCTTGACAGAAGTCCTGCTGCTAATGGCCTTCCCTAGAGGTCATTCAATCACGGCCGGGAATCGAACCCACGTCCTTGGTCTCAGCAGTACAACACCATAGCCATTGAGCCACCTCGGCGGGTGTTTATTGCACTACTTGTCAATGTATGAAACTATATTTACAACACATATTCACAACTATGTACAGATACAAATGAGTTGATTGCGTACACATACAAATGGGATAATTACGAGCTGAAAAAAAACTAAACACGAGGAACAATTATGTACAGATAGTTAATTATAGGGGCAACATTGAACAATTAATAAGGAGGGCATACCCATCAGGGCGAGAATCATTTTGGCCATAGACGTCTTTAAGATTAATGATCATGTGGCAGAAGTGTGATCTGCAAGAAACCATAGGCTCAGCGTACCTATACAGCATTCGCGTTTTCCATAAGCTATGCAGGGCGATTAGAAAAAAACAATCATATGGCACATCACCATATGCGGGTGATACGAGATACCGTATGCCATGCAGAGTCAAGTCAAAGTCCTTCTTAGCAGTTCTTTGGAGGACATTCCAAAATGGTATGGCATCCTTACAATTTATGAAGCAGTGCTCAATATTTTCCGGTACATCGCACAGCCAACGGTTCACAGAAGACACAAAAATGTTTCGGTTGTGCAGCCATGCCTTACAGGCAAAGTATGGCTGTGCAGTTTGAAGAAGGACGTTTTTAATGAGGGACAAAGCAGCATTTTACGGACACGTCAGAAGACATCTTGTCCAGCTAAGTTAGAATAATCAGTTCAGTACAGTGACGCTGGGAAAAGCATGGAAATTAGGTCCTTGTAGAGATTAACACCAGACACACAACTTATAACCTTGGGCGAAACGAACCGGCAAAAACTGTATTGATGTGTACACTTCATACATAAACACCCACAACAAGTCTGGTCGAGAACACTGACGAGACAACAAGATCAGGCATAACCTCAGCGTGGTTAAGTTGCAAAAAAGCACGAATAACAGGGTGGAACGAGCCCCGAAAAAAGAAGAACCCCGTAACTCTTTGCCGTACAAAGAGATAGGTGAAGCCCAGCCCGCCAGCGCAGACCGGTCTAAAAAGGTTGTCGCGCTTCATTAGCTCCGTGGTAGACGACCACACAAACGTAGCAAAAACCCGATGGAACCACTCTATATGACTCCGAGCGCAATGAATAATTTGTATTGCAAAGACCAGTTTTGGCGAGAACATGTTACATGCCTGGGCCCTTCCAAAAATCGACGGGTTTTGCGGAACGAAAGCCTGGGAATAACTACGAAAGGCATCAGTGCGCCCCCGCCAACAGAGGGAGCTTTATCGGTAGGAGTGCAGCGGAACGCTGAGGTTGCAGATGTGTCGGTAGTGTTTTCAAAGCGGTGGCTGTGGGAGAAAGGGGGCTCAAACCAATCCATAATTATGATTTTGTGGTTTTAGAAACTAGAGCGCATTTACTTCCGGCTTCTGAAATATATATATTTTTTTCGGATAGGTCTGTTTTGGCATTTAGATCTGTACCTTGAACCAAACAACATTTTTTAAATTAACAGCTCTTTACCGATTTGAAATGTCCTGTGTATTTTAATAATGAAAGTTCTTATTTGTTTGGAAAGGAAGGAGCAGTCTTTCACTCTGCGTGGCACTCCAACTGCAGTGTAGGCCTTCACGCATGATATAGCCGAAAGCAACTTACCAGAGAAAACTACGGGAAGAAAATTATTCACTCGTCCTTACAAAACAGCAAAACTCTAGTGTTAGTTATGCATCAATAACAAGTTTATTTATTTATCTATTTTTCTTTATTTATTCGTTGATTGATTGATTGATTGATCAATTGATTGATTGATTGATTGATTGATTGATTGATTGATTGATTGATTGATTGATTGATTGATTGATTGATTGATTGATTGATTGATTGATTGATTGATTGTGGGGTTTAGCACGCCGAAGCCACACCTGAGCTATGAGTACCGCCGTAGTGGAAGGCTCCGGATACATTTTGACCACCTGAGGACTAGTAACAACTTACAAGAAAACAAATAAGGCGAATAGGGTAATATGTAACGACTAAATTTGGCAGACGGGTCCGACGTTCTGGCCAAATGACTCAGTCGTATTGAGCCTCGCGCTTTCGACCACTCCAGCCAGTGTTTATCATTTTGTTTTAAGCCCGTAATTTGTCTAATCGTGCCAAGACCAGAGGGAGCTGGGCGCCTTCGTTTTAAAAACCTGGAAAGGGGAGAGGATATTGACCCCCCCTTCTGACCACCCCCTTCCATAGCCACTGGTTATGCTGTATTTTTGTGTTTCCTTGCATCTTCTTCTGAAGTTTACTTCTATGGGCGAGCAAGTTTCACAGCTTCAAGGGGGACAAACGCTTCAGAGTCCATCGCAGTCAAGACAGCACTGACGTAGAGAAATGTGTCCAGCGGGGTTATTGTGTTTTCATTTCAGTCCTCATTACCTTTTTCAGATTGCGTCATTTATTCTCTCTAATACTGTGACTTGCCGGCTTTGACAATCGCCCTTTTTACGAGCACACATACCCTACTCGGTTACAAGTGTTTCGCTGGGTTTAAAGTTAGCCTGCTCAAATTACGCATGTATGCATCCATTCGGGAAGATTCTGACCTGCTATTATCATGTACATGTCCTTGATGCTTTGCGTCGTTTTGTTCTTATTAACACTGGAAGACCAAGTCAAACGTCCTTCTTTGACCTACGTATACACTGCAAGCCCAAACAAGCTTTGCTATGTCATAGGTAGCGTGATGCAAACATTTCTGTGGGCCTCCAGTGCTGTGATGGTGTCCTCTTGATTACCATCGCCATGGTCATATTCCCTTTGCGTCATTTTGGTTTTATCGTTTATTTTCTTTTTCTTTTTTTTTTATTGGGGTATTTGCGCGTTCCCACAGAGGGGGTTGTTTTTATTTTTTCGTTTGCTGCCCTCTTCGCCTTGTATTAACCACATATTCGCTATTAGCGCAAGTTTTCTTTGTTACTTTTATAAATAGCATGGTCATATTTCTTTTGAAGCCCTCAATAAAAATGACTAGCCCAATTTCTTAAGCAGAAGGGCACAGCGCATCCCCTAGATCCACTTTTTGATTGCTAAAGGCAGGGCTCCGCGGTGGTGCAAAGGTGTTTGTTAGACTCGCATTCTTTAAGACCCCGGTTCTAATTCCAGACCTACCATTTTTTTTTTTTTTGCTTTCATTCTGTTTGCCCTGTCGGCCATTTTTCATACCATCTCTAGGTAACGCCGACGCCGGGAGCCACATTTTGCGAATTGGGGCGTTGATGCTTTCGCCGTAAAGTTAGAAACGCGGAGCAATAAAACTAGACAGATAGGGACGAACATACAGTCTCATCATGGTATGGGAGGGCACTTATGTTCTGTACATATAGCGCGGTATTTCTAATGACTGTAGTCGATCCTGAGGCCCCTAAGCGCGAAAATTTTATTGTGCCAGCCGGTTTTTCTGTCGACTCAGCGGAGGACTAACCAGAAACCAGGTTAAAGAATACTTGACCACGACATGTATGTAGGCAACACAGTTCCGAACCGTCCATGGATCATGCATGTAGACACATTCAGAGAAAACAAAATGTCAGGCTCAGTTCAGGCAAAACTAAAGTACATAACCAAATTTACCAGCGTTCTTTAAGCTAACAATACATGCTGGATTCGTTTCAACGATAGAAATTAAAAAAAGGGAGCTGAAAACAGCACCACAGTGAGGCTAGATAAAAGCAAACACAAACCAAACATGTAGTCTCCAGCTTCCGCATAAACAGCAGAAACAAAAGGTTCCAGCAGGTCGTGCGCGCCCAATACACCCTCAGAAAAAAACGAAAATAAATTGAACAAGCATTACGTTTGTTCAGGCAGGGAAGGAAAAAAAGGGGGTTACTTGGCCAGGGCAGCGTAATACTATCATCGTTCTAATGACAGTTGCAATGAAGTAAGCAGGAACTCGGCCATTTTTATTTTTTCAGGAGACTACGGAGGGTAAAACCCTCTAATAGTAAGAGAGAACCTTCCCCATATTTTAGGCACTGGGAAAGTGCAGGTGCAAAAAAAAATGTGGAAAACTTCATTTTACAAGGGATGACATCATGTTTTTTATATATTTTAACTATTTGCAAAAAAACAACAAAATACTGAATTGTAAGCTCTCGCCACTTAATGCAGCAGACAATATATTAAATAGAGACCAGCCTCCAGATGCTGTTCTCGCAAGCAACCAGACATTTGAATGCCTTTGACGGGTTCCTGACTGCTGTATCAGATGATGCTGGTGTTATCTTCATTGCATACGTGCGGTACTCGCACATGCTATTAATATGCTGATGTTACTTGGATAACCAGTTTCTAGAATGCTTACACCTTCGCGCTATCAGGAACAATGTGGCCTGGGATGACGATCAAGAAATGACGATTGCTTACAACCTTGCATCAAGGCATCTTGGATTAAAGCCACCGCCTTCAAGCTTCAGTACAATCCCCCCTGTTGAATTAAATAAAAGTTTATTCTTCCTCTCTCACCTTCATACGTAGAATGATAATTAGCGGCTATATTAAAAAGTGCTTAAGACCACGTGAGGAACCCTTGGTCGCGTTGGTGGGCAACTTGGCTGCGTGATGTCTTTGATCAAGTTCAACATGGGGTAGGCAGTATTAAGCAAAGTAGCTGTCGAATCGGCGACCATACCTGTAGGAAGTTTCTTGCTGGACAAAACTTACATAACTTTTGGATATTTTCTTATGTCGATTTGTTCAAATGGTAGAGTCAGAGAGAGAGAGAGAGAGAGAGAGAGAGAGAGAGAGAGAGAGAAAACATCAATAGAAAAAAAAGAAGTGCTGCAATTGAACTAGGCGGGGGTGCCCTCTTTTTAGGGGCCCGGATTCTTCTCTCCGGTTTCCCTCTTACTTACAGAAGAGTCGGAGATCGCTAGACCTAATTGACTTGATTTATTTTGAGGTTTAACACGCCGACGTTACACAGACAATGAGGCCTGCCGTAGTGGAGAGCTGCGGATTAATTTCGACCACCAGGGAATCTTTAACGTGCCCCTAAATCTCGAACACATGGCCGTTTGCCTCTCATAGCCTTGCTGAATATGTGGTTTTGTTTACAGCAGTCGAGATGATAGTCACGTCCCACGTTGCATAAAATAGGATGACCGAATTTTCGCATTTATAGCATGCGTTTATCTGTGTTTGAGGGAGGATATTGGAAAGTCTGGACTTGTGTGGGGAAGTTCTTCTCTGCATTTTTCTCAGTCCCACAATGCTGTTCACCCCGACGAAAATACCCCCAGCCCATCCACACCCAATTAAAATTACACCCAGAACAAGAAGTTCTAATATACTGCCCGCGTGTGCTAATCCAACTATAGAGTCGCCAGGTGTTTATTTAGACAACCGGCGCTTTCCGCAAAAGTTGCATGGGCATGCGTTCAATGCTCACCTCAATACAGAGAAAAAAAGCACGCTCTGAATTAGTAATGGCGGGTTCAATAAGCAACCGCTATCAAATAAACAACGCTAGGCTATTTGTCTCTGAAAAGAATGACATAAATTCAATAAGTACTCCCAGCGTTATGACTTAAGAGGGAAAAACTTATGAAACGAAAACTTGAGCTATACCATTCAGCAATGCTAAGTATTAAAAACAAGCATCTTGCATCAGGGAATAAACTCAGGTCAAATTCATAAAGCTCGAATATACAGGTAGAGCTGGAGTCGGCCTGGGAATATCAAGAGAAAAAAATGCCGATCGGCCGACCACCAGATAAACAGTGGCTATGAAAAGACGGGGCTAGATATAGGTAGACATCATGAATTCGATACCAGCAGGAAATGAGCAAATTCGGTGGCAAAGAACTGCCCGAACATGGCAGCACAGTGGACTTCGGAGGCCTATAGAAAAGGCCTTTTTTCTGCAATGTACACACATTCGATGATGATTATGATGGTGAAGATGACGACTATAGATAAACAGTGAAGGCAATGTCTTAGTGAGTGAGTGAGTGAGTGAGTGAGTGAGTGAGTGAGTGAGTGAGTGAGTGAGTGAGTGAGTGAGTGAGTGAGTGAGTGAGTGAGTGAGTGAGTGAGTGAGTGAGTGAGTGAGTGAGTGAGTGAGTGAGTGAGTGAGTGAGTGAGTGAGTGAGTGAGTGAGTGAGTGAGTGAGAATGCGGATCAACCTAGTAAGTTGTTCCAACAACGAATCCTGGCCGAGCAGCTTTTGCGGTACCACTATTCGCGGAAACCACCAACTGTCAAGAAGCCTTGGGTCGTTAGAAAACGGGAGAGTAGGCACAACATATGTCCCGTTTAGGAATCTACAGACGGTTCGGCAATATAACGCCCTACAAAGAAGCATGCGGGGTGGCTCGCCTACAAAATTTTTAAAACAAAGCGGACCGCTCCATCGCATGTTTTTTGCAGCCGATGAAAAAAAAAACTGAAGGAAGGGTTATATCAAAGGGTTGAAACAGCTGCGATGATGTAATATTTAACTTAAAACGCCACGCCGGTGTTCATGCTGAATGTTTGTGAATGTGTAAACGCAATGGCGCCTCTATTTGTTTTGTTCCTGTGCTATGGTATGGTTGGTAACGTGTTCGTTAAAGCAACCTACAATGTTCGAGGCTGCTCGTCTTCAAAATCCACTGTTCGTCTGGTAACATTTTTAACAAGCGAGTACATATATAAATGCGCGTCTCGGGCTAACTTGTCAGCGGTTTCGTTTCCCAGCATTCCTCCGTGCAGAGGTGGCTACTGGAACCGAACACTGAGGCCGGGTTTATTAAGTTGCTGGACTAGACGTAAGCAGCCCTGGCATGCTCTGTATATGGGATCTCTATGCTGCAAAAGTTGTATGGTTGGTTTCGAGTCAGTAGTAGCACCTGCGTATAGCTTTCACGGTGTAGGCTAGCCGGCTCGATTTTACCCTCGCGGGTGAATCTGTTGTTACGTTACCCGCAATATTTGTAAAGTAGGCAGAAACGGGTAAACGAAGTAAAACACCTTGCTTCTTCTTATTTGCCCTTCTTTCTGGGCCCAGGTCATTTTAAATGCAGAGCATTTCTTTAACTCACGATGTTATGCGTCCGTAACTCGGCGTCCGCAGCCAGCCAGCCCTCCCCCGCTCCTCCTCGCTCTCAACAACAGGTGCGGGCGCGCATGCGCGTGCTCCAGCGTTGAAAGAGGCGTTGCAGCAGCAGGTGCTACCTCCTCTCCCTCTACTGCAAGCCCTACGAATATACTCGTTGCCCGAGCGAAGGATCCGCGGCCCGACGTTGACGTTTGGCCGCGGCTTCTCGTGCACGAATTTCGGCATCGGCAGCGCGCTTCAGACGCTTGCGTTCGGCGTCGGCAGCGCGCCGTCTCGCCGCCTTGTCTTCTGCCGCCGTCGATGAAGAGGATGGCACGGTGTCTTGAACTGGTACTGCAACGCTGACGTTGGCTCGCGTCGCGGAACTGGTTGAAGGTGTTGCTTCCATCGCTTATGAACTTCAACGATGGCGCACTGCCCTCCCGAGAGGGATAATAAGAAAGAAAAGAAAGGAAAGAAAAGAATAATAATAAAGATCCAACCGATTGCCCCGTAGAGTTGGTGGGGTGCAAACGATGGCAATAAATAACACGTTACGTGCTTACATCTCTCTCTCTCTCTCTCGTCTCGCAACCCAACTACCCAACCCCTACGACAACAACTACAACTACCACTGCCAACTACCACAACCTACGTCACGTGACCACCCCCAATGCTCTGCATTTACTCGTGTCCCTAGCGCGGGGGCATGCGACGGAGGTTTTTTTTACGGTACCTTTGTGGGTCGCAACTTTTGTACTGCGTGCAGAGCGATTTTTTTTGCCCGAAATGATTGCTCTGTGAAGGAAAGTTTGACATCCACCTAAATGCAGCCATACGGCTACAAAGGAAAGCTATACAGCTTTCTCAGAAACTTCGCAGTTGAAGAAAAATTCGTCCTGGTCCAGGATTCGCACCCGGGACCACTGCTTAACCGGAGCAATCGCTGTACCAACTGAGCTAACCAGGAGGCTAGTCGTTAGCAGCGCGAAAGCGAATTGATCAACAACTCGAAGTGAAGGACAGGTGTTAATCGACCAGATTTAGGGGCAATCCCCAAGGTGGAGTAAGTTTCTCTGAAGGAAAGTTTGACATCCATCTAAATGCAGCCATACGGCTACAAAGGAAAGCTATACAGCTTTCTCAGAAACTTCGCAGTTGAAGAAAAATTCGTCCTGGTCCAGGATTCGAACCCGGGACCACTGCTTAACAGGAGCAGTCGCTCTACCAACTGAGCTAACCAGGAGGCTAGTCGTTAGTAAGTCAGTTAATAAGTTCGAAGTGAACGAACACAAGACGTTCCTCCTTACTCAGGTACCCCCACTGTGGCAGCAACGAGGCAACCAACTTGCTTCACCTTCTCTAGTCCTGTGCAGCCTTCTCAGAGGGCCGTGCGCATTTGCTAGCAAGCGCCACGGCTCAGACGACGGTGTTAGAACATGTCGAGTATGTTAGGAGCAACATACTCCATATGTACTCGGCTTTCCAACATAGAACCGGTTTTCCAAGTTCAAAAGAATTCACGAAAACCAGGTTTCGAGAGAGAGTGAGTCCTCCAAAAACTGAGGGACTAGGCTCAAGACGTGGCGCCTAGGAATGTGAAGATGTGGCACCCCTGCGTCTGAAGGGACTTATTGGAAACGAGCAAAACGGCCGTTTCTATTGAACTGCCGCCCAAGAGTTTTAAAAATGTTTACATATCCTGTTGACGGGGACTCTGTGCTTTATACGTTGTAGACCTGGCATGGAGTCAGCAGTTGCACTTCCGTATGGTGTCCAGGGTGCCGCGAAACCGTTTTTTTTATCAACGTGAGCGGATATGCTGCTTCGACTACAACAATATTTGCGAAGCAGCCTGGCAACGGTAGCGGAAACTAAATGAAAGCTTATCCTTGCACATCTCTCCTGGTTTCGGAAAACGCTTCTTGGTTGTTGGACCTTCGTGGGTACATGCAGATCGCTTTGTGTGCCTAAAACGATTGCTAACAGACACATTTGTTCTAAAACGAATTCTCTTTATTTTCCGTTCTGCAAACTCTCAACCCCGTACTTGATTCCCGCAGATGCTCCACCAATAAGTACTCCGGCGATGATAGCCTGGGCAATGAGCATGATGAAGTATTCCTCGCTGCCTTCCTCGGGTTCCTCTTGGAACATTTTCAGAGCCTTGATGGCTTCCATAGTGCTCTCGCGTTCCTCCGGCGTGCTCAAGGAAACGTCACCCTGGAGCAGTTTGCCGAGGGACTCAATCTTTTGGCCCATACCCTTCAAAGCCGTGGGCTCGAACCCTGCACATTTCATTAAGAATGCAGTGAATTCAACATGAAGTGCGTTAGTGATTAAAACAAACTTACAACAACCTACCCAGCTCTACAAATATATCATACGTAAATTTTTCTCCCTAGACAGATAAATGCATTTACGGAGGCAAAGGAGCTGGGGGTAAAGGAACGACAGAATAAAGCCCTCCAGTATGGGTGACTCCTTTTCGGTGAAAACGCGATGCCGCAAGGTCGCAATGCATTAATGCGCACTCTCTCCCACTGTTCACCATCCAGCCTACAATCAGCGGTTTTGCGATGCCCCTGCCAAGCAACCCATTATCAACTAAAGGTCGTCCATGTGTAACGACATTTATTTTTATCGGCTTTGGTCGTTTGATCAACTGTGCTCTGTCTTCCCCTTTTCTTCCCCTCTCTATCGCCTATCGCCCCACGATAACAATCGTGGTACGATAGCTAGGTCTGGATATTCCTGGAACCTTTCCGAGCTGTTTAATTTTTTAGCAATCAAAATGTAGCATCATTCGTCGCGAAAATATTTTACCGCTGATAAAAAAAATCTTCCTATCTTTTATTTGCAACATTTTTCGTTCAATGTGGGCGTGTGACTGAAATATTAGGACGTAGGTACAATCAGATTTTTACCCTTTTGAAGCTTGTCCCCTTCGACTCCACCAGCTTCTTGTCTGGAAAACAAAACGAATAAAATTAAGTTTCTTAGACTAAATTACGGACGCCGTTCTACTCTATGGATCAGCCATTTTTGTAGAACACGTCACCCGGTCGAGTGAACATTTGATTAACGCTTTAAATATTTTATCCGATTACAAAAGTATGATCGTGGCCGGTGATGTCACTCAAATGCTGCTTTAACTTGTCGATACCGTGCCTGTCGCTGTTTTCGTATTTTATTGCGTGTTTTCACTGTTTTGTGCGTCAATAATGAACCAACTTGTCCTGGTTTATACACCAGTGTTTTACCAAGTTTTGCTAAAACCCGCATCCTGCGCTTAGTAAAGATTCTTGGGCCACTTGACGAATGAGGTCTTCGGGAGGGCTACCTCGCTGGAAGTCGAGCAGCCGAAATAGTAAGGTGGATACACAGGCACTTGATTGCATGGTTTAGGAAATACTAGATTTGAACCTCTTGGCCGTGAGAATATCTATGGCGATGCTATCTGTACATGGCCTAGTAAAAACTGCCTGCACTACCACGCGCGCAAAGAACTAGGCTTTAGGTAAGGAAATAAGCGCTCCTCTTTTCGTCATCGGGTGCGTAAAGGTAGTTTGAGACGGGTGTACAGGCTTGAAGCTATCTTGTTCTTACGACTTCCAAAGGTTCTGCAAAAATGCAACGGAGACAGCAGTCTGGTTCTCATGGGCTCAGATTTCATCTGCATGTGGTTTCTGATTCCTAGCATATGAAAAACGAATACTTACACAAGGGTGGCATCTGGCGTCACAAGCAATATGAAAAAAGAAGGCAAAAGACAAGAATTAGCGTTAGGTATTTCTAGACGTTTTACTTTCTTTTAACTCTAAAAACCATAAGTACAAGTCGGTCAATGTGCTCTATTATCGGGTTACCTTCGTTTTCCCCACCGCGATAAAATGCACATGAAACGTAATTATAAACTCCTTTTTTAATATGTGACTGCTACCCATCCAGAAATTGCACGGTATTTCGATGTTTACTGAGCTCAGTATTTTGTTCAACGCTGTCCAGAAACTTCCTCGCAGAGTTTTAGTTAAGACTGAATGGCAATCCATTGCCAGGTCCTCAGCTCCTTAACAGTTACTGGTCAGCTAGTAAGTGGTTCTAGGAAACACAGAGAGCCATCACTCATGGGATTTCATTGCTATCTCAAATAACTTCCTGAAGAGATATTTCCCTTCAAATACTTTATTTCATATTGTTTCTGTTTTTAAACTCGGAATTGGGTTCGCCAGAATATTGGAAAACTAGACGTCTTACGAGGATGTCTGTATAATTATAAATCACTTGCTTTAATTCCAAATGAATAACTCAAGACATAGCAATTCACTTCAGTTAATGTCATTTCACAATTGTTGCTTACGTTTTCAATGAAAATTCTGCTGCTAAAGCTGATTAGAGAACTAAATTTCGAGGATAATGTGTGAGTAACCAGAAATTTATTATGAAAGCAAACACATTTCAAAACATATGTATAAGCAGCGATTCTCTGACCAAAAACAAGCATATTACACAATTGGCTCACCCAGGGTTGTGGTCAGGGCCAGTAGAACGAGGAAAATGAACATCTGCATGGTGTTTTTTTCTGTGAAAAAAAATGTTTTTTTTTGCTTCAACGTTACTCAACACAAAGAAAGCCTTGAGTAAATAATGTGGAAACGCCTTTAACAGCTTTTAAAAGTAATAAAGTATTAAGGAACAAAATTATGCAATTTTGCTTTACTTCAATGCCCGGCAGAGAACACTGACTTTGTTATATCGTGACGTGCCGGTTGTCTAGGAAATATGGATTAGTGTGAGGTTTTAACACAAAACTGCCTCGCGGCAGTTTTTTTTTGTTCCAAACACCCCGTAACAAATGTTTGTCAAGTACATTAAGATACCACCAAATGTAGACAAATTTGCAGGCGCAATAAAGCCAGTCATTATACATTTTATAAACTTTCCGGGAGATTTATTATAAGCTATGAATGTTGAACCGCAAAGGGCGGGCCTTAGACCTTAGAGACGCCACTGTAGGCTTCGCCAGTGCCTTTCCGAGCCGAATGGGGCCGTGAAAATAAACTACGAACAACAATGCGGATGCGCGGACTACATGCGTGGAAGGATAACGTAGTAAAAAACACAAATATGCGGAGGGAGGAGTGGGAGCTAAAAGAATTATGTCTTGCTCAGTTTTTGTGTACTCATCAACGAGAAGAAAAAAATTGTTTGGCTCCCCCGAAGCAACTTCTTATGTCGATCTAACTTCAGTTACCCGTAAAAGAGGTAAGTAACTGAGCAGCCCACAGTGCTTTTGGTACCTTTAAACCTCCATAACGAAGGTGTTCAGCCTTCCGCTTCGAAACAACACCAACAATGCCCATAAAAATGATAGCAGTACCTTGTACATGGCTACGCCGTTGTGCTTTGCAAATAGCCACGCACTGAATATACAAGCTGCTGACCCCCAAGGCCACCACAGGGGTGCACCGGTTCCATATATTTTGATGTACAATAAGCAGCGCATAAAAATTGTCTACATTCGTCTAAGCAATGTAAATATGAGGCATAAAAAACACCAGGAGTGAAAGGTGAAATAGGATGGTGAAAAAAATCAAAAGGGAAAGGTGATGAGGCATAAACCGATGGAGGCTTTCTGAGTTGCCGAGCTTGTGGTCTTTCTCATTTTTAACACGGAGCGCATATTCTTTTCGCGTAGGTGTTACTGTCAGAGTAAAATGCACGTATGATTGACAATGAACTACTCAATGTTTTTTTCTCTTTGCCGTTGCATGGCCCAATTATCGCAAAATAAAATATCACGTAGCTTGCACAGTGGTGCAAGGGTGGGTAAACAGCAGAGCTGGCGGTCCCTTTCCCTTCGTCGTGGATCCCGCTATTTCACCTCACATAGATTTCCGAACTTGCCGCTGAATGTTCTCTATTTCTTGCAGACCGGGATCGGTTGGCCCGCATGCTTTCACAAGTCTATGTGAAACCGCGTTAGGACGCGCTAAAACCCTCGGCAGCCGGCATCGCGTACTCGGCGTCTGTCGCATGAACTCGATGTCTATGCTCCCCACTTCAGGCGCGAAATCAGGTGAACAGGCAAGGAGAACAGCACGCGAGAGATCCCGCCACGAGCTATGGGAAGAGTCCTCTGGAAGGTCAAGCTGGCCGACGCCAGGCGCTCCTCATTAGGCGCAGGCTCTCGTGCGCTGTGTATTTTTGCAAGCTCCTCACGTGGCGCAAGGCCACACGCGAAGCTGACCGACACCGGGCGCTCCTCTTGAGGCGCATGCTCACGTACGCTAGGCTGGGCTGAGCTTTCTGGTAACACTAGATGTCGGAACTAAAAGCTTAGACAGCCCGGCTGTTAGATATATAACTAGTTAAATATCTCCACACCCGCAAACAGTTAATGTTCTCCTTGTTTATGGAAATTTATTTTAAGGTTCCTAAAACAAATCAACAGCAACATAGTCGACTGTATAATTGCTATAAAAACTAGTTGCCAATTCCACTGCGGCTGCTTTTCTGGCGGGAAAGAAAAACAAAAATGCCCGTGTGTTCCAGATTTCGGGGCACGTTAAAGACTCCCAGATGATCAAAATTATTCCCGAGACCTCCAGGGTCTAACGGCCTTTGTAGCGTCGGTGCGTTGAACGTCATAATAAATCAGTATGGAAATTATAAACAACAAACAAATACACAAGATGCCAATGGCAACGGTTGAAACGTAACCAAAGCGGCGAAGTTATAGCGGCCGCGCTATTGACCAGAAATTCAGTAACGACCTGGCCGAGTGCGAAGCCGCCTAACGTTTCCAGAGAAGTTTACCTACCTCTGTGATCTCGGCGACGTACCAAGGATGGCTAAAGTTGGAGCAAAGCGTCTTTTATACTTAGCCATAATCTGTTATCAACGTTAATGAAGAATGTGCAGGTTCATCCGGAAACACGGGCTATGTACGTCCCTGAACTTTTATCGCCAGGATAGGATACTTCAGTGGGCTTGTCCTCTTCAGTGCTTACAGTGTTCTTCAAAGCGACCCTATTACGGTAACGTTCAATAGCCTTGTTGCTGTCGCATCATTTCACGCAGCCATTGTCTTCGCTACGTCCGCCGTATCGGTCAATGTGCGTGTGTGAGACTAAGCCACGAGCCATGCCTCTCTGGAAAGGTGGATGACCAGCGAAGCTTTGTAGCTCCCGACAGAGAGGTTACGCAGAGTTTAGGTATGAATTTGCCGTGGTTTAAGGCGATAAAACGACATTTGTCGAGCCATAGCTTATTTGCCGCGCCAAGAGCGCGCACTGGGCTAGCACGCTAAACGACCGCAAGACAAAAAAAACATAGACGCTCCCCGGCGCGGTCGGCACGAACACGCACTGAACTTGGATTTGGCCAGCGTCTTCTTTAAGCATTTGTTGATGGCAGGCATCCATACTCTTTCCCTCTATCTTCCTTTGTGAATAACCCGCCCCCGTCCCCTCTAACGAACAAACGAGTAGACGCTTATACTGCGCTACCGCACGAGGCACTGACTGAACCTTGGCTGACTTTGAAGGTCATATTGACGCTAAGAGGAACGAGCTGTTTTTCTAAGTGTTCCCATAACTTGCACGGAACTAAATGTGCGGGTATACCTGGAGCCATTCAATAAAATATTTTGTGCCACAGTGAAATTGAAGACAATGACAACTACAGGTGACAGAAGGGGTTTACGTGTGCTGCACCTTACGGCCAGGGAGTCGTAGCCATAGTTAACCAATAATGCGGAAGCTATAATTACGTAGATAACCGGCTGGTAGATGCTGGCTACCAACCGCCGTTTGTGATTGGCTCCACTGTTTTAAATCCGCTTATGCCACCACACACGCTATGCTTTAAAGAATTTTTAACCATAGGGCTTTGAAAAGTGGTCAATCGCGGACCTAAACCAGGAAGTACGAGTTCACAGCCTTAAGTCCGCTAACATCATGCGTTGCTCCACCAAACGGAGTCTTTCAGACAGCGTGCAATTCTTGACTTGTTCTACTATAGATAAAAACGTACCAAACATTAACCTCGTTATATTTACACAATATTTTCTCTCACCGTAAACCACCTAGCTTAACAAATGAGGACCAATGTCCGAGTTTTCTACGTGTACAGCTGCCGACTCTACCAGCTTCTCAAGGCACGCAGCAAGGCACGGGCCGAGGCGTTAAGTTACGGAGCACCTAAGGCTGAATGGTTTCTGGTTTTAACATACATAACACTATTGGAAGTTATCTAGGACTTCGTTCGGCATCAATCGAAGTTTGTTTCTTTAGAAGTATGTATTTCAGCTGTCACTTCATTGTGTTGTTTCCTTTCAATATTGGTGTGATATAAACGGTCGTGTAACCCACCTTGAAGAGTCACCACCCTTATCATTCAGTCTCTTAAGGGATTTTTAATAGAAATCATGGTGTCACTTACGAAAAGCAGAAGAAACTACCAGCGTGATTTGCCAGCAAGGTGACTGAATGCCGCACATGGCATTGAGCCGACGGCGCTAGTAATCTCGCAGTTTTATAGGCAAGTTGTCAGATATAAATAAACACTGCGAAAAAAGGAAATAACTCTCGTGTGACCTCGTGCGTGTCTTTTAGCGATACGTGCAAGTGGGCAAAACACTCAACCGGTTTAACAACTAAAACAAACATTACCAGCAGTTGTAACAACAGAAAAGGCCTAAGTAAGGCTCAAGGGCTAAGTCTGGTGCCTTTTTGAGACACATCAACTAAGCTGGGGTTTTCACATACATTTTGAGTTATTTTCCCTCTTAAAAAGTGTTCATTTCGCAAAGAATTTTAGGCAATCTCCACCAGCACTCTGCTTCAGCACACAATGTTCTTGATGCAACAAAACTAGTGCGTGAGAGTGCATCGAGCGGTGATTCCTGTTTTCACGCTTTCGGAATTTTCGGCGTTATGAATCAACTGCTACTACAGCGAGAGGTGTATTTGCATTCGGGGCATTGTAATCTACTCATCCCATTTAGTATCCCTTTAAGTGACACGCGTCTGAAACACAGCGAAAATGTAGCTTCGGTATCACCATTTATGGGCATGGGAAATTTCTCATTTAGAACAAACGAGCCGAACAAAGGCTACTTCGTTTAGGAATCAAACGTAAAATAACTTATGTAGTTATTGGACGGGGAATTTGCTTCATTCGACAGGCATTTATTTGTTTGAAGAGGCGTGCATGAGCTCGCGCACGCATTCCACAATATAATTTAAGGAGTAACGCCATTGCGAGAAAACGGTGATGTGATCGATTATAACGAAAGTCGTCAGTTTTAAAAAAGACCGTCGTTTCTGTTGGCTTGGATCAAACTGCCTAGGACCCCACTTCGCTTCTTGCGTTTGCTTCTCTTTTCACAAGGATATGAAAAGAAGCCAGCGGCTGGCGTTCTCGAAAGGACAATCAGTTACTGTTTGTGTAGGAGGTGTTTCTAGACGACGCCAGAAATCCTGTTTAATAGTGATGTCATCGAAAATAATTAATATTAAAATTGAATAATGAGTTAACTTGGGTCAGTTATGACTTGTAGTTAAAAAAAATTTGTTCTGCTAGTTCCTTGTATTACACTACCCTTTTTTTTTCTTCGTCCCCATTTAGGTAGCTGTGCCTTATTTGTGAGCGTCAGTCGGGTGCTGCTATCAATCGGTTTTTGACAGTGAACACGTTCGCAACCGACATGAAACGCAGGGCAATGCCTGCATGCACGCTTCTAATCAATCCCTGACCCGGGGACGACCAGTAGCACGTCGGTTGACGTATGTTACCCACCCGACGCGGCGACTTCCTGTAACCCAGTTTTCTGAGTACCTTATTTTGTGGCATGAATTCAGACACGCGAAAGAAGGTCCAAGAAGACCTCGCAAGCCACACACGATTGCAACAAATAAAGAACCGCGATGGAGCTGGTTCCTTGATTAAACAAGCATTTTTTAAAATGCGGTTGCCCATCAATGTATATATATAGTGTGCAACAACCACACTAGCATAGAATAGCTCTAACCGCTGATAGTTCGTACAAAACTCAAACTTGGACCAGTTTAAATAGCGAAGGAATGCAGTACAACCCTATGTCATCGCGGCAACCGAAAAAAATTCAAACTTGTACGGGAGAGTGCGGGAGCCATAGCTATCCACAAAACTGAAAGATCCTGCGTCGGCAAACTGTCCCTTGCCTTCCATATCGAGCAGAGAAATTATTCTTTCAAAGCAAAAGCTTTATTAGTAGGGCCAATGGCGTCCAGTTAAAAAACTAATGCGTTTGCCTATAGACCAGATGGTGGAAAGAAAACTTGTGATAACATATGCGCACACACGGCGCGTTCATTGAACCGGACTTCCGTTGTGTCAAAAGGGTTACTTGGAAATCGCGAAAAAAGGAACCGTTGTAGTTTAGAAAATACCGGCATCTATCATGAAGAAGAGGTGCAATAGTCTGCCTTTATCTCACAAAGCGCACATCGGTACACATTAGGTCGCTCGTAGATGCGTTTACTTAGTGCGCAAAGTATCGTCGCATGAATTCGTTCTTCGTTTGCGATTTGTGTCTTTGGGAGATTGGCGATCGATTGGACGCACTTTTGGACGCACTTTTGGACTCACTAGTTAACGTCTTGACGCACTTTTGACGCAGTTTCCCCGTTAGCTTCAGTGCCTCTATATCATACTTTATATAGTACTTTTCATCCATGTCCGCCTGGAGCTTGCGGGGAACTTCATGCATGTGTGCACTCTTGCGTCAAAATTCTGTTATTCAGCAGCGTACCGTACAATAATCGTCTATCTGCATTCGTATAAGGTCGAGTTGCTTCATCACCGTCACATGAACCTGGGGCGGTAATGTGAAAATCGAGTCAATGCACATGCTACGGGATGAGCAGCTTATGCGCTGTTTAGACGCGTGCGCCTTCTTTTATCAAAAAATAGGTGTCGCTGCTTCAGCAGGAACATCTTTTGATCCCAAGTTTAAAGGTTAAAGCAGTTCCACTCATGGGAGGTTTGAGATAGGTGGCAAGGCAGTGGAAGTGGTAAGCGAATATATCTACTTAGGCCAAGTTGGGACCCCAGATCCCAACCATGAGGCAGAGATAATTAGAAGGATCAGAATGGGGTGGGGTGCATATGGCAGACATTCTCAGATAATGAATAGCAGCCTACCATTGTCGCTGAAGAAGAAAGTGTATGACAGCTGCATCTTACCGGTACTCACCTACGCGGTAGAAACCTGGAGGATCACTAAGAGGGTCAAACTTAAATTGAGGACGACTCAGCGGGCAATGGAGCGGAAAATGATAGGTGTAACATTAATGGACAAGAGAGAGCGGAGTGGGTCAGGGAGCAAACTGGTGTTAAAGACATATTAGTAGAAATTAAGAAGAAGAAATGGACGGGGGCAGGGCATGTAATGGGAAGGCAAGATAACCGCTGGTCATTAAGGGTAACAGAGTGGATCCCTAGAGAAGGCAAGCGTTGCAGGGGGCGGCAGAAAGTTAGATGGGCAGATGAGATCAAGAAGTTTGCGGGGATAAATTGGTCACAGTTGGCACAGGACCGAGGTAATTGGAGAATAATGGGAGAGGCCTTTGCCCTGCAGTGGGATGATGATGAGTTCCACTCAACACGAAATCTATCAAGTGCAAAGCAGTGATTAGCCAGAGGGGCTTTGGCGCCATTCTACGCTCTTTGCGATTACTCCACATGCTCTTCCCTCAATGTCTCACTCCTCTCTTGATGAATTGGTCAAAGCTTTGTTCCATACAATTCAATTTTCCCGACTTCGCAGAGCTCGCACGCCTTCTCCTCGGGCAGCTCTCATCCGTTTGTCCATCTTTTGTTTCTTGTTCTGCTTGGAACAACATGAGCGGGAGTTTTGTGATTTTAATTTTGGTTTTCACCTCGCACGTGTTCGAGCCATGCTGCGCCATTTTGAATGCGTCGTTTTAAGTGCAATGCACTTCTTAAGCGACCCTGAACCTGCGTCCACCGGCGATGTCCGCCGACGTGGAGATGGGCGCGCGCCGCCTGGCCGCTGACATGGCATATACCCGCGTGGGGGATTGTCCAGGAATCTCCTCGTCTTCCTTGGCAACGGGGGGAGATGGGCGCGCGCTGCCTGGCCGCTGACATGGCACATACCCACGTGGGGGATTGGCCAAGAATCGGGCGTGAGAAGGGCTAATGCACCTGCTTAAAGGAGTACTGACACGAAATTTCAAAGCTGAGATCCGCTCTAGCAATCAAGTACAACGACAACACAAATAGGTGTCTGTGAATAAATGCATCTTTCTTTCTTTGTAGTTGTGTGTGTGTGTGTGATCTCTGTTTCGCGAACATTACCGAACCACGCAAATTCAACTCGTGCATTCGCACTTTCACATTCTTCCCCTCGGGGAAATGCGGGGAATTTTTTTTCTTCCGTGTCCACTTTTAACAGTGGAGCTGTTTGAGCCAAGCGTTATCGGTCCGTCGCACCAAAAAACCTCAAAGTATGAGAGAAAGCGGCGAGGAGGGTTGGGAGCGCGCGCCTCAAGAAACAAATGTGACTAGGGAGGCCCCGGGAATCGACCCCGGTACCTTTATGCCATAAAACCGACAACTTAACCACTGGGCCACCCTAAAAGCCCTGAAAATAAGGGATAACAATAGGATGTGCAGCCAAATCCAAAGAAAAAAAAAAGGTGTTGGCGTGCAGTGGGAAAAACCTGCAAGAAAAAAGGCCAGATAGGAATTTCCGCAAGTATTTGGGCCAAACGGATTACTGAAGAAGCGAAAAAAATAAATAAACCTAATAACGAATTTAGGCGCTCATACCATGCAAAAACCATTCTGTCTTAATTGCCTTCAGAGGCCGCCTCATTACGAGACAGAAAGGCAAATGCACGCATGTGGTGTTCATATTGGAAATAATTAACAAAAGAACGAAAGATGCGATAATCTAACCTCGAAAAATTAAGCACAAGAGGAAACAATAACATGCAGCCGCCGCTGAAACAAAGACAAATCACGGGAGAAAACGCATCCCGTTGTCAGGATCTAACCTGGGTCCCTCGTGTTATAAATTTGGCTTCTACTCGATTGTTTACGTAGCGTGATCTCTCGCGTGCTGTTCTCCTTGCCAGTTCACATGCGTTCGCAGCCGAAGTGGGGAGCATAGAAGCCGATTTCGTGCTACAGACGCCGAGTTTGCGAAGCCGGTTGCCGCTGCTTCTAGCGCGTGCTAACGTGGTTTCACTTTGGTAGAGATGTGAAAGCCTGCGGCCAAAACGATCCGGGCCTGCCAGTCATAAAGAACTTTCGGAGACAAGTTCGGAAATTCATGTGCTGTGCAACAGTAGGGTTGCCGAAGAAGCCATCAATTCTATAGCGGACTTTTTGACGATACGTGGCCTCGAAATCTCGGCTAGGAAATGTGCGGCATAGCCTTCACCAGGCGTGATGTCTCCCGCTATCATCTTTCAGCGGCAGGGGTCCCCATACCTTTTGTGGACTCACACCGATTCCTGGGCGTAACACTTGACAGGTCGATGACGTGGTCCCCCCACGTTCGTCTCCTGAAGGAGAAACTGGGCTCCTTTGCTCAGGTGCTAGGCATGCTGACCAGGGGCTGAGGAGGTTGTTCTGCTGGGCCCCTCCTACGTCTCTACACGGCACTCTGTGAAGGACTGCTCCGATACAGCCTCCCAGTACTCGGCCCTCTTTCCAAGACATCAACAAGGCTGTTAGAAAGTATGCAGGGCCGAGCTCTGCGGTTTTGTCTGGGTCTTCCGAAGACAACTTCTACGCTGGGGACCATAGGAGAGTCTAGGCGCTTCTTACCCAGTGTACTGGTGAAAGAGGAGCAGCTTCGCCTACATCTGCGGCTGGCGACTAGGGCCCATGGACATCCGCTGAGTTCTAGCTCTGCTTTAGAGGTACAAGACACTACCACCCTTGTGTCAGTAGTGCCCTGCGCCGCTTCATCTCCCGCCCTGGTTGTACTCCCCCTGGCGAATCGTCACCACAATACCGGGCATCAGCAGTAAATCAAGGTTGCCAATTCCAGCCCTAAAGTACTTCACTCTAGAGCACATGTGGCATTGCTACCCTAACCACAAGCATATATACACTGGTGGATCGGTGACGGCCACATCATCTGCTGTCGGAATCTGGGTTCCATCAACACGCACCACAATTGCGGCCAGGTTAAGCCACAAAACAACGTCGACGACCTCAGAACTTGCTGCCTTGCGCTCCGCTTTGCAGTACATTCTTGGGCAAGAAGCTTCTGTGTGGGTGATTTTCACAGATTCACGGGCGGCGCTACAGCAACTAGCATCATTCCCGCGCGAGCAACTGGCCAACGAAATACACACCCTGCATACACAAGCTGCCAGAATGCTTCACGAGGTAGTGTTTCAGTGGCTACCTGGACATTGTGGGGTGAATGGGAATGTGGTAGCCGACGAAACAGCTTGCGCGGCCCACACCCAATCTAGTGTCATCATCCCGATTCCTTTCTCTAGACGTGACGCCGCGACACTTGCGTACTCCGTGGCGCAGCAGTCACAACTCTCCACATGGACGGACGGGACAAAAAATTATCAGCCACTATACAGAATCGATCCCGCCTGCACTTTTCGAATGCCGTGTGGCCTGGGAAAGCGCGACGAAGGAGTCGTTCACCGCATTCGCCTCAACGTCGCTTTCACCAGCCACTACCTGCACAAGACACGCCGAGTTGCCTCCCCTCACTGTCAAGTATGCAGTGTCCGTGAGGACATAGAACATGTTCTGTGTGTGTGTCCCCGTTATGACACCCCAAGGCTAACCTGGAAGACAACTTTGGGACTGCGTGCTGATGCACCATTGAAGCTTTGTGACGCCATTGGTCCTTGGCACTCAACTGCCGCGGCAACATGGAGTACACGAGCTTTGGTGTCGTTTCTCCGTGACTCCGGCCTGAACGAAACTCTGTGAATGTGTGCCTTAACTTCACTTCTGTTTGTGCGCGAGTGTGCGTGATCCTGCATTTGTCAGTTTGTGTGCTTATTTGCTTTTGTAGTGTCTGTGTGAGGTTTTGTGTTTTCGTTTCCCTTCACTTTCGCACATCTCATGTTCATGTGGAGTAGCAAGCCAAGCTCGCTGCCAGGCGGACTTCTCTTCATTCATTAAAGGCATTCTTCCATTCTTCCTCCTCCTCCTCCGACAAAGAAAGGAAAAACGCTGCCATCACGGCTGTTTCTCAAGCCTTGCACCCCAAGTGCAAGCTTCACCAGCTTGTTTTCGCGTACTATCATAAAAACCAACCCAATGAGCATACCTAAATGAACGAACGCCGGCACTGCACTGCTGGTTAAGTACTTGTATTTTGCATGAAGTGTACCTGGAGTTTTTTTGCGCTTAATAATGGGGACATGCACAGGGGGGATTAAAAAAATTGAAGACGTTCCACTCAATGTGAAAGGTGTCGGAAGTGCAGAGCAGTGATTCGCCATAATGGGCTGTACCGCCGTTATCCGCTTACTGCTACCTCCCCGTGCAAATCAAATTTCCCGCCTTCGCAGTACTCGCGCCCCCGTGCATGAAACTGCGCCACGGGAGTTCTGTTCTCTTTGTGCTTTTCTCCCCGCACGGGCCGGCGTTGCAGTGCCACGTTTTGCACAAGCGCGAGAATTGGATTAAATTGCATTAGATTGGATCGGATCGGATCGGATTAAATTGGCTTGGATTGGATAGGATTGGATTGGATTTGTATTTGGATTTGGATTTAGATTGGGATTTGGATTTGGATTTGGATTTGGATTGGATTTGGATTGGATGATAAGCAGCAGTTATCATGATAATCAGCTAATCCTACACAACCAGGAAAGCTAAGAATAACCAGCTAAACCTTAGCTCACGCTACGTATATCCTGCCATAGCCGAGCTAAGCCAGTGCTAAGCGCCAGCGGTTCACGATTTTCCAGCGCTTATGACTATATAAACCGCTTGACTTTGGGAGCCTCTGAGTTACGGCGCGGCAAAGGGACCGTGACAGGCTACACCGTAACGCCATGGCGATATGCTTGATTCCAGCGAGCGAGCTAGGACGAAAAGGCGAGCGTCTAAAGGCCTCTGCGCTTAAAATAGGCACAACGGAGCACACAGCCTCCAAATCGTGCTGACGTCTGGGGGCACTGCCAGTGAACTGCGCGTATGCGTAGTTCTTTTAGAGATTTTGAGAGTGTCGCCAACTGTAAACGGAAATGCTTGATAAACAAGCGATGCCGGTGATTCATCTCAAGCCGTCTTTTTATGCTCTGTCGCCACTGAGCAGCCTGTTATCTACTACATTATGGAGGCAAGCCCGCAGCAGGCTGATTGCAGCCAGCATCATGCCCTTCCACGATCATCCTGCTCAGTGGCTACGTAGCGTGAAAACGCACCTAAAAATAAAGGAACGGCGTCGCTTCTTGCTCAAGCATTTCCCATAAATTTAGGCCACGCTCTCAAACGCTGTCAAAGAAGTGCGCATGTGTGCAGCTCACTGACTTTGCAGCCAGATGATGCAGCATGCGTCGGAGGATGTGCGCTCCGTTGTTCGCATTTCTTTTAATTCCCCCTGTACGACCAGTACCCCATGTTCTAGGAGTTTCGAGCGGTTCTGCATGTATAAACATCTTGTTCAAGTATCTTCAACTTTTGGGCGGAAGGCTTAATCGAGGAACAAGCGAGTATCTTTTCAAAGCCTCTGTTTGGCTGCGTGGCGTCGCGGGACTGTGGTGGCTATTCGCCCCGAGCGCGAACACATTCGGCCCCTGGCGGCGGCGGGACGAACCGCTCCTAGTGTGGATGGCGCTCTCGCGTCGTCTGCTTTTTCACGTTGCGTGCGGCGCAAGACGCGTGCTGCACACGACAAAACAACCAATATGTGTGCTCGTTTGGCAGTAAGCAATGACATAGTTACCTCTGCTTGCGCATTTCCTCTAGAAACGCAATAATCAGCGGCCGTTGCGGGTTAATGCGCTGGTTTAATTTCACGAAACATCTTCGCGGTGGTCACCGCTTGAGTGTGAAACGTGTTATAAACATTGCTTCCACACATTGCACTTTTCCTATTGTTGAGTGCAGTCGTCTGCCGTTTCGGGAACGTCGAAGGGTGCATTTTGAAAGTGGCGTGGTAATTATTTAAAGGATAAAAGTTTAGTACGCGAAACGGGTAAGAAGCGACAAGACCTGTGCATACGCGTGCAAATTCCACACCCTTGTAAAATTGCGCTGTGTCCTTATAGAAAGAAGAAACAAACAAAAATATTTACACTGCACACGACCCGTGCGCTATCGCCCATACATTACCGGACACGTATTTTACACCCTCAAGCGCCTGTCTGATCGTGTCCTTCCCGTACGTTTTCTAAAATAAATACCATTTTTCGACAGTCGTTGTTTATACTAAGGAGGAGGAATTAACATTTATTCAACTGTATCGAGTTGCTAATTTTACATATTATTTAAAATACGTTTCTGTGGATGCGCAAGAGTATTTAGGGGGTATTTTTTAAGCAGTTGTGAGTTTGCGTCGGTCATGTGGCATTCCGCGTGTCATTTTCATATATATCATTTTCAAATCCGACATGAATCACCTTGTCCAGAAACGTGTCTCACTCAGTATAACCAAATGCCTAATATGGCCACGTCTTAACCTCTTAAGGTAGACCTATGTTTAAAGAAAGAGGAGAAAATGCGTAATATAGTGCACGTTGTTTCCCAGATGTGTGAGGGGTGTGTGCCATGACTCGCTGTTTTTTTTTTTTATTTTTTCCCACAATGCTTGCTTTCAATACAATTTCGAAAAAGGCGAGCCACAATTCCTAGACAATCTCGGACGAAAAGGAGTTAATCAGTTTTGAAAATACGTGTTAAAGTACTGCTTTTTCACCGCTACAGAACACGACGCCTAGTGTAGTTTCGATTGTAAGTAATAGTGATAACCATAGTTTGGCTTTTCGCGTTACGTGCGTTCTCTTCTCGCTGCTCTTGCAACGTTGACAGGACCCCCCCCCCCCCCCTTCTCGAAAAACCAATCCTCAAGAAGTAAATGCCAAGACAAGGCGATATTCAGTTTACAAAACAAAGTAGTTACTGGGAACCCGTTGCGCTGATTCGCAACGAGAAATAAAAAGGAAATGTTTTACTACATCTGCAACAGCGCAACTTCATTTATTGCCATCTTTAGGGTTAGTAAGAAACCTTATACGCAAGAATGCAAACACATCTCGCTGTTGCAGGCACCTGTTCGATTTTAAAAGGAACGCAAATGGTCAACACAGCAGCCGTAACAGAAAATTTGTGCTCACTGTGAGGTCCCAGAAGCTGGGTTTGCACACTGTAAACCTGCTTGTCACTTTGCGAAAACCTAGCTAAACATGAGATGTTGATTGTACTACATGCGTTGACAATTCAATTCGCAAGTTCACTTGCGACGAAAGCCGTAAATAAGTGATCCGAAACCGTTATTCATCAAACCTTCCTTCAGAGTCGCTAAAATTTCATTTGAAAGTCCCGTTACAGCGGTTACATTTATATCTCTGCACTGATCAAAATTCAGTAACCTTATGTTGCCTTTTGAACACACAAGAAATATCGTAAGCTCTTAGAAAGAATGTTGGGGCAGTTAAGTATAGTGTTACCATTTCAGGGCATCCCACAAATGCAAGAATGCGTCATATGCTACCAGTGAAAGCGATTGAGATTGCCGTTGTAAACTGAATTTCAGAGATCGAGGCTTCCTGATTTGTTTCTGTTTATGCTTTTATAGAAGGCTCAAAGCCATAGTCTGGAAAGATCGAGCTTGCTACGAGCCACAGCGTACAAGTTCATTGTCACAATTACGGCCATTCTGAGATTCCCGATGAGCCGTCGCTTTTTTTGGCGTAGTAATGAAAACTGACTGTCGCTTCCATGCTATACATTGAACGTTGAGGAACCGAACTACAGCATACCACTCTTGTTTGGACCATTCGTGCGCACATACGGCGAGAAAAAAGGCACGAAGCGCGCCCACAGTGTGCATTCTTACGGGCCGCTCAGCGGAGCATCCACACTAGCAGCGCGACGCTGTCGCCACCTACATGTCGAGCTCGCGGCGAATAGCTAGCGTCACAGCGGGCAGGCCACGACGACAAACCGGGCCGCGCAAGTGCTCCGCATTTGCAGTTGCAGATTTACGGTCCATGGCAATGCTTTCAAAAGTAATCACTCTAAAGGTATTTACGTTCTTTTGAAGCGTTTTGGCACTGCTAATACTGAGGGCTAAAGCTTGCATTGAGCGGATGTTTCAAGTTTTGCACCTCAATGTACTATGTTGCAGAGGAAAGGAAACTATGCCATTTAAATGTATCGGCAGTAACTTCTGACCGTGAGTTACGCAAACACTGTTTAGAGTCCTGTAAGGTATCTTTACAGCGTTCATGTACAAGTCGACTCCCTGCTCCACGCGAAACATCACTTTCCTGTAGTGGTTACACTAGATTCCAGGGAATTCTGAGTTTTGAGAGAGATAGCTGGGGATGCATTTACGGGGTTTCTGAAGGCGCATCTTTTCCGCGTAGCCTGCGTGCACTTGCTAGCTGCGTATCCCCCCAAACAGCGGCAGCGATTATTAGCACCCGCGTTCGAATCCCTGGTGGTCCCATGGCCGATCCTCCCTGGAGGCAGGCGCCAGGACTCTGGCATAGTAATCACGAAAATGCTTCGCGCAAGCAAAATTTGGAAAAGGCGAGTTTAGGCTAGTTTATGGTCGACTCACCTGATCACATTCTTGTGGGCCTGACTGATTCATAACCCACGGGCTTAAAAGCATCGTACACCAATACGAAAATGTTTAAAAATATATATACATGTTCCTAAGACCTAGATTGTTTCTTTTAGAAATACAACGCTTTTTAATGAAATAAAAATAAACCAGGAATACGTTTCGGTTTTTCTCGTTTTCACCAGATGGCGCTAGCTGTTTAGCAAGTGAGATTTGTGCGTGTTTGAGTACAGAAGGCACATATTTCTAAAATGAGCGTGCTAGGCCGTTGGGAACATTTGTATGAACTTGTAAAGCTTTCTGTATTTGGCCACGATGTTTTTTATGCCCGCAGGTCCTGAAGTAGTAAATCCCATAGGAATGCTAAAAAAATTCACAGCATATCCACGGGGTGAATGATGATGAGTGGGCGAAGCTCCTGAGGGGAAATCATCGGTAAAACCGTGACTCTTCAGTGAAAGTTCGCCCACTACATCTGTGTCCCAACGTAACGTCTAGAAAGTCTCGCTTAAACAGCGCGTCGGCACCTTGGGGCTGAGCTCGCCTGATGCGTTTTGCAGACGCCTCACGAGCTCTCACTGCATCGGGGTCTGCCTGCCGATACGCGCGCTTTCTCGCCGCTTCCCGTTCTCTGACGTTTTGGAGATCCTCTTCGCGCCGCAGCCGTGCCGCTTCGCGTACGGCAGGGTCCTCGCGCCGTTGCCGTGACGCTTGGGCCTCTCGTTCTCGAACGCTGGGATCTTGGCGGCGGCGTCGCGAAGCCAGATGACACGCTTCGGCCTCCCGCTCTCGTACGGCAGGATCTTGGCGGCGGCGTCACGCAGCTTCACGGAGCGCTTCTGCCTCGCGGGCTCGCACATCTGCAGCCTTATCCATCGGGCGACTCCGAGCGCGCGCCAACAGCGAACGGATTTTATTACAACGCTCCCCGCCATCTAGTAAACAATCGAAGAACTAAACTAGAGGTAGCCACGCCATCTAGTAAACAATCCAAGTGCATCTTTTCATCATATGCAAGTACCGCCATCTAGTAAACAATCCAAGAACTAAACTAGAGGTAGCCACGCCATCTAGTAAACAATCCAAGAACTAAACTAGAGGTGGCTACATAAATACGTCGAGGATGGACAGCCCACGCCTTAAGAAGCTTCTCCCCTAAACGTGAGTCGCCTTTAACGCTGTTGCAGCTTGTTGGGTGAGAGAGTCGCCCGTTCGTATAGCGACAGCGTTGCGGGTACGCGATGGCTACTTGAGGGCAATCGTTCTAGGTTTAACATGTGCTGGTGTCGCTCGGCGCTGCCTACTGATTTTTTGGCATTCTCATATTGCCCGGATTTGGGGTCTTTAGTGGGCTCGTGGTCTGCATGTTCTATGGACGTATTGGGTTAGGAACCTTCAAACATTAATGAGACGGGATGGATGCATCAAGAAAGCAGCTGTCCGTTTAACTTGAATTCGGGTAAGTGGTTACAATATTCTTGGATATTTGTCCTGTTTTACCTAACCAACCAAACTGCGACCAAACTGGTTATCGGATGGGCTAGGTTTCTTACTGCATGCTGACAAGCGTGCACTTATTTTTCTTTTTTTTCCAGCAGCAGATAAACAGCTACCTTTTGACGGCCCAGTTAAAGCTACGCTATCGTACAGACTGCGGTAGCCTGAACACAATATTGCGACGTAATTATAAACTTGAAGGGTTCTATGTGGTTCGAACTTGACGCGTTGAACCATTTCCTACAATAATTACTTTTAAATCTGCGCCCACAACATCATCAGCCATTCCACTTTGCGTAAGTGAACCACCCGAAACTCTGCGGTGGCAAAATGATGAATAGAGGCACGAAACATTGACAGAAGTCCTGCTGCTACTGGCCTCCCCTAGAGGTCATTCAATCGCGGCCGGGAATCGAACCCACGTCCTTGGGCTCAGCAGCACAACACCATAGCCATTGAGCCACCTTGGCGCGTGTTTATTGTCAATGTAGAAAACCATATTTACAACACATATTTACAACTATGTACACATACAAATGAGTTGATTACGTACACATACAAATGAACTGATTAAAAGCTGAAAAAAAACCTAAGCACAAGGAATAATTATGTACACTTAGTTTAAAATAGGGGCAACATTGAACAACTAATAAGGAGGGCATACCAATCAGGGCGAGAATCATTTTGGCCATAGACGTCTTTAAAGGGGCCCTGAAAGGCGTTTTGAGCACACTAAATTGACTAGCGCAATCGTTAGATTGGGTCGTCAACATAATATGTGCCAAGTATTACTCTTTTACGCGCAGCGGAAAGCTCACACTTTTGTTGCAAAGTTTGTCGCTTTTTTCTCACGCTTCCCTTCGTGTTTTTGGACGCCGCCATCTTCACATGTCTGCGCCATCGATTCCCAGATGTTCGTCATGAGCTAGACATCCTGCTATTGGGCGACTTTTTCACGCACTTCCGCCAAAGAGATGAGTCGTCTGCTCAGCGTCGGCTCGCCGGCTGATCTGCCAGCGGATTGCCGGAGTGCTTGGACATTTTACGACAAACGAAACAAGTGTAAACAAACGCTTAACCGTTTGTATTGAATGCAACAGGGCCATAACACGACATGGATATTCTCTTACTTGAGTACGTTCCACAAAGAAAGCGTTGAAGCCCCGTGGCACTTCTTTCGTGCAATCGCAGAGAACGCCCTGAGCTGAATGCCCGGGTTTGACGCATACATTTTATTCAACTTCCAAACAATCCAGAGATGCGTTTCGAACGAACAGAACGTCACAACATGTGTTGCAAGTCCGAACCGCGATTGACAGACGATGGGTTACCTCCTCCTGCCCCTCGTAAATTCGGCACTCACCTCGCACGCGGTTTGCGGGGACGAACAGCAAGTCACTTAACTCTGGCGCAATGCCGAGATGGCTTTTAGCCAAGCACACTGCACATACCCCATGCGAGGTTGGGTCGTACGTCGCTCGAGAAAGATAATCCAGAACATGGGAAGCACTATCCACCCGCAGAAGCACAATGTCGCATTTCATCGCGAAACAAAGGCGTCCACAACACACACCATCGCCTCCTGTAATGCCAAACGCATCTCGCACTTCCAAATGGGAGTGAGTAGTATGCCTACAGTGCCCATGTGCCGCGAGGTGGGGCCCCGAGCTGAGCCGGGATCACGCAACCGTAACTGACTTCTAGAGCGGTTTGTGCCTTGTTGCCAGGGCAACCGATGTTTGATATTGTCAAAAAAATGGTGCTCGCTCCAGCGCTAGAAAGCTCAGAGCCGCGGCGGAGCATATTTTTCCAACGTTGCCGCTCTCCACCACGCGTCGCCCCAAGCTGAACTGGCGTTTTGTGCACGGGTTCTGTATCGGTTTAAAATGTCTTTTTCACATGCCGCCGGCAGGAATTACCACCGCCACAAAATAACACCCGGCAACAGCGGGGCCACATCTGATACGGCGCTTTTTGGATAAACAGTGCGCGGTGCATCCAAGGGAGCGAGCGCACAATCCTCCCCGTGCGGCTGCGAGTTCGCCGCCGATAAAAAGTCACGTGCCGCCGATAGCAAAGTTCTGCAGCAACGTACACCGCGAAAGGGCAAGGCCAGGCCGCCGCACACATGCGACCAGATTTTTCGTTCGTTTTCCAGCCTTTGGCGGAGTGCGGGATTCATGGTGTCAACAAAGCTTGCCCGTAGCACACGGCAGTGTGGGCAGCGCAATAGCGGAAGTACGTCACCGCCGAGGAGCGCAGCATCATGGGAGGGAAGGCTCTCTCGCCGTCAAACGCGGAGAGTAAGTTGAAAGGAGGAGGAAACGCGGCGCGACGATAATGCGCGGTTTTTGATTTACGATTTCTCAGCTAATACTCATCGCTTTAACAAAATTCTTGCGGGAGGAGATTGCTAATACATTGCGTTATTTGGTTACATGTACATCCACGCATCGGCGGAAGGTATTTCAGGACCCCTTTAAGATTAATGATCATGTGGCAGAAGTGTGATCTGGAAGAAACCTTAGGTTCAGCGTGCCTATACAGCATTCGCGTTTTCCATAAGCTATGCAGGGCGATTAGAAAAAAAAACAATCAGATGGCACATCACCATGTGCGGGTGATACGAGATACCGTATACCATGCAGAGTCAAGTTAAAGAACAGTTCTTTGGAGGACATCCCAAAATAGTATGCCATCCTTACAATTTATGAAGCAGTGCTCAATAGTTTTCGGTACACCGCACAGGGAACGGTTCACAGAAGACACAAAAATGTTTCGGTTGTCCAGCCACGTCTCAACAGGCAAAGTATCGCTGTGCAGTTTGAAGAAGGACGTTTTGGTTGAGGGAGAAAGCGGCATTTTAGGGACACGTGAGAACACATATTGTCCAGCTAAGTTAGAATAACCAGTTCAGTGCAGTGACGCTGGGAAAAGCCTGGGAATTAGGTCCTTCTAGAGAATAACACGGGACACACAACATATAATCTGGGGCGAAACGAACCGGCAAGAACTGTATTGAAGTGTACACTTCATGCATAAACACCCACAACAAGGTCTGGCCGAGAACAATGATGAGACAACAAGATCAGACATAACCTCGGGGTGGTTAAGTGGCAAAAAAGCATGAATAACAGGGTGGAACGAGCCCCGAAAAAAGCAGCACCCCGCAACTCTTTTCCCTACAAACACATACGTGAAGCCCATCCCGCCAGCGCAGACCGGTCTGAAAAGGTTGTCGCGCTTCATTGGCTCCGTGGTAGACGACCACACAAAGGTTGCGAAAACCCGACGGAACCGCTGTATGTGACTCCGAGCGCAATGAATAATTTGTATTGCATAGAGCAGTTTTGCTACCGAGAACATGGCACATGCCTGGGCGCTTCCAAAAAATGGACAGGTTATGCGGAACGAAAGCCTGCGAATAACTACGAAGGGCCTCAGTACACTCCCTCCGCCCCCCCCCCCCCCCCCCCAAAAAAAAAAAAAAAGCCGGTGCTTTGTTGGTAGGAGTCCAGCGGACCGCTGATGTTGCAGAAATTTCGGTAGTGTTTTCGAAGTGGGGGCTGTGGGAGAAAGGGGGCTCAAACCAATCTATGATGATGATTTTTGGTTCTAGAAACTAGAGCGCCTTTAAATCCGGCTTCTGAAATATATATTTTTCTCAGTTAGGTCTGTTTTGGGCATATATATCTGCATCTTGAACCAAACAACATTTTTTAAAGTAGCAGCTCTTTACCGATTTGAAACATCCTGTGTATTATAATATTCAGTTATTATTTCTTTGGAAAGGAAGGAGCAGTCATTCACTCCGCGTGGCACTCGAACTGCCGTGTAGGCCTTCACGCGTGATATAGCCGAAAAAAGCATACCGAATAAAACTACGGGAAGGAAATCATTCACTCGTCTTTACAAAACAGCAAAACTCCAGTGTTAGTTATGCGTCAATAACAAGTTATTTATTTATCTATTTTTATTTATTTATTTATTTATTTATTTATTTATTATTTATTTATTTATTTATTTATTTATTTATTTATTTATTTATTTATTTATTTATTTATTTATTTATTTATTTATTTATTTATTTATTTATTCGTTGATTGGTTGATTGATTGATTGATTGATTGATTGATTGATTGATTGATTGATTGATTGATTGATTGATTGATTGATTGATTGATTGCGGGGTTTAACGCGCCGAAGCCACACCTCAGCTGTGAGGAGCGCCGTAGTGGAGGGCTCCGGAATAATTTTGACCACCTATGGACCAGCAACAACTTACAAGAAGAAAACAAAGCGAACAGGACAATACGTAACGATTAACCTTCGCAGACGGGTCCGACGTTCTGCGTTCTGGCTAAATGACTGAGTCGTATTGAGCCTCGCGCTTTCGACCACTCCAGCCAGTGTTTCTTATTTTGTTTTAAACCAGTAATTTGTCTAATCGTGCCAAGACCAGAGGGAGCTGGACGCCTTCGTTTTAAAAACCCGGAAAGGGGGGAGGTATTGACCTCCCCTCCTTCTGACCACCCCCTTCCGTCAAGCAGGTGTCCTACGCACCCCCACATATCATGCACTACATAGAAAATAAACCTGGCCACCCTAGCTGCCCACGCTGCGGTCACGGGTACCCTAACAACCAGCACTACATGTGGGACTGCTTAGAGATTATACAGACAAGAAACATATACACAGACTCCCTTTCCCCTTCTCCTGGCACTTGGGCGGAGTGGCTCGACCATCCAGAGGATCCCCAAAAACACCTCAAACTCGCTCTCCGCAAGCGGACGAAAAGCGCCGGCCGGTACGCGCCCTCAGTCCGACAGTTGACCACCTCCTCATTACGACTGACAGAAGAGGAGCACTGGGAGGCCCTCCTCCAACACATTGAGGCAGTTCTTGGGGGCGACTGGTAACAGCAGCTCCTTCCCCCAGCAACGCAGAAGCCTTTATAGAAGGGCAAATAAAGATGTTTCTCTCTCTCTCTCTCTCTCTCTCTGTAGCCACTGGTTATGCTGTATTTTTGCGTTCCCTTGCATCTTCTTCTGAAGTGTACTTCTATGGGCGACCAAGTTTCACAGCCTCAAGGGGGACGAACGCTTCAGAGTCCATCACAGTAAAGACAGCACTGACGTAGAGAAACGTATCCAGAGGGGTTATTGTGTTTTCATTTCAGCCGTCATTACCCTTTTCAGGTTGTGTCTTTTTATTCTCTCAAATACTGTGACTTGCCGGCGTTGACCATCGCCCTGTTTACGAGCACACATACCCTACTTGGTTACAATTGTTTCGATATGTTTAAATTTAGCCTGCTCAAATTACGGATGTCGGCATCCATTCGTGAAGATTCTGACCTGATATTATTATGTACAGTGCTCACGGATTGAAACGCCACACTGCAAGCGCGTGACCTGCGGTACATGAAGCGCAGCCCGTGGACGGCCGTGGAACCTAGGTGTTGCATTGTGGTATACCACGAGGATGAAAGCGTTTTAACCGTAGGCTTGCTGCTTCCGGTTGCCATTAAGCGGAGCTGTGGTTCCCCGCAGCGACAGCGGGGCGCTGCGAGCCTGGAGCGCAGGTGCGTGTTTGTGCGCCGGTGGTAGCCGCCCGGCCGTCCTCGCAGCCAATTTCGTGATATCGTCTGCTCGCGCGCTCTTTTTACGCGTGCCCTTCCGATGCGACACAGATAATGTGCATGTAAGGCACGGTCGCGCTTACCTGAATACAACGAGTGTCTGCACGAAGGAACAGCCAGCTTTATTCCATGATATAAACTAAAGAAAAGAGGAGAGCCGACGAAGTACTAATGCACCGCACCATACGCGAACGTGCCTGCAAAGGCGTCTTTCCTTTTTTTTTTAGTTTACATCCTGTAATAAAGTTTGCTGTTCCTTCGAACAGAAGCTTTTTTTATTCCGATGAGCGTGACTGTTCATTACAGGGACATTACTGTGCCGCATTGGAAGGGCACGCGTTACTAGAGCGCCCGCACACGATGTCGCGAAATCGGCTGCACGCAGAGCCGGGCTACTACCGTCGGCGCACAAACGCGTTCCAGCACTCCACCCGCCGCGGTGGCTCAGTGGCTAAGGCGTTGCGCTTCTGAGCACGAGGT
Source organism: Haemaphysalis longicornis (assembly GCF_048455015.1). Lineage (NCBI taxonomy): Eukaryota > Metazoa > Arthropoda > Arachnida > Ixodida > Ixodidae > Haemaphysalis > Haemaphysalis longicornis. Next base: position 169,600,469 of record NW_027526295.1, read on the forward strand.
CGCGGGTTCGATTCCCGGCCGCGGCGGCCGCTTTTCTGATGGAGGCAAAAAGCAAAAATGCCCGTGTGTACGAGATTTCGGCGCACGTTAAAGATCCCCAGGTGGTCAAAATTAATCCGGAGCCCTCCACTATGGCACGACTCATCGCCTGCGTTGCGTCGGTGCGTTAAACCCCACAATCAATCAATCAACGTTTAAGCACTCCAGGATCGCAGCGCCCCGCTGTCGCTACGGGGAACCACAGTCACGCTCATTGGCAACCGGAACGTTGGAACAGTCATCAAGGAGGGGGTGGCTCTGGCGTACCGGAAGTGTATCACAAGGTTAATTGTAAACAAGACGCTGGGGGCCCCCATTAGCGTGGAACGGTCGGTGCGCCAGGGCTGCCCTCTGAGCCCACTTCTTTTCTGCCTGTATATCGAAACGCTCTGCTTAAATATAATTGAAAGTGAACACATTCGCGGGTTTGAGCTTTGCGAAGCAGAGGTAAAACTTCTGGCCTACGCAGACGACATTGCTCTTTTCTTTACGACCAAGGATAGTGTTACAAAAGCAGTGGACATTGTTAAACGTTTTGGGTCAATCACAGGTAGTGGGGTAAACTAGGGGAAAATGTTTGGGATTCTGGCATGGGGACTGGTCTTTGACACCGGAATTTTTTGCCAACGTGAGCTGGGAAACCAGTCCCCTTAAGTATCTAGGGACGCCACTGGAGTGCTACCAGGACAGCGAACCGTATTGGCGTGCCCTAACGCAGGACATACGCGACAGGGCAGAAAAGTGGAAAGGGTTTTTTCTTTCAATGTTTGCTAAAGCGACTGTTTGTAATTTATTTTTTATTGCCAAAGTGTGGTACGTTACGCAAGTGTTGCACTGCTCGCGTTTGAATGTACAGAAAATGCATCGTGCATTTGCTGTGTTTATTTGGTCATCTACATGGGAAAGGTGCAGTAGAGATAACCTTTTTCGACGCGTCAAGGAGGGCGGTCTTGGGTTGTCGCACCTGTTTGTCAGCCAGTTGGTGAATAGGTTCGTTTTTCTTCGCGATACAAGCGATCCTTTTTTGCGAACAGTTTGCCTAGTGCGGCTCTCACAAGCACTGCCGGAATTTGTCGTATCCAGTTTGCACATACAGGAAAGGATTTCAGGATATTTTAAAGAAGTTGTCATGTCACTCAGGTTTTTGTCAACTTGTTTTTCGATGGAATATTTGAGTACAGTGTCACGTAGAAAATTATATAAAGATGTTTGCGACAGTCTGTTCCCGATACCGCGATATAGAGAACTGTACAAAGAAGGCCCAGGGCAGGATGTACGGAAAAGAGTTAAGCGTATGGCTGTGAAACCGGGGGTGAAGTCCTTTTTTTCCAAACTTCATTCGGAGACACTTACTGTGCAAACATGGTTAAAAGAAAAGGGGTTAGATACACCCTGGGGTACTGACTGTACAATTTGTAAACAACCGGATAACATAGACCACGTTTTTATACACTGCTGGATGGCGGTTCACTTTTGGGAGTTTATGCAGCGAACTTTACACAAAGACTTCCCACTTACCCCGCATGGTATGCGGTATTTACCTACAGAGAATAACGAAGGAGTCCCCTACGATTTAATAATGCTCCTGGGCCTTCACAGCATATGGAGGGCGCGCATGGCGTGGCTCCATGGCGACGTGGATGCCCGACCGGCCCGGCAGTTTCTGCGGGAGAGTGTCACGCAGTTCGTTGAGGGGCTGAGAGTCCAGCAGCCAGTACCAGATTGGTTGGATGTCGTAGAGCCGTTAATTTCTCTGACGTGATGATTAAATGACAAAGCCTAGCCGGAGGCACGGCTGGTATGTTAATGTCGGTGTGTGTTGTACCAAATGCAGTGTGGTTATTTTTGTGTTGTAAGTGTGTGTTGAAGGCTGGTAATATAGAAAAAAAAAGAAGCAGTAAGCCTACGGTCAGCACGCCCTCACCCTCGCGCTATACCACAATGCAACACCTAGCTTCCACGGGCCTCCACGGGCCTCCACGGGCGGCGCGGCATGTATTGGCGGCCACACGCTCGCAGTGTCGCGTTTCAATCCAGGAGCACTGTACATGTCTGTGATGCTTTGCGTCGTTTTCTTCTTATTAACGCTGAAAGACTTAGCCAAACGTCCTGCTTAGACCTACGTATAAGCAGCAAGCCCGAATACACTGGCTATTACATAGGTAGCGTCATAAAAACGTTCCTGTGGGCCTCCAGTGCTGCCATGGTGTCCTCTAATTACCATCGCCATGGTCATCTTCCCTTTGCGTCGTTTTGATTTTCTCGTTTATTTTCTTTTTTTCTTTTCTAATAAAGTATTTGCGCGTTCCCACGGAGGGGGTTGTTTTTATTTTTTTCGTATGCTGCCCTCTTAGCCTTGTCATACCCTCATATTCGTTATTAGTGCAAGTTTTCTTTGCTACTTTTATAAATCGCATGGTCATATTTCTATTGTAGCCCTCAATAAATATGATTAGCACAATTTCTTAAGCTGAAGCGCGCAGAGGATCAACTAGATCCACTTTTTGATTGTTAAAGCCAGGGCTCCGTGGTGGTGCAGGGGTGTGTGTGGGGCTCGCTATCTGTAAGACTCTAGTTTTAAATCCAGACCGACCTATTTTCTTTCTTTTTTTTTTTTTGCTTTCATTCTGTTTGCCCTGTCGGCCATTTTTCGTAACATGTCTAGGTAACGCCGACGCAGGAAGCCACATTTTGCTCATTGGGGCGCTAATGCTTTCATCCTAAAGTTAGAAATGCGGAGCAATAAAACTAGAAAGACAGGGACGAAATCTGCAGTCTGATTATGGCATGGGAGGGCAATTATTTGCTGTATATATAGTTTGGTACTTTTTATGACGATAGTCGGTTTTGAGGCACCTAAGCGCGAAAATTTTTATAGGCCGCCGGTTTTTCTTTTGACACAGCGGACTAGCCAGAATCTATGTGAAGGAATACTTGACCACGACATGTATGTAGGCAAGACAGTTCCGAACTATTAGAACTGCCCCCATGGATCATTCATGTTTACACATTCAGAGCAAACAAAATTTCGGGCTCTGTTCCGGCAAAACTAAAGTACATAACGAAATTTACCAGCGTTCTTTTCGCTTGATTGGTTTTAACGATAGAAATTTTAAAACAAGAGTTGAAAACGGCGCCAGAGTGAGGCGAGATAAAAGCAAACACAAAACCAAACATGTAGCCTCCAGCTTCTGTATAAACAGCAGAAACAAAAGGTTCCAGAAGGTCGTGCGCGAGCAACAGGAGCGCAGAAAAACGTAATTAAATTGAACAAGTATTAAGTTTGTTCAGGAAGAGAAGGAAAAAAAAGGGGGTTACTTGGCCAGGGCAGCAAAGGCTATCATCGTTCAACGACAGTTGCAATGAAGCAAGCAGGCCATTTTTATTTTTTCAGGAGACTACGGAGGGTAAGACCCTTTAACAGTAAGAGAGAACCTTCCCCACATTTTAGGGACCGGGAAAGTGCAGGCGCGAAAAGAAATGTGGAAAAATTCTTTTTACAAGGGATGACAGCAATGCGTTTTTTTATATAAGTACTTGCAACAATAAAACAAAATACCGACTTGTTAGCTCTAGCCACTTAATGCAGCAGACAATATATTAAATAGAGACCAGCCTCCAGAGGCTGTTCTCGCAAGCAACCGGACATTTGAATGCATTTGACGGGTTCCTGATTGCTGTATCAGGTGATGCCGGTGTTATCTTCACTGCGTACGTGCGGTACTCGCACATGCTATTAATATGCTGTTGTTACTTGTATAACCAGTTTCTAGAAGACTTACACCTTCGCGCTATCAGGAACAATGTGGCCTGGGATGACGATCAAAAATTGACGATTGTTTACAACCTTGCCTCAAGGCATCTTGGATTAAGGCCGCCTCATTCAAGCTTTAGTACAATACCCCACGTGGAATTAAATAAACGTTTATTCTATCTCTCTCACCTTCATGCGCAGAATGATAATTAGCGGCTATATTAAAAAGTGCTTAAGACCACGTCTAGAACCCTTCGTCGCGTTGTGGGCAACTTGCCTGCGTGATCTCTTAGAAGTTCAACATGTGGTAGGCAGTATTAACCAATGCAGCTGTCGAATCGCTGAACATACCTATAGAAATTTTCTTGCTGGACGAAACTTCGTGAACTTGTGGATATTTTCGTATGTCGATTTGTTCAAATGGTAGAGTCAGAGAGAGAGAGAGAGAGAGAGAGAGAGAGAGAGAAAGAGAGAGAGAGAAACATTATTAGAAAAAAACAGTGCTGCGATTGTCCTATGCGGAGGTGCCCTCCTTCCAGGGGCCCGGACTCTTCTCTCCGGTCTCGAAGAATCAAATCCCTCTGACTTACAGAAAAGTCGGAGCTCGCTAGAGCTAATTGACTTGATCGATTTTGAGGTTTAACACGCCGACGCTACACAGGCACTGAGGCGCGCCGTAGAGCTGAGCTGCAGATTAATTTTGACTACCATGGGATTTTTAACTTGCCCCTAAATTTTGAACACACGGCCGTTTGCCTCTCAAAGCGTTGATTAATATGCGGTTTTTTTTACAGCAGTCGAGATGATAGCCACGCCCCACGTTGTATGAAATATGATGGCCGATTTTCCGCATTTATTCCATACGTTTATCTTTGTTTGAGGGAGGAATTTGGACAGTCTGGACTTCCCCAGACAGTCTGGGCAGTCTTGGGAAGTTCTTGTCTGCACTTTTCTCAGTCCCACAAAGGTGTTCTCCCCGACGAAAATACCCCCTACCATCAACACCCAATTAAAATTACACCCAGAAAAAGAAGTTCTAATATACTGCCCGCGTGTGCTAATCCAACTAGCCAGTCGCCAGGTGTGTATTTAGACAACCGGCGCTTTCCGCAAAAGTTGCATGGGCATGCGTTTAATGCTCACCTCAATAGAGAGAAAAAAAGCACGCTCTGAATTAGTAATGGCGGGTTCAATAAGCAACCGCTATCAAATAAAGAACACTAGGCTATTTGTCTCTGATAAGAATGACATTAATTCAATACGTACTCCCAGCGTTATGACTTACGAGGGGAAAACGTGGCGCTTAACTAAGCACATGAAACGAAAACTTGAACTATACCATTCAGCAATGCTTGGTATTAAGAAACAAGCATCTTGCATCAGGGAATAAACTCAGGTCAAATTCATATAGCTCGAATTCAGAAATAGAGCTAGAGTCGGCCTGGGAATATCAAGAGAAAAAAATGACTACTGGCCGACCACTAGGCCTAAACAGTGGCTATGAAAAGACGGGGCAGATATAGGTAGAAACCATGAAGTCGATACAGGGAGGAAATGAGCAAATTCAGTGATTAAGAATTGCCCGAACATTGCAGCACAGTAAAATTCGGAGGCCTATAGAAAAGTTTCTGCGGTGTACACACATTGGCTGTTGATTATGATGGCGAAGATGACGATTATAGATAAACCGTGAAGGCAATGTCTTATTGTTTGAGTGAGTGAGTGAGTGAGTGAGTGAGTGAGTGAGTGAGTGAGTGAGTGAGTGAGTGAGTGAGTGAGTGAGTGAGTGAGTGAGTGAGTGAGTGAGTGAGTGAGTGAGTGAGTGAGTGAGTGAGTGAGTGAGTGAGTGAGTGAGTGAGTGAGTGAGTTTGTGAGAATGCGGAACAACCTACTAAGTTGTTCTAACAAAGGATCCTGGCCGAGCAGCTTTTGCGGTAACACTATTCGCGGAAACCACCAGGTCTCAAGACGCCTTGGGTCGTTAGGAAACGGGAGGACTAGGCTCACCATGTCCCGTTTTTTTAGGAATCTACAGACGGTTCGGGAATATGACGCCCTACATAGAGGCATGCGGGGCTGCTCGCCTTGAAATTTTTAAAAGAAAGGGGACCGCTCCATCGCATGTTTTTTGCAGCCCATGAATAAAAACTGAGGGAAGGGCTGCATCAAAGGGTTGAAACAGCTGCAATGATCTAAGATTTAACCTTAAACGCCACGCCGGTGTTCATGCAGAATTTGTGTGAGTGAGTAACCCCAATGGCATCTCTGTTGTTTTTGTTCCTGTGCTAAGGGATGGTTGGTAACGTGTGCGTTAAAGCAACCTACAATGTTCGAGGCTGCTCGGCTTCAAAATCCGGTGTTCGTCTGGTAACATTTTTAACGAGCGAGTGCACTTATGAAACCGCGTCTGGGGTAACTTGTCAGCGGTTTCGTTTCCTAGCATTCCTCCGAGTAGATGTGGCCACTGGAACCGAACACGGAGCTCGGGTTTATTAAGTTGCTGGACCAGACGTAAGCACCCCTGGCATGCTCTGTATATGGGAGCTCTATGCTGCAAAAGTTCTATTGTTGCTTTAGAGTCAGTAGTAGCACCTGCGTAGAGCACCTGCGTATTGGCTAGGCGGCTCATTTTTACCTTCGCGGGTGAATCTGTTGGTACGGTACCCGCAATATTTGCAAAGTAGGCAGAAACGGGTACATAAAGTTAAACACCTTTCTCCTTCTTATTTACCCTTGTTTCTGGACCCGCATCACTTTTTTACTGCACCTTTGTGGGTCGCAACTTTTGTACTGTGTTCAGACCAATTTTTTTCGTCCGAAATGATTGCTCACAGCCACGCTCTGTTTCACAGCGTAGTCTTTTTATTTTCCCTTCTGGATGCTCTCAACTCCGTACTTGATTCCCGCGGAAGCTCCACCCATAAGTACTCCGGTGAGGATAGCCTTGACAATGAGCATGACGAAGTACTCCTCGCTGCCTTCCTCGGGTTCCTCTTGGAACATTTTCAGAGCCTTGATGGCTTCCATAGTATTCTCGCGTTCCTCCGGCGTGCTCAAGGAAACGTCACCCTGAAGCAGTTTGCCGAGGGACACGATCTTTTCGCCCACACCCTTCAAAGCCGAGGGTTGGAATCCTGCAATAATCGTTAAGGATTCAGTAAATTCAACATACAGGGCGTTAGTGATTGAAGCCGACAGCTATTTAAAGCTGACAGCCAAAAGCCTTCGCCAGCTGGGCAAATATTATAGACAGGAATTTTCTTCCTTGACACCTTAAAATTATTTACGTAGGTGGGAGAGAAGGCAGCAATGGCAAACGTGAACGAAGTCCTCGACTATCCATAATTTCTTTGTGTTACAGGCGACGAACTTACATTAATGTGCACTCTCTCCGACAGTCATCACTCAAACCGCCAATTAACAATTTTTGCGATGTCCCTGCCCCACAACGGCTGTATTATCTAAATGGCGCAAGATGTTTTTTTTTTATTCCCTTTCATTTTTCCCCAAATGTGTTCTCTTTGTATCAGGTTCTCCTTTTTGCTCGGGGTTGGAGTATAACTTTTATTGCCACGACCTCAACTAGGTCTCCACATCACTGGAACCACTTCTACACCCTCGTCATTTTTGAGCAGTAAAGTATAAATCATTCGCAGCGAAAATCTTTCACCTTCGGTGACAAAAATGTTTCGAATTTTAAATAACATCATTTTAACCACACAGTGTGTACTTGACTAAAATTTAAAGAGCAAAGTGCTGATAAATGTTTTTACCTTTTTGAAGCTTGTCCCCTTCAACTCCACCAGCTTCTTGCCTGCAAAAAATCACATGACTGGGTATAAATTTTGTAAACAGCCCTGCTTTATTTTATGACCCAAATTTTCATAGAATGCCACCAGCTCGCGTGAGCCTTCTATTTCTGAATTCATTATTTTTTATTACAATATGTTTAAGGTTGTGAACGCCATCCAAATGTTGTTGAGAATTAAAAAGGTTGTGTCTGTTATTCTTTTCCTTTCCCGGCTGCGCCCGCAGTGGTTTATCCGTCAAGTATGGACTAATCTACCCTGCTGATTATGCCGGAGTGTCCTTTGTTTGGCTGGAAGTGGTATCCCACGCCTTGTAAAGAAAGCTCATAGGTCACTTGTCGCATGAGCTCTTTGGAAAAAAAAACACAAACGGAAGTCATGCGACCCTTTTAATGGGGGTCTTGCTGCCCCATTCAACAAATATAGACGGGGCGGGGATTTCAGAAGGTAACAACGCATTCAAACTTTATAGCTGTGAGTGTACTATCTTTGCCTAACCTGGGAAAGATTTCTTGTTCTACCTTCCACGCATAGAGGTGACGTTTAAGTAAAGTAAGGATTTTACAGGTAACTTATACTGGTGTACACAATTTCAACGAGGCCATAGCTATGATTGTGAAGCCTCTGCATAACTGTAGCTTATACTTTAATCCGTTTCTCCCGGCCCCGAAGATTATTTATACACGTATATTCTGATTCAGAGTCCGCAAAGAAAAGGTACTTACACAAGTGTGGCATCTGGAGGAGCGGGCAGTATGAAAAGAAGACAAAAAGAACAATTAGCGGAAATATTATTATTTAATGAAGTACATCTCTTCAATTAAAAAAAACCGTACAAGTCACTCCATGTGTTATACCGTCAGCATGCAGGTACGCGTTTGAATTGTTCTAACGGCCTTCTAAAGACACACTTGAGAGGCCTGCGTAAATTACGTATTCTATAAAAGCCGGCAACAGGGCGGAACATAGTTATTTGTGCCGGATTATTAAGCCCATTATTCTAGTCAACTCCGTGTAAACAGTCGCAAATTTGTAGTTACCAATAGGTAAGAAAAATGTGTGGCCCTTCCCCAATTGGGGAACAGCTTCTGGTTGGTACTAAAAAGCGCTTTCTACGGAACACCACTGTATAGTTCGACTTAGATTGTTCACAACAATTATATGAAGTTTGTTAACATTCATAGCAATTCTGCTTGTCCCTTCATTAGGCATTTGGAATTATTGCCCACCCGCGTTTACTGCATTCTTTTGAAGACAACACATTCGCCGTGCTAGCCTATCCTTTAGCGCACCCGCCGCGGTGGCTCAGTGGCTAAGGCGTTGCGCTGCTGAGCACGAGGTCGCGGGTTCGATCCCCGCGGGCGCGGCGGCCGCTTTTCTGATGGGGGCGGAAAGCAAAAACGCCCGTGTGTTCGAGATTTCGGCGCACGTTAAAGATCCCCAGGTGGTCAAAATTAATCCGGAGCCCTCCACTACGGCGCGCCTCATCGCCTGCGTTGCGTCGGCGCGTTAAATCCCACAATCAATCAAATCTATCCTTTAGCGCGCCAATTATTCAGGCATTTCAATGTTCGATCTTTAGGCCTATTAGCCCATCTAGTACTACATTTTTAATAAACGGCAATTTGTTGTAGGAAAAACAGATAAATATCATTCAAAACCCATATTTTTGACAGCGCAAATGAACTACACAAGACAGAGTAGTTTGCTTTAACTGCTTTTTATCCAGTAGATTTCTTGATTTTCTGTGAATATTTCTTTATTTACCCTATTTCTTTACTAAACTGGAAATAATGTTCAGAAAGACGATTAGGCAAGCGGATATCTTAGTATGGCATGGGAGTAATTTAAAATGGTCTATTTAGAAGCCAAAGGTATTTGCGAGCTTTAGATGTATTTTCAGAAATTGGCTGCCTGAAATCCACTATTCATAGCACAACATTCTCACCTAAGGTGGTGGTCAGAGCCAGCAGAACCAGAAAAATGAACATCTGCATGGTGTCCTTCCTGCACAAAATATGTTTTGTTTATGCAGCATCACTCAGTAGATTGTAATAGTGTTGGTAGCTGTTGCGGAAGCGCAGATTAAAACTTTTGAAAAGTATACGCATCTCGAAATGAAGACATTATTTATGCCGTATAGGGCTTCGCGTTGCAGCTTTACAGGCGACACCGGCATTGATATAACATGTACACAACGATGTCGAAGACGCAGAAGTTAGTGCGAGCTCTTAACTAAAAATCTGCATGAAGCATGAATTTGTTTTCCAAAACGCTCAGGAACAAAAGTTTATTAAATGCATTAATGTTTGTTAAACGAACTAAACTGATTTGTTAAACATAGAAACCAGGCGACTTCGTATAAGGCGTTAGGGCAGTCATACGCAGGACTAATAAATGTCCCTGCCGCTGCAATTTTACTTCACTCTTGAATTCTAAACATCGCGCCTTTGGACATAACGCCGGCAGTGTAAGCTTTGCTTGAACCTTTGGGGGTCGTAAACGGGCTGTAAGGAGCAAACTACGGATTACAAAGGTGGTGGGCTGACTACGTGTACACAATGATAACTTAATAAAACAAAATGAAAAGAAGGAGCCGACAAAGAATTACGTAATTCCCAGTTGCTACGCACTCATCACCGAGAGCGAGCAGCAAAATAAGTTATTATGGCCCCCCGAAAACAAGAGCTTACCGTAAAGCAAGGAACAAATCTCGGAGGTCCTTGTTCTTACTTTTGCAGACATTCCGCACGTATTTTTCTTAGAATAACGTCATTGTTGTAATTAGAGGAATGAAAGGATTGATTTTGATCTACCGAATAATCTTGTCTCTTTGTCGTCGGAAGGCCTGTTCCTAAAAATAACAGTAATCAATTTACTGTAAACGTCCTCACTGGTTAAGCTCTTCGTGTTTTATGAATGCTATTTTAGATTTCCAAACATGTATCCACAGCTGTGCAGTCGGCAATGTAAGCAACAAGGATACTAGTGGCAGTTATTCATAAAAATAGATTAAAAAGCAAACGTTATTGGTTTAGGAGAAGCCTCGCCAAAGCTGGGGAGCTAAAACATCTGCACTAATGCTCGCAAACTCAGTCACAAAACCGCTAGTGCGCAGCCGTCTAACGTAAAGAGATAACTTTGCATACCTTTTTGGTCTCGGCGACGTACCAAGGATGACAGGAGTTGGTCTAAAGCCCCTTTTAACGCAGCCGTAATCTCTTATCTGCTTTAATTTAGGATTCGGAGACAGAGTAGAAGTATATTATTAAGTAGTCCGCAAGACTGATACCATCGGTGAGTAGCCGAGATAGGCTACATCATTGGGTTTGCCCTCTTCAGTACTTGCATTGTTCTTCGAAGCGAGCCATTTCGGTAACGTTCAACAGCTCCAAAATTGCTGTAGCGTCATATGACACAGACCTTATCTTCGCTACGTCCGCAGTATCGATAAGTGCGCGGGTGTGAGGCGTGCGCCGTCCCCGCACCTGACTTTTCAATGGGCTGATACGGCTTTGATGGGCAATATTTAGTACGCCTATTACTTCGGGACATTGGCAATAAGGGCGTACCGGCTTGTGCCCCTGGCTTACGGTGAACGGCTTCGTTGAACAGTTATGAGGCATACCAGTTGTCGACTAGTGTCACTAGATGAGATACACAGTACCGTCTCTAAGGCACGCAAGCATAGAGTTTCATACTAATATACACTAGAGGGAAATGTGGCGCCACCGTCTAGGGGAGCCGCGCTTCGGCGAGCGTGCCGTCATGTACCGGGCAGGCACGTTCCACTTGTCCTTGGCATGGCTCACGAACAGGCTGAAAAGTTGGCTTTGGCTGCAAAAATTCAACAATATTACTGCAGAAAATTAATCGAATTTGTTCTGTTATCAAAAAATAAAAGCTCCATAAAGATTGATTTGCCAGGGATTATTTAGAAGCTTCGTGAAAGATGAACAGAAAAACAATGTTACCCCTTTTTGGCTTCAAGACGAAAAAGAAGCCATGTGGCTAACCAAGCCAAGGAGGCGAGGAACGTCGCTAGCTGCAATGGCGCCACCCACGGCGGCACGCGAATGCAGCGCCAGATTTCCCTCTAGTATATATTAGTATGAAACTCTATGCACGCAAGTGAGCAACAGCGGCCATTTTGGTGCTTATCAGTGTTGCCAGATTGCCGCTGCTTCGGCCTCACTGCTAACTTTGACGAGGTCATTGGTAAACAACACTGCCGAAATCGCAGCAACACAGCATCTTCGGAACCACTCCTGCAGCTGAAATGCTCCGAAGCGCGTTATCTTTAATTCGCATTCAGAACGACGTCAGTCGCGCGAACCCGCACAGCAGGGAGGACAAGCAGAGGCTACCACAGTTCACCGACAGAAAAAGCATGAACAACAAAATGGCGGCGCCCATGAACCGTCGCAGTGTAAGCCAATGTCGCGTGATGCGAACTGACCAATCAATGATCACGGCGGCGGCCCGGAACAATAGGAGAAAAGAGTGCCGATACTCTGTCACCTTATCTAATGACGCTATAGTCGGCCGTGATTTAGGTCTGCGAATGGTCTCCATCATTATTTTACGACCGCAATCAAAGCCGGCAAAAGAATAGGAGGCGTACTTTTATGTAGTGAAATTCCAGATAAAAAATATGCACTCTTCTACATACCGACCAATTAGAGACAGCGAACTACAACAAGTGCGGTGTCAGGTTATGTTGAATTCCTGTTATCGATTTCCAATTCATTTAACCTTTTCTGCCGCTCAAGCGTGTCTACGAAAATGTACTGCCCGCTAAAAATTTGAGCTCGTATTGCCGAAAATGTTGAGTTCAACATAACGACTTAACAGAACTGCGTCGGACAGTACCTTTTCTTTTGGTATGGCGATAAGATTGAAGAAATACGTTCATGTTTCATTCTCAAAAAGTAAGAAACTCAAGCTCTACAGGCATATATAATATTATAATACCTCTTTTTTTCTTTTGAGTATTAACGAACAGACAGAATACCTAGAGTTTTCTATGGTAGAAATAGATTCAGTAGATGAATGAGCAAATTTTTGGTACCTGCAATTCACTGCAGGGAGAGCTGAAGGTATTTCATGCCGGTGAGAGCTTTATTTGATAACGTACAGATGCATCAACAGTTCCACTGCTAACACGGGCAATCAGAAATGTGCAGTGTGTCCCTGTATATACGGGCTATCTAAGCGGAACGTTCTACAAAGATTCAATGCGATTTTTATAAAAACGGTTGCATATACGGCGCTACAAAAACAACATCAAATCTAGTGTAGGAAACTGCAACGAAAATCTGTAGACACATAAGCGCTTTCTATGAACTGATTGATTGTGGGGTTTAACGCGCCGACGCAACGCAGGCGATGAGGCGCGCCGTAGTGGAGGGCTCCGGATTAATTTTGACCACCTGGGGATCTTTAACGTGCGCCGAAATCTCGTACACACGGGCGTTTTTGCTTTTCGCCTCCATCAGAAAAGCGGCCGCCGCGGCCGGGAATCGAACCCGCGACCTCGTGCTCAGCAGCGCAACGCCTCAGCCACTGAGCCACCGCGGCGGGTGCTTTCTATGAACTGAGAATGCGAAGTGTGTTTAATATAATTCCCTCGATTACCCTTCGTTAGAACGTAACCTCATTCTAACGCAACGGAATTTAAGGGAATTATAATTATAACGAATTAAATTAAATTCCCCTCGAAATCTCCATCGAGAACCATGCATTTGAAACCTCGTTGCAGCGAACAAAATTGAGCTGCCGGTGGATGTAACGAACTATATTAGTCTCCCCCAAAAATTACGCCCACCTCCCCTCGCGGGAACCCTGGTGTGATGCAACGTATCTCGGGGGGTTCCATTGGCGTTTCGGTCGTGTTGATTACGCTTATACCGTCGCATCAAGCAATCGTCGAGTACTGCGAGAGAGTGCAAGCGTAGCACGGACGACCGTCGACTGAGACCGCCGGAGCGCGGCATGCCGCTTTACATTCACAGCACCCGAAGGAGAGGAGAGCGCGGAGACAGCGAGTACTGCACATGTGCAGCGCGCGCAGCGCCGCCCAACGGCGCCTAGCAACGGGCAGAGAGCGCGCTGCGCCAACCCGCAGCTGTTTGGGAGGGAGTGTTCGCTATCGGAGAGAGAAGAGGAGGAGAGGCGCAGCTGTGCGGACAACGCCGAACAGACGCAGGAAGGACAGAGGGGCGAGCATGAGATGCGCTGCATCTAAAAACCCTACGACGGCTCGTGGAGTATTCTATTCCGCGAAGTTCGACGCTCGTTCGACGCGGCTGTTTTAAAACTCGTGCGTCGACCTCACGGGCACGGGCAGCCTCGCCACGCGCGGACGAGCGGGCCTGCCGCCTCGCTCAGCCAGCGCGCGGAGCGAGCAGAATGGCTCGCTTAACGCCGCTGCCACCGCGGTCACTACGGAGGAGCCGACCGACGATGCTATTGTCGCCGATGTCGCGGGACAAACTGAGGCAGGCGACGACGGCGACGCCGTTGTGTACCTTGCACGCGCGCTCGACGTGCCAGCGTCATCGCAGGAACTCGATCCGGTTGACCTTGGGTGCCAATGGCCCCCGCTTAAAATTAAGTCTTTCGCTTGGGATGTCTGAAACAAAGAAGCATCAAAGGAGCATCACAAAGCCTTGGCTAGCAATCCCTTCCTGAGCGTACATACTTGTCTCGTCCTGCAATGCTGCACTCCCCGACATGCGCCTATGGCCTATTTAACTTTAACTTTCTCATGGAGAAGAAGGTGTCATAAAGAAAATTAGATTTGAACTGGAAGTTTGAAGCAAGCAAGTGTGCTGGAGATGAATACCTAATAATAAAATACGGAAGATGACGCTAGGATAACGTATCGAGTAAAAAGAAGAATACTGACTCTGGAAAGGAAGTTAAAGCTTAATTAACTGAAAAAACCTGCAGAAATTTACAGAATTGTCAACCAATGCGCAGCATTCTTGCGTCACTTCTCTGCAATCACAGTTGTTTACAACCAGATTTCTCTATGAGTAGAAAAGTACATTGGGTAATTTTAATGTGCTCAAATTTTCCTTTGTTTCTTTTACAAAATGATATGAATTTACACCGTTTTAACGATTAAGTTTTTTGACATCTGTAAATATTTATTTTACCGCAGATGCAGACCGTATGACTGGGTAGGCCCTTTTTCGATATTTTTGCTTGGTCATTTCAAGATTTTTTCCGGGATTTTTCATTAACCCTTTGTTTTTTGGGGGAGGGCGATATATAAGATGCATATTATTGATTTCGTTCGACCATGATTGTGAAAGTTTATATTTTTATTTTTGTTTCTGTGGGGTTTTCGAAATTCCCTCCGGCAAAGCTATGTTTTCGTGTACGCTATTGTAACGATTAAATTCCCACACTTATCCATTTTTGCGGAAAATGAGGGCATTACACTGTTTGCTCATTTTCGATGTTTTTACTCGTTTCTCTAACCTTCTTTTCCAGGCGTTTTTACTTGAGCGGGGGGAGGTGTGTACGATGCATAGTTTTGATTTCATCACGTATGTTTGTAAATTTTCTTTTTTTGTTGTTGTGTTTGCTGGTTTTAAAAATTACATTCGAACAATTATGTCCGTTTAAGCTATTATAAAGCTCAAATGAGTTAGTTCCGCCAATTTCGAATATTTATACCAATGCAGGATCTCACAGGGTTGTTGCATTTCCGCTATTTTTTAATCATATTTCGACGTTCTTTTCTCAGTTTTTCTTTTTTAGTATTCGTTGAATGCAGAAGATGTAAAAAATGAATAATTTTGGTTTCATGAGTTCATTTGGTGCAACCTTTATTTTCATGTTTTGTATTTATTCGGTTTTTTTAACATTTTGTTCGACTTATTATCTCTACTTACATGTTTCCAGCAGTTAACTGCCTTTTCATCGCTAATTATGCACTTTGCGGAAGTGCTGGGTGTTACACTGTCTGCTAATTTTCGCTACTTCATTATTCGCATTTCCGTTTTTTTCTGGATTTTTTAGTTTAGTCTTCGTGTTCTGGAGGAGATGTGACTAGCCGGTCTTTTTGCGATCTAGTAATGTAGGCTTGTTCTTGGCATTCCTCACCTCTATGGTATGGAGGTGGTCGTGGTTGGGGTGGCGTCGTCGGTAACGCAGCTCGGTTGGCATGGGCTCGAGCGTTTGCTTGGGCCAGCTCATTCCCCGGTAGACCGGAGTGGGCCGGATTCCATATTGAGATTATTTTACTTTGGTTGCTGGTCTTCTCTAGCAGCGAGACAGCTTCACGGGAGATCCTCCCTTTTGTGAAGTAAAGTATGGCGGACTTTAAGTATCTGATGGTTGTTGTCGCTCGGGGAAAATTTGTATATCACGGGCTATGGTCCTCTCCTTCTCCTGATGCGGTAGCTTTGGCCGGTGTGGATGCTAACGCCACTGTGATTCCGTCGTTGTTGACGATGGCAATTGACATGGTGTGGAGTCAAGAAGAAGCATCCTAGTTTTGGGCAGCGTCTACGTAGGCGCTCTTACCTGGCTCATAACGGTTGCCGAAACGATTGTCTGGTCCTCGTGCTCTAAATTCTCTTTTTTTTTATTGCGCCATTTTGCCCCAGGGCATCAGAGGAATAATGAATGTTAGGAAAAGTGCTAGTCCGATGTTTGAAGGGATCCCTCATCGTAAAATCGCGTGAAAATAGCAGGTAAGTTTACGAATTTAAATAACCGGACGTTCTCCCAGAATACAGACGGAAAATTAGAAAAGAAAAATTGTTCCTGCGTGGCGTGCGAACTAAACTTTTAAAGAAAGGCGATGACCCCGCGCCGGCGCCGGTGCCCGCGGAGGCCGCAGACGTGGCCGCGGAGGCGCCAGCGCCATCTCTCGCCCCCGCCGCGGATCCTCCTGCGGCGAAGTGCGAGGAGGTGGCGCCGCTCGTCGGCACCCCAGCAAAGAAAGAACTGGAACTAAAGCGTGGCAAACTGTTCGCATGGTGACGCAGTGAAACATCCCCCTCGCGAGGGGCACGATCAAATGCAGAGCATTTCCGGGGGCGCACGACGTTAAGTAGTTTGCGTTACGTTAATGTTGTTGCACTTGTGGCAACTGCTGACGAGAGAGCGCTCGTCAGCAGTAATTTGAATGAGTCAAGGATATAAGGCGCGTCCGTAGCCTCCCATTCTGTGTCGGCTTTGTGGCGCAGTGGGTAGAGCACCATGTACATTGCGTTCCGCCCGCATGGTCGAGGGATCGAAACCAGGCGCCGGATAGTATTTTCTTTTGTATAGTGTAGGGGGAGGGGTGCGGACAACGACGGTGCGGACTACGACGGGACAATGCGGGTGACATCGTGAGTTACCGAAATGCTCTGCATTTAAAAAAAACGAAAATGGTGGGAGGCAAGCGGCCTCATGGACTACAGAATGCCGTATAGGCCAGTTTCAGCAAGAAAGTCCAAGAGCTGCCTGTACAGAGGACCATGCGTCCACCGATGAATATCGGGCGGGCGGCCTGGTCGGTGTCCTGGGGCTACCATGTGCCGGATTCGGGCTGGTTCGAGTCCTGGACATGTCTCCAGGAGGTGGTCTAATGTCGCCTCCACAGCGGAAACAGGGCAGTGGGGGCAGGTCGCATAGGTAACCGCAAGGCCAGAAGTCCATGTTGCACGAACAGCAGGCATGAGTGTAACGCCCAGGTAAATTCTCTGGAGCGTGACCTCCTCACGGGGGGTTAAACCGCCAGGAAGGTCAGTCCCACGCGGAGGAAGAAGGACACGCGTGGAGCGCCGAAGAGACTCCTTCTTGATTATAAGAGCGTCCTGCAGGGACAGCTGCAGAAGTGGGAGCGGGAGCATAACTTGCGGAGGATGAGCAGCCAAGTCGGCCTCGACGTGGGTGGGCGTGCTACGGCGGGTCCAGAGGATGCGGACAGGGCACGGGAACAATTGTAGTATCCGGTGCACATGGCTTGTAATGCCCAGTGTGCTGTATACACGCCGTATCTCGCTAGTAGCCTGTGTTGAATTGGTATAGATGATCAGGCAAGACGGTGGGTCAACACATTGACGAGGGCCTAGGGCACACAAGCCGTCACGGATGGCGACCAGCTCTGCCAAAACCGACGAAAGTGGTTCCTCTGTAACATAACTGCATGTCTGGTTTACAGACGGCATAGCAGGGCAAACTAGGCTCGTGTGGATGATGCCATTGTCCACCCCTGCATGCACATGGGCGTGGAGGCCATCTGGTGTGTTGATAGGGAGGTGTGGGTTGGTCTGATGCCCTGGGCGAATACTTTTCCCACCTTTAGCTCTGGGTGCATATTACTTCGTAGTGGAGAGATGCGAATATATTTTCGACAGTCGTCTGAGAAATCTATTTTGTGATGGAAGGAACATCCGCTTCGGATTCCGATTGATTGCAGAACGCGTCTCCCCGTTTAGCTTTTAGACAGGCGTCCCAATCGAGCTGTTTGTTGTGCTTCAATTATTTCTTCGATCGAGTTCTGTGGATCCCTAATGCTTCGAAAACCCTCATTTACCATGGTAACTCGTAATCGTATTACGTGTTTATAAACCTCCCTAATTAAACCGTTTGATCTTGTCACTTTTGAGTTAAAAGACAGGAAGGCAGTATGGGAGTTCACTATTTACCAAGGTTTGTAAGCGGCATTTGAGGTCTCTTCCTACGTACCTATGTTGTTTCTTGCCACTCTAGACGGAAGTCTCAGGGTGAGGTGAGTGCACATTCATAATTCAGGGATTGTCTCCTTGTAACAGTTGTAGCCGTAGGCTGAGGATTTTCATGCTGTTCACGATTGGGATCTTCTTGTTGGTGGCATAGATGCATATGCAGGATTCAACGGGTCTCTTTTCTCTCACCGACTTTTAGGCCGGTAAACGAGTAACTAGGATTTCGGATTTCCGAAAAAAAAACAGTCGAGTCCTCGTTCTTGCAACATACTCTAGCAGCGTGTCTACGGTTTCTTGTAGGGTGTCTTGAATGTGTCCATCGCTGCCACCGCCGAACCAGAGCGTGATATCGTTGGCGTAGTGACTTTGATTGAGTCTTTGGTCTTTCTTAGTCTCCATCCCGCTGGCCTAAGAGTGAGTCATTAAAAGAAAAGGGGAGAACAGGGACCTTTGAGGTGTGCTCCTAACAGCCAGTGCGGTCCTCCGACTCGAGGCTGCCGACGAAAATGTAAGCTGTCTTTGCACAAAAATATCTGAAACGTATGCCCTCTTTCGTTTTCTTGGCTAGTTTCTCCGGTATCGCTTAGTGTCTTACGTTGCCAAATGCACTGGTGAGTTCAAGACCTAAGATTGCTCGAGCATACGTTAGAGAAAGTTTGTCTCCGCAGATTATTTGATGCTCAGTTTGTAACGTAATGTCTTGAGTCGAAAGGTTGCACCGAAATAGTAGCGTGCATGTATGGGTCGTTATCATCCATGTAGTTGGTGATACGGTTAAGGACGAAGTGTTCGAGTAGTTTTCCAATACATGCTGTTATAAAAATTGGTCCAAAGAAGGCAATGTGAAGCTTCTTCGAGGGTTTAAGTATAATTACAATTTTTGCGGTCTTCCAGACTTTGGAAAGGTTGCCTGTCAATGAGCTAGCGCAGTGAGGGAAGGCGTGTCGGTGTCTAGGCGCCGTGTTCGATAGGCCGCCAGGCACCCATGTCGACTTCGTCCGCAGCTTTTGATCAACTGCCCGTAGTTCCTCGACGGTGATTGGTCTGTCGGGTGAGGGGTTCTCGTTTTCGGAGTAGTCCGGGAGCTTGACGGAAAAATTGCAGCCGGCGTATCTGTCTTTAATTATGGGTGGGAATTCGACATCTGTCTCATTGTGCTCGTAAAGGATTATATTAACCTTTAACTGCGCAGTTTCAAATGCCTCTGGATTCATAAGACATGACAGAAGGTTCCAGGTTTTTGGGGCGTCGGATGCTGATGTCAATGCATTCGCATGTTTCGTGCATCGCTGGCACGAGATTCGGTTCGCGTATCCTTGTACTTCGCCGTTTTAATCTAACTATTCTTCTTCTCAATCTGTGATTGTGGTTTTGTTTCTTAAGTCGTTTCTCTGATATATGTTTGGCTGCCATGCCAACATGGGAAGTAGGCGGGAAGCAAGAATGATGACTATTTTATTTGTGCAGAAGGGGGGCCAAAGGTCTTACCAGTACGGCAAGAGTGAGTAAAGGAGGTGGTGTCATCTGCGCTCTTTTTTCTATCGTTCCGGTGACTGCAAAAGTCCACAGGTGTATTACAGTCTCATTTGGTGGCTCCAGTCGCGGCGAAGCGTTGATCACTCCTGGAGAGTCAATTTTCGGTGGAAGTTGGCTTATTACAGTGAAGCTTGAGTGTGCCCACTGATGCCTTCGTACGCCAGTACGCCATGCATTAAAGCCAACTTTCCCAGACGATGGTGATGAATGAAGGGGATGATGAAAAAAACGCTTCCTGAGGCCGGAATCGAAACTGGGTCCCTCGCGTTATGAAGCCGGCGTCTATCCCACTGCTCCATTTTGATGTGCACGAAGCGGTTCGGAAACTCAGACGACAACCAAACAATCCGTCACGAGAAGAATGGCGTTGCTCTGCGTGCCGTAAGGCTGTAAGCCACAAGACTTTAGGCCTAACTTCCCCTTTCGAGGTTTAGGACTTTAGGCCTAACGTTACATCTTAAGTTTGAATACCTCAAACCGGCACCCACTCAAGAAAACTGCCCACTGAAAGCCAAGCAGCCGGTAGCGATTCGCGCCGTACACCCGAAACCCGAACGTTAGGCCTATGGCGTGCACACCCAACAGTTGCTGTGGGTATTCTAGAAAATTTTGGGTACCTGCAGAGAATTACATACTTGCAGTGGGCTATTGGCCTTCCAGAATATCGATCGCAAGAAAGCTTCGCGTTCAACCATCGTCGTCATTTGTCGGAGGGGAGCACCTTTTCCTCTGTATTGATGATATAATCAAGCCTGTGAACTTTGAAAAAAGTTTGAGTCGACCCGACAGCAGTCAGCGAGGGCGTCCACGATGTACGCCGTATACATCTACCGTATTTTTCTTGCACCAAACGATGTTTTGATCAAGCAAAAATAAAGTATAAAAGCTCGCATTTTCCCTGCGAGCTCCGGCTTCCTCCTTATTGTTGCGTGAAACGCGCACGTTACAAAGCCTGCCGCCGACTTTTCATGGTTCTAAGAAGGTAGAGAGCGAAGACCGGCCCGTCTCCGCTGAGCTCGAAGGTGCGCCGAGCCAGCGGACCGGGGAGCCAAGAAGGCCTACGCGAGGCTGTTGCCTGAGATGGACGTTTAGAAAATTCAACTGATTGGAGGGAAAGATGAGGCGCAGTGTGGCCCGTGTCGACTACGCGAACACAACCTAACTTGACCGCTTCTAGTGACAGGCACTAGAAAAGAACTACAGTTATTTCCCTGATAATTCCGCATGGATTATTCTGCCGTATTTGAACACCGACGAAAACACGTTTGACCGAGGTCAAAATCATATATACTACCGACTGCCTGCGGTAGTGAAACATCCTTCTGGGTAATGTGTACGTGTTTGCTAACTGAAACTACACAGTTTTAACAAACGTTTGCTCGGAAGGGTTTGACACGTACGCTTATCCTAAAATTATGTCCCTTCTTAACGATTGTTTTCGTAAAAACACTCAAACAAGCTCCACAAAACCGGTTGCTGTCTTCATTTGCTTTTGCACGTCATAGAAGGTAGGGCCCTACACTGAAAGGAATGCGATGCCCGTTGGGCTGTTAGATTTTCCAGCAGTGATATGTTTTCATTCACAGCGCTGTCTGAAGGGATACAGCCCAACTTTTCTTGAGACGTAAATGTCCCTGTAACGCTAGAGACGCACATCCAACAACTAAAAAAAGACGTGTATTCATTTTTTCTCCACGCTTTATTCATGGGCCGGGGTTTCGCATGATAACTGCAGTGCAATATGAGACACACAACTTGAAAGTCTCAGTTGTCTGATTTGGCATCCGCCAGGTTATTCCTATCTCCTTGTATGATCGTGAAAGGCATCACAGAGCGTCGGCATTAGGCAAGGTCTCGTTTTGCCAGGTGAAGAAGAACGTTCATGACGAGCAGCGTCGTCTTAGTAGCCAGTCGGAGGGTAGGGCTCCGGGAGGATCGGTGGAGGGTTCCATGGCTTCTCCCACGGCTTGGGTGGCCTTAGGGAGCGGCGTGACCGGGACAGCTGCTGATCAGCGGGTGGAGCGACTGGCAGCGGACTGTCGGGCTTCTCCCATGGAAACTTTCCCCATGCGCCGTACTCTGTTGTAGCATGATGACAGTGAAAGTAAAGGGAAAATTAGGTGTTCTCCTTATAGAAAAAGCACTGGAATTTTCTTAGGATTACCTCACACCTTAAGAATTATTGTGAATTAGAAGTATTCATCTGCAATACATCTGCAATTTTCCTAATCAAGGGCGATATTAGTTTTGTATTTTTGTATATTTTTGTGCTGTCACTGAAATATCTTCCGTGAAGCTTAGTAGGTTGCTGTCTTCGTAGTCCATTGAGGTTCGTACGGATTTGCTTTACAACTTACAAATTATCCTTCAGTCGTAATTAGCTAGCAACTGTACCAACAGTGTCTAAAACTCGGCTATGTGTTTGTTGAAAAAAGGGTGCCCATTGCAATTAACTGTGGCCTGGAGATTGAATGGCTTTCGGACTTCAAACATGCGAAATGTGTTCCATGTAAGACCTACTTATGCATATTTGGAAATGTTCTATGCAAGAAACGTTACTAAAAAAAACATCTGGACAGCTTTTGAAGTGGGCTATCCAGAAAGGCAGTTTACGGGTAGCTTTTGAAGTGGGCTAGCCAGAAAGGCAGTTTAGCGCTCTACTGGGAACGAATCTTGCTCTTATAAATGCGGTGTTGTTGCAGAATTAGCTGTTTGGAGCCGTTCGTGTGGTGCCGTCAAAATTAATTGGAACATGGTGTAGTAAACTGACAGTAACTTCTTCCGAAAACTGCCTGGATGCATCGGTGTGCATTTAAAGATATACTCTCTAACAGAATGAGGTTCCTGTAAACCGAGAATAGCTGTCATGAAGCCAGTAAGACACACATTTTGCGATACTTAAAAATTCTTGTTCCAGTTACTTGTGGCGGCTCCCGTTCAGTAGGGTACAAACTTTGGCTAGTTAGCACATCACAAAAGTGAAATCTGCGCGAAAGACGAGTGCAGCAGGAGGCGAGGTGTGTGTCCATTTTATTTTCGTAGTGCGCACAGTGTTTGGTTGCACGCGTGAGACGATTTATGGCGCGAAGAAGCTTCTAACGATGTAGTTGTCAATGGCGTTCGACCTGACTGCTGCCATTCAGTAAGCGAAATTCTGATAAGCTTTGCTTAGACAAAAGCAGTGGTAAGGGTTGCCAATACGCTCGGCACCAGATGATAATCAAGTTCAGTAGCTGTCGAGATCGCTCCGACGCACACGCCTGGAATTTACATTTACCACACAACGCACCTATGCGAAAGCCGCGGATAGTATGTAGTGAAAGTGTGAGATGTCTTCAGTCTCTGGTATGATCGACGCCAGGCACTGCTAAATTTGAATGTTTTCAGTAGTTTCACACTCGCACTTCAACGTCTGGCCCATTGTAATATTTTCCAAAGACCCGCTGCGACACAAATTTTGGGCCTATCGCCTAAATAGCCCGCATGTCTTGATTATTCGGTCGATTATTAGGTGACCTTTATGGTTATGGCGATGTCTCCGTTATCGTTTACCAATGGCTCATTCAATGTCGGATTCATTTCGTTAAAACTTTCGCGCTTCTATCATTTTCTTCGACAAAACAACGGCCATTTTTACGTTAAAACTCCCCGCATATGTTTATCATCTGCAAGGTTCAAACCTCGTGCGCACTGAAATTTGTGTGCCCGAAAAGTTGCTTTAGGCTGGGAAAAGTTAATCCCCATAGAAAAATCCCCCCGTGGTTATACATGACAGTGCTATCGCTCACGGGAATATTTCCCTCACACTCATTTATTAAAACCTCTTCATGGTGGCTTGTACATAATACGTGGAGCGGAATAATTTGATTGAATTTCGGGAGAAGTTGATGCTCACCAAGGACTGTGTTCTGCCGCGTTTTAGATTACGTTTTTATTTCAAGCGGCTTTGTGTAAAAAAAGGCTTGGGATTTAATTAATGATCCACGGTCGATTCCTAATCCCATATCGCAGCGTCCATAGCGTTGGAATAACAAGACAAATACTATGACTGATTCACTCACCATTGCCATCAATGATGGGGATCCTGCAAAAAGAAATGGTAAGAGAAAATTGGTCCAACTCCCTCAAGATCATCTTACATGCGCTGGTTCTAGGTACATTATGCGGACACAATAAGCTGTCAGTATGACCATTTTTGCGTTGCCCTTGTTTCATTGATGTGACATCACAAAATAATGTCTTAGCGGGCGTATAGATAGACGAATGTGTTGTGAGGGTAAAAATAGCTTCACGTTTCAAGCCAAGGTTAACACTTGGAAGCAAACCTTGAGTGGTAAGCTGAAGTTCTTGGGCGAGCTGTACAACAGTTTAGGTCAACAGACACTCATCAACGTCAGCCAGGGTGTCTTGCACGCTCCCTATCGGTATTTCGCTCGTCATCCATGGAAACTTCATTCCCCGAAGCTGCCATTCTAGTTGGCAGACTCATGCGAAACTGCGCAACACTTTAGCCACACAGTTATGTGACACCTCGGCGTGTCAAGCTTGCAATGAAGCCGTCCTGATCACCAGCGCCGCATATGATAATACCGTGAGCTACGCGTTAACAAAGCGATCAGGAGCACAAACACATTCCATTCTCCCGCTTATGGTGGCATAAGGGGAAGAATAAAATTTTTATGCATTTTAATTGCTTACGTGGAGTGGGTATCCAAGATCTCAGAAACGAATATACGCTTTAAGTTGAAAATAAGTAAAGTGTATTTAATTCTTCAACCTCTATTGAAACACACAGTTTTGTTTGTGTAACCGTGGTTTAACTTAGATATTTTCGAAATACTACACACAATGCACGAACAAGTAAATTTTTGTCAATGTTTTTTTCTCAGAAAAAAAGGATCCCTGCAGTATTTTTCCGTACTTTTTAAAATTTCTTTCCTTTTTCTAAACATAAGATTACCATAACCAGCCTATTTATGACCACGGCAGGGGGAAGACATCTCCCATACACTTCTAATCGCTTATATATCGCGATTCTCAAGCCCTTTCTGTGCCCCTGGTTATCCTATTTCATCCCTGTATCGAGTAATGACACCCCCCCCCCCTAATTTGAGCTACGTCTCTCGGTATCCCCATTGTTACCCGGATAGCCCATCAGTTGTCAGTCCCTCCCCCTCCCTCTTACATGACTGGCCCAAGAAGTACTCGTCTTAATTTGAACGGTGCTACCCATCCCTCTTTCTATGGTAAGCTGGACTGTCTTAAGGGCATACAAGCAAATATCTAGCACCAACAGTTCATAGAAGGTGATTTTTCCCACTTGTGGGCATCGCTTATTGAACGTGTATTTCATTTGTCAAGTTTTATCCCAATGTATACATTAGATAAACGCATGCACCCTGCCATCTTTCCTGCCTTTCGCTCGAGATGATCCTGTTTCCAGCACTTGCCAATATGGGAGTATGGCATTCTGTACGTTATTAAGTTTCATACTATTATATATAGTATAGGGAAATCTGGCGCTGCAGTCGCGGGCCTTCGTGCACGCCGCCATTGCTGCTAGCGACGTTCCTAGTCTTCTTGTCTTGCCTATCCACATTGCTTCTTTTTTGTTTCGAACTCAAAATCAATAAAAAAGGGTAACGTCGTTTTCTTGTTTATTTTACATTAACCTCAATAATTCCTGATAACTCAATCTTCTGGAGCTTTAATTTTCTAATATTCAAACAAATTCGATTAATCTTCTACAGCGATATTGTGGATTCTTTGCAGCCAGAGGTAACTTTCTAGCCTGTTCATGAGCCATACCATGAACAAGTGGAACTTGCCTGCCCAGTGCATGACGGAACGCTCCTTGAAGCGCGGCTCCCTTAGTCAGTGGCGCCAGATTTACCTCTGGTATATATTAGCATGAAACTGTGGGCTGTAGGCAGGCGGAGTTTGAGAGAAATTCTCTCGCCAAATTCAGGTAGGCTCATAAAATATATTTATAGAAGTTTTAGTTTTTGCTTGTCTTCCTGTGTACTCGTTTTCTTAAAGGGGATAACTTATGCGATTAGCAGCGGCTATAGTTCTTTGTAGCCGGATTCGGTTTTCTGGTGATCACTTGTTTCAAATCTATTTAATTAATTTATACCCATGTATAATCACTTAAATATATATATATATATATATATATATATATATATATATATATACACAAAAATGGTTTCGACCACGGTAAAAAAAGAGAACAGATTTAATAACGTTTCGGCCGAGGGACCGGCCTTCGTCAGAGGGACCGGCCTTCGTCAGTTGGTATCTGACGAAGGCCGGTCTCTCGGCCGAAACGTTATTAAATCTGTTCTCTTTTTTTACCGTGGTCGAAACCATTTTTGTGTATATTCTACCGGCGTCCAGGAAAACTTTGTTGCTGTATATATATATATATATATATATATATATATACGAATGATCCCCATAATATATTAATATATGTGAATGAAGTACGTACGCTGAAAACCTTGGGGACTTTCCTTCAAGCCAATCCCTGTTCCACCAACGGCCGATCTGAGAGTACGGCGTCCTATATATCAGGAAAAACGTTTTGGTAATTTCATTCACAGATTCGCAAAAGTCTGCAATATATTATATGGTTTTTTCTTGTTCCCACGTTTTCTCCTGATAGTGACGTATGATAAAATTATGCTTGATGACAGTTTACTGAAAGGAGCGTTCGGTCTTCAAAATCTAATTTATTTGAATTAGATGAGGTACTTACCCGGAAAACCTGGGGGACTTTCCCTCAAGCCAATCCCTGTTCCACCAACGGCCGATCTGGGAGTACGGCGTCCTGTATGTCAGAAAAAACTTTTAGATAATTCCATTCAGAGATTCCTAAAAGTCTACAATAGATTATATCGTTTTTTCGTGCTCCCGCGTTTCCCCTGATAGTGACGTATGATACAATTATTCTTGATGACAGTTCACTGGAAGCAGCTTTCGGCATTTAGGCGATTATGCTTGAGTGAATCTCATTTATTTGAATTGTTGATATTTATATACTGATGAAGTACGTACCCTGAGAACCTTGGGGACTTTCCCTCAAGCCAATCCCTGTTCCACCAACGGCCGATCTGGGAGTACGGCGTCCTAGCAAACAAAAAGAGGGGTTCGAAGCTTTTATATTTCGGCCAGTATTTCTTATTTCATTTATTAATTTGGTCATACTGTTAACCCTCTCTTGAGGGTCGCTACAGGGCGAAAATAAATACATTTCACAGTGAGGCGACAAAGAACAGTAACGAAGCAGATTAGGATATATGAACCATTAAAAAAAACAAATCGACACCTAATTGGAGTTTTTTCACTCCCGAATACCCCACAAGATCAAATAACAGTTTATTCGACCATTCGATAACAGCACAAAAAAGGACTAGCGATATACGACCGTATGCGCGTGAATACGTTGAAGTGTTGTTGTGTGACTTATTCGCTAACCACATCTCATAGCAGCTTTCACTTACTAATCTTCGTTTCTTTATTTTTATTTGGCAGCCTGTGTACCATAAAGCGGGCGTGATCAAACATTAATATCGCCCATTTTAATCTTGGTCTCGAATGCTTCTCCGTATCCTGTCACCATTCCTTCCGCCAAAATATCTACACTGTTCGGAATTTCCATAGCAATATATAGTGCGCGACCAGAAACAGACAAATCAGAGTTTGGCGGTGTGACAGTTGTAGTCATTTGAGGGTAACGAGTTGTGTACTTCAGCAATTTTACTCCCTGTCATGTGTACGGGACTTCCTAGGATGGGTTTTCTCATTTTTAACAGCTACGAAGCGCCTAACAGTTAGCCGGAACTTTCGTTCCAAGCGAAGACGGGACAGGCCTAACGTAATCCCGGCTTTCTATAACTTTACCAACGTCATGGAATCAATTCTCCGCCTTTCGTAAAATTAGGCTTTCTATACTACATTTCCGAGTTTTAAAAATTCGTGAAGAAAAAAGTTATATATAAACTGACTATTTAAAAATTTCGCCTTGGTCATGATCATCATAATATTAATCATCATCCTGTTTTAAGGCCTCTCCCGTATTCTTCCAGGCGCTCTTCCCTAGAGATGCCCTGGCGGCTTTGCGTCCGAATTTCCTTTCATCTCGCCATAGAGTTAATCCTCTACTTCCAGTCTTCTCTCTGCCAATTGATCAGTAGTCAGTTCTGCGCATTACATGTCCAGCACGAGCTCGAAGTTTGGGCCTGCGAGTACAGCGAGGCTAAAAATGGCGGAGCCATAAAAGGCCGAGAATCCGAAGCACATACTGGTGATTTCCTTCTTGGTCGTCCTTGACCCACCAACGGCCTATCTGCGAGAACTGCGTATCTCCGGGTGGCACAAAAGGAGGAGGGTTTCCAGGCCGCTCCCATGGGAACCTTCCCCAGGCACGGTATTCCTCAGTCGTCTCGCCTGGCAAAAAAGGGGCATGGAAGAAAGGACGGCTAAATCAAAGCCGTTCCGCTTTTCCCCAATAAATCAGTCGTGTTGCCAGAAAACAACTGGGTTGCGAGGAAATGAATAAATTGTTGGTTATAATTTGTGAATTCAGAAGTACAAATATGTTTGCGGATACAAACAACAAACGCACGGAAATACCTTATATACGTAGTAGTACTACCCCGAAAATATTCCGATTTCCACTTTTTCTAAGCCAGCATGCAGGCTTAGTTTCGTCACCACCGCTGGCATGAAATGATCACGTACTCAGGCTATCGGCACCAAATGAGCACGCGTTATTCTAGAAACTACGAAATTTGTGTTCAGGAGGAGCCTGGCCAAAGACTGCGGAGCTTTGACTGTAATTGCATTTAGCAATCACTTCTTCTGTCTTTCTAGATTTCCAGCACAACTTTTCTCTAATAAACCCTTGTTTCAATCAGTTGGATCGCCATCTGGCTTCTATGCTAGTTCACATTTCGTGAATAGTAACCGCTGTGCTGGCTCAATTCGAGTTTCCATTCGCTGACACCAGGAGCAGTATCGAAGCATCTCCCCTTACTCATTCATTTTTATTTCTTGCCTCAACTGCTCCCGATGTTTCACTCATAATTCTAGCGCGTGTCCATTACAAAGGGCGCCCCAGAAAAATGACCTGCCACATATTAAGGGATTGAGCTGCTAAAGAGTCGAGGTGGTAACGGGTACAAGTAACCGCGCCAAAAGGTGCTTTTTCGGTAGATCGAGAGGAAACTTAACGTTATACTTGCATGTCAAATTTCGACATACGGGAATGAATTGAGCGTAGCAGGTGGATTAGTAGTCCTCCACAATATATGACGCGCCTAATATAACAGATGCCACTTCGGGGAGTAAAACCTCAACTTAAAACAAAACTATGCATGCGTAGAACCCGGAAGTATTCGGGCACAGGCGCGCCTAATGCAATAACAAAAAACGTCAGTATAACAAATTCATTTCGGCTCAAAAGTCTGCTTACGTGCATCGAATGCTAGTGCATCATGGCTTCAACTCGCAATATTTTTCATATTTCGTTGCCATTACATTGCGCTTGCGTCCTCTTCTTCGCTTTCCTTTGTTATTCCTCCGTGGCTACCAAGGTTCCCACCACTGAGAACACCGTAGTGAGAAGGTTAAATCGTTAATATGGTAGCTTCCTGGTACCAGCATGACACACACGGGCTGCAGCAGTAACGAAGTCGTTAAGTATCGCCAGGTGAAGCTCAATTCTCTGGTATTGAAAGCACGTAAGTGGCCAGATTTAGGTGTCGCAAGTAACTTTTTTCGAAGGGCGCTCTATGCTCTATAAAGTCACGACAGGCGCATGCTCGTTTCGTGCTTTATTTCTTCTCTTGGGAGCCTTTCCGTTCTGATATAAAGTACCTCGGAAACAGTGCTACGTGTATCGCCATCGTAGAGCTCAGGATTAAAGTTAAGTCACTTGCCCGTCTCCCGCCTCCTTGCGTTTTATTCACGCTACTGCACGGTTTTTTTAGTTAGGTGTGGGCGTGCCGGCCATTGGTACCAGCTACTGTGGACCGGGAACGCATGATATTTCTACACATGTGGTATATAAACCCCTTTCATTAAAATGGTATGGGGCCTCTAGAAAACGCAGCACGAGCATATTTTATTTTGTAGCAAAGCTGATGTGGAAGCCCATGGTTGTCAAAATAATTGACAAAATTTCAGAGCTCCTGAATGTTTTTACGACTGAAAATCCTTGAAAACTAGAAACCTGTCTCTAGCTGAGTACTTAGATTCCCGTTACAGATGAGAAGTCCTCACCTTGGGGATCCACACTTGAGGACCTAGAATAAAGCCAAAAAGGAGTATGTTGGTAAAGCATGGTCTTTTTCAAAAGTTTTCTATACAATACTATGTACAGCACTGCTCTTGTGACATAAAAAACGAATAAACGGGCAACAAAAAATTGTTCAGACAATTCCCGATTGCTGTGTTATCAAATTATTTAATGCTTGTGGTGTTATTGAATAGCATTAGGTAATTTATTTTTTGCGGTTTTCAAATTAGTTGCACACAGTTCTCATGAAACGTTTAAAGGGGCAATGAAGACGAAATGACAGTTTTGTTCATTCGAAAGGTTGCCTGGTTAGAATAACGCTTACACGAATTTTAACGAAAGCCTGGCTAAAATAAGCTATATAATAAGGAAAAAAGTAAGTGGCCATTCAACCCACTCGCTAATTTCTCGCACTGGAAGCTATGACGTATTATGGGCAGCTGCGCAATTGCCAAAACATAGGCCGACAAAAGCAAACGCAGGCTAGGAAGGGCTTATGAGCTTGCGGAAAGAATAATTTGCACCTAAGTTTAATGCATATTCTGTTTATAGTTGTATGAACGGTGGGGTAAACAATGGAACTTACGAGCGGACACGTAAACATAAAAGCACCAGTGCGTACTGGCACACTATGCTTGCTATAGCTGCATACCAGTCCGGCGCGTCGGTGTTTTCTCACACGACACTGGCAATTTGGCGTAACGGAAATTGTTTTACATGACCCTGTTTGTACAGAATACCACCCACTAAGTCATTAAACTATTACTATGAACTATAACAAAAATAATCATGTGCAAATCTAGTCATAACAATGCGAGTGCGGACAGCCGGCCTGAGCGGTATACTGGCGCCATCTAGAGGACCGAAAATAAACGAAGCAACCTCAGGCGTTTCGTCGTCCGCTGCAGCCCTAGTTAGCATACTTAATATTCGTTTCAAAAATACCTGCCGCGGATACGTCGTCGCTTACATCAAGAAACCCAAGATTTAACGGGAGAATTGAAATTTTGGTTTAAGTTTTGTGTAATTTCTCAGTGAATAAAGCAGTGTTTGATGCCGGGCGAGCGCTGGTTGCACTATAAAAACGTGACCTTTAGAATAAAACAAACGTGTATTTTGTCTGCATAGCCCCGTTAGATGTGAACGGTTGACAGAAAGCATGGCTTAAAACAAGGAACTACGCAGTCCAATACCGCGAAATAGCGCTTTCACAAATTCGGGATAAGTTCAGCCTTATTCGAGCGTGGCCAGTAAATTATCTCTTTTTTAAAATTGGCCATCCTTTCACGTACCATCATATTTACATATAAGTCTAGAAACTATTTTTTCCATTTTGTTACACAAATCGGCACCAGTAATGCTAGAAATCAGTTCGTAATCAGAAATGAAAAACGAGTGGCCGTAAACTAGATGTCAATACAGCGCAAACTGTAACCGCCGTTCCATGAAGTGTGTTCTATACTAACTCATTGTGCCTTAGTAAACACTTTACAAGGTGTATGCTGAGTAAATGTCTCACATGCCTATGCAACAGTACCGCGACGTTGTGGGAAGTACCTTTTGGCGTGGCGTCACGTCTAATTGTCCGCCTAAAATATCATCCCTTCCAGAAGGGTAATTCATTTTGCCAACCTTTTATAAATAAAAGAGCCAGCCATGCTCAGGGGGACAGTGAGTTTCTGCACATTCCGGCGCGAATTTTTAACACTCGTGAACGCTTAAGCCATTATCCCATTCCGTGTAATTAATGAAACAAAAGCCGAATCCAACAAATTGCTTTAGCACTCATTGCACGTACCTCAGCTTCTCATCTTGTTCAGCCTGTCCTGCCTGGGAGTACAGGAAGAAGTCGTCGATTGGCGCGAAGGGTGGCGGGTTCCCAGGTTGATCCCAGGGGTACTTTCCCCAGATTCTGTACTCGTCTTCTGTGAAATAATGGCAAAATAAGCTTCAGTGGTGAGAAGAATACAATTTTTCTTGAGATACGTGTTCAGATGCGCTATTATTGCTGGGCATCAATCAATACTCTAGGTAGGAAATTACAGAAAACTCCAAATACTACTCTGCTGCTTGATAACTGTCATAACTGCTCCTGTCTAGCCCTTCTGAGAATCATGAATCCACTGAAGCGAAAAGTAAAGCGATAAAAAGGCCCAAAATTTATAAAAAGCGCATTCAGTGAGAACTGATAGTCATATAGCTTGGATATAAAGTGTGCGTTCTTGATTATTGTGCGGATAAAACAACCATTTTTTTACGTAGACCTATAAACGTACTACATAATAACGAAGCAAGAAAAAATCACGTTCTTGTAGCATAGAAGACCTTCGTGTCGAACAGCGTAACGAATTTCAAAGTACTGCTATGCTCAGACTACCGACGCAAAAGCCATATCATGATCATGGGCGTAAAAAATGGCGTGTCATGCAGTTCGGTAGGCTGCTAGGTGAATTGACGTGATTATAAGTTATATAAGTCATCATAAGTGATTATAAGTTTATAAGTCATTATAAGTTATTACGACAGTTGCGGCAACAGTTTGAACCCGGCCTAAGGCTGGCAGGCACACCATTTAGGCAGTCATCACCCAAGCTGCGAACTTTGTAAAACGAGGTTGTCAGTTTGAGTTTGACGTGACAACGTCACACCGGCGAGAGAAATGGGTGTTGCTCTTGGCTACTGTCTGCGCATGCGCAAGAACCCCTCATCTCAAGAAGAAATGAAGCTTTGGAGCGCATTTTTTACGAAGCATGGTTCAGTAGCGCGACGCTAAAAGCTTGCGGCAACCTTAAAAGACATCGTCGCTTTTACATATTTATCCCCCAGGCCTTTCGAGACGTGTAATCTCCGGCCGCAAGCAATAATCGGCCCGCAGTTACAGCGCTTGTTCAGCGTCTCCCGATGCAAACACAGCCGTCAGCGATAACAGAGTGACCCAGATATTGCAAGGTACACGTGCCCTTTGATTATCACCGCCCCGAATTCCGTTCCTGAAGAACGGTTTCAGAGAATGGAAGCGGTTTTTTTTCCCAAGAAGCCGGATACCCGGCGAGTCAGATGACAATTCATTGTTTACTTTGGCTCACCTTGGCTCTATTCGCTCGGCGGGCACTTTATACTGCGAGACTAACACATCCCATGACGACAGGAGGTTGTTTCTTCTGGACACACAAACTTATTTGTCCATAGACTGATTACTATTATATAAGATTAATATTCGCCCAATAAAACTATAGACGAGGCCTTGCGCTGTGGCAGTTTGCCTAGGATTACACAGGGGAACTAAACGCTGTTTAATTAAGGCTCCTAATAGCCATTTCATGGAATTGGGAGTCCGAATATTGAGGTGAAAGACAATGCGGCAGTAAGGGCGCTTGCGGTGGTCTAGTGTGCGTCTGTTTGGGCCAATTACAATACCTTCACAGAGACACCGAAGCAATTTTGGGGTTAAATCTGAACTTCTGGGCAGATTTACGTGTTGTTAATCTCTCTACAGCAAATATTACCCAAGCCTTCTCTATTAAATGTTTGTCGAAAACGCTGCGGAAGATCAGATACGAACGGTTGTAATGAGCAGCGCCGTTGTTTCTTTTAGCTGAGACAAAGTTAAGCGGAGGCAGAGGATATTCTTAACATGCCTCATCAGCTGCTCCAGAGTCGAAAATTGGTAGCATAACCAATAAACCTCATGGAAGTAAAATACGTAAGTGCGTACGCGGACGTGAAATTACTACCGACATTTTTTTTTCAATCAGTAAAGTTATTTTATTTGGTACCGAAAATTTGCATTCGAATAACTCATGAAGTAGATAATTTACGATCACCAATACTCACTATATGCTGTTCTGTAGCTAGAGAGGTAGATAAAAACTACGTGTTAGCTTTTTATTAGATGCATATTCGCAAAAATCAGAACAGTAAGTGCGGTCGTAAGCAGAATTGAAGGTTACGTTTTAATTGTTACTGCACCTTTATTCGATAAGCTAAAACTATCCAACATGCTGTCACATCGAAATACCATCGATCCTAGTGTTTCGCAACTGTGACCATTGTAAATGAGCAACGACAACAGGTCTCCCCCACTTACCTTCGCTGTGCTTGTTTGTATTGCTGTGATGAAAGAAAAAAATGACGTCAAAATGAGGAGGAGAGAAAGTGTAGAACCTAATTTTTGAACATGTGCCAGACTTAGTTTTCCGTCCTCAGCATTCATCCTTTAAAAATTGCTCAAGCTTAAGACTAATAAAACTTGGCGCCAAGTGTGGCGCAGCGTTCTGCTACCATTTACCCTGCTTGTAGCAAATTCTACACCTATTAGTCCGTATTAGTGAAGCAAAAATACCACGGTTTACACGTACACAATTAAAGCAGATTGAATACAAAAAATAAATACAACAAACTGGACGTCGTACAGCAGTTCGTGTTAATACTTTACAGGACATCCCCTCCAATCAAAGCTTCTTCAGTTATTTCAAGTGTCGGTGGTCCGATTCTGCAACTACGACTAATGTATCTCCCGTTTTATGCCCATATAAAATACAACATTTAAAGTGGTTATATTTGAATTCTTTATGGGTATTTTACCGATACTTACGAGTCCACAGCCGCTCCAGCTGAAAAATAAAAATAGAAAAGAATTAGGTTCTTGTTAGAACATAATGTGTAGATTACGGTCAAGTTTTCTCAACTGGGAGCGACAGAGGAAAGCGTTTTGTTAAATATCAAACGTAAAAAACGAACCTAATGGGGCTTTGTAACTTTCGGCAGGAGAAAGAAAGAAATTCAAAACATTTTGCCCCACCGAAGGGGCGATGTCGCTTTTAGGAAACTCCGTCGGACTATTTCTATGGCTTAGGTAAAATAAGTCTGTCCAAGTAAAACCATCTCAAGAAATAGAAATAAGATCCTGTCGATATGGCAGTTCTTTTGGATATTCTTCACCGAGGATTTTTATACATGCCAGAACATCTCACAGACACAATGCTTCTTTTTTGCCGCATCCGTCGCAAAAACCCCTACTACGGCCTGAACTAAAACAAGCAACTCTATGTGAAAATATTAATCACTTAGTCATTACGTCTTCGTGGAGAATACCTGTGCTGCCTTTTCTCTTTCTCTATACTTCCAGTGCAGGATGCCTAAGAGGGCTGTAGCCAAAGCATAATTCTAGAACAGATAAGATGTGCCGAATTGTTCATTTGATCGTCCAACGCATTTTAACAATAATATTTTTTTTTGTTCAAGAGCAATGTAAGGAAATTCACAAACGACCCTGGAAGCTTAGAGTAAGAACCGCACAAAAATTTCGCTGCACCGTTTCATGGCGCGACCACAGCAATGAATTTATGACAAAATTTAAAGGACCCTGCAACACTTTTTGCGTTTTAACCTTTATAGAGAACGGCCAATTATCGCCTTCGATCATTAAGCTAAGCAGCCACAAAATATTCCAGCCAAATATTATTTCCGTATTTTTAACAGATAACTCAAAACTGGCTTTAAAGATTTTTTTCTTTTCCGTGTGGTTCTAACAAATGCACACTACAGACGCTTTAAAAGAAGTCACAAGAGCTATAGGCAGAAACCAAAATAAGGTATTTGATGCGACGACTTAATGACACAGTACTGTTATGGGCTAGGGATAACTATAACGCTCACAGAGATCTCATGCCCGAAGAAAAGGGGTAAATCGTTTACCAGTATGGCAGCCGGGCCTGTTTAATGTGGCTATACATTGTGCACGCCTTGCCGGGCTAACAAAGTATTTTTCTTAACTACGTGGCTTTACTATAACGAGCCACGTATATCGCTTGGAAGGCTTGTATCGCGAATAATAATGATTAAGCTTCCATCTTTTCAGCTTTGGTATTGCCATTATTTACATATGGATTCAGCATGTAAAACACCTGGTCTTAACCCTATTGAAAATGAAAACAGCAATACTCACATATGGCCAAAAGGAGGCTGAAGAAAACGGCACACCCAGCGGGCTTCATTGTACTGCAAGACATATGCGTCAACTGTTAGCGATGTACAAAAATTTATGAATCCGCGGTGATTGATGACATTCTATCGCTCGCCGGCAGGAATGACGTAATGCTTCGAAATTGGTAGCGTGAAATAAGAACTTCAAACTTCAAGGTTCAAGTTGTGTTCCGCAGAAACTTATTTCTGTGTTGGACGGCTCCTTAACTCATTTAAACTGTCATTTTTTGTTCTTTGCCACAAACTCTCATCAATTCGTATTATTGTCTCCCTCTTATCCCAGAGTCATTAGTTAGCTCAGGTTCCCGCATTTGTTTTGGAATACAGCCGCAGAACCGTACAATATTCTCTTTATGACCCTGATTCGCCTACTCGTATCCCATGTACAACCATGAACAGGTAGGGCAAGGACTGGAGGACTAACCTGCACACCAGCTTACCTTACCGGAAAACGTGTAAAAATGAAAAAAATTATGCCTATTCTACCAATGTTACGAAAATGGAGTCCTTTTTATCAGTACGGCAAGAGTAACACTGTCTCGAAATGCGCGAAAGAAAAGGCTGATAATAAATGGTTTAACATTTAGGGGATGAAGACTGGAGCTGCACCGTAACGGCCTACTTACCTCGTAGTGTGAGTCGTGCACTTAGACATATGGGAAGGAACGATGCCAGCTCCTAAGGTCAGCGCGGTATTTATATTTGCCTCAAGAAAAGCCGCTCTTGCAGGGAGCTATTGTTAGATGGTATCAACTACTTCACACTGCTGAGATAAAAAATCACGTGGGAACTTTCCAACTCGAAGAGTTGCGGATGGGCGTCTGCAACTCTCCGAGTTCGCCTCGTTCTTCTTATCATTTTCTTTCCGTTGTCTACGTTTGCTGAAACCTCTTCCCGTATGATGGAATTTTTCCACTCCAAAGCGATGTCACGACTTGTGTTCCCCGGCGTAGTGTATATAACTGGTCGTATAGCAAAGAGATCAAGAGAAAACAAACGGCAAAAAACCTCACCTATTGGGCCTTGACGCAACACATCTTCTTTTTTTTTTTTGCTGTTCATCAGACCATTTCCCTTTCCCCTGAAACCTCAGCGCAGCCTTTCTACGCGATTGGAGTGTGTGGCAAGCATTGCGATATATTTCTGTGGAGGGGGCCACACGAGGGGCTATTGCGTTTCCTGGGACGCGTAGCGTTGGAAGCTCAGACGCTTGACAGCTGCTAGCTTTAGACTTCCTGGCTTACAGAGCAAGTTTTCTTTCGGTTCTGCTTTGCGGTGGACGATAGCGGCTTGAACAGGTGGAGTTTCGTTTGTTGACGCAACTTACGAGACTAAACGTGCTGCTTGCTAGGTCAGTACCGGAACCTCCGTCAATGCCATTCGTATCACGACCCGTTTGCCCAGCTCGCATCCTTGACCGATTCCGCGTGTTTGAGCGCGAGTTGACAGCTCGCAATGTCGCCGATAATGGTCTTCTGTGGTGCCGACGCATTGCCGTCATTGTTTTATCTCGTTAGGGCGGTATCCCTGCTGCAGTTATATATTTAGGGTATACGTATACGTGGAAGATCTCAATAGTTTCTAGCGAACTTGGTTAGAGTATGCGAAGATTTAAAATAAAATAAAACACTTCAGCCTTTATTGAAACACTGAACTTCTAATGCAAGTGTTCTTCAATAAAACCACTTTCATAAGAAACGCAATAAGTGGGTAAAATAACGTTTCAGGTCACTGTATGCAGGAGGCTGAGATAGCCCTTTGTTGTATGAATGCTTATTTGCATGCTAGATGGTCGTTCCCAAGTTTCCTACGTCCCTACCTGCTTCATGTACACGCGGTCGCCCGTGGCGGGATCTTCTCAATACAAATACTCGGTATCCATGGTGACCGCGCTGCTGGAATTCCACCTTGAGAACCTTTCGTTCACTGCCCCAATACAACTCCGATATTGACCCAAGAGTACTGTTCAAGAGCAAGTACGGAAATTTGCATTCACAACGAATGAAGCAACCATATTCTAGTGTGTAGTAAGTTAACCAATTATTTCAATGCCGCAACTGCTTTGATACACGGTTACTTCGTCCGCAGAAATGGCATTTGCTGAAATTTGATATAATCAGCTATATATATTCGATATATTTGCTGTAGTTTGATTTGATATAAACACGCTCTTTCTTTCCGGCTTGCTCGCGTTCAACAGTTTCTTTTATTGGCGATATTGCGTAGCACTTACCGCGTGTCTAATATAGAAATGCGATACGCGTCAGATCAACTGGGATGCGAAAAATAATGTTCTCGTTACGTCCGATTCTTTTGGATGGGGAAAGGGGGAAGGGTGGCTGTTCGGGTGGCGCGGTCGTTCGGGTGGCTGTATATCTCAATCGGAGGGCTAAAGATTGGAGTGATAGAGTTGAGTATAAAATAACGATTAAAATTATTGCAAAAATATCTTGTTGAGATGGTTGTTAATTGTTGATATTGTTGTTCAGATTGTTGTTTTGTCGAGGTTTCAGGTTAAGCGAATTTCGTTTCATCATCACAAATGACCAACTAGCCGCAAATAGCTCTGGTGAACCTTATTTCTAGTACACAGGGCTCTTTTAAGTGTCTCCTTACTTCACCCGACGTGCTTTCCAGTTTCATTAGAGAGGTGTCGTGCCACGCACGATTTTTCTCCTTCTATTTAGGCGGTGTGTTGCGCCTTCCTTTGTTGTCCCGTCCTTGTTAGCGCATTCCGTTTCATCATGCTGTGACAGGTTGGGAACGTGAACGTAATGGGAAAACCAGTATGCGATCAAAAACGCATAAAGCAGCGCTAGCCAAACAACCAGCTAATGAAAGAACATGCATGACGGGGCTACATGCGTCTTGAAACAGCGTTGAATTACCTAATCAAAAGTTTTAACATTGGTCCGTTTTGGCAATAGAACAGGAGTCCTAAAAACGTCAAGGGGGTAAAATTCCCATGAGTAGTGCGTATAGCTTACCTCTTATCACCGACGTCCCGTACGGTAACAAGGAGGTGGTGACCACACTTGCCTGCGTCTGGGTTGCTTTTATAGTGGCTGAGAAAAAATAATCGGCCGACACGCGCCTTTTGTTCGCCATGTTATCACCAGTGTGCCCCTTAGATTAGGCTGTAGCATGCCGTATCTGACCCAGACACCGGGAGCAATTTCCGGAGGTTCCGCTAGGCTGTTTTTCTGCGGCCATTGTTGGAAATTGTATCTATCAGTTGGGTGGGTACTGTCTGGAATGCGTGTTCAGACACTGAATGACAAGATACTTCTTCCTGCTTACCCACAAAGACTAATTACAATGAAGTACCTGGCCGTTCAAATGGCCTTACCGTAAACTCCTGGTACAGCTGGGTCTTCCAGAGAATTTTAAGGGGCAATTTTACTTTAAAATAAAAGTTGTGTTGCCGTTGCAGAAATATTTATTTGAGCCAAGGAACAAGCAGGATAAAATAAATCAAGGGTAGGTGGCCTCCTATTTCAGAAAGCCAAGGGACAACGCTACCGCTCTTGCCCAGGAAATCAGGCCGTCCTGCGTCTTCACCTGTGAGCTGAGCGCCGCTCTCCCACTGCTCCGGGGGTGGGAAAAGGGAGGGGACTCGGAAGGGGGGAGGGGTCATGGTGTGCCAACACTAATGGTAGGTTTTATTGAAGGATATGAATCTGTTGGGTTGGTAGTGGGATATAAGCAATAAGAGATAGGGATGTAGATATATGCTTGTGTTTGGAGTCTTCGCAATCTATATTCGGGTGTCGTGAACATTGAGAGATAGGTGATAGAAAATGAGTAATGGAGGCGGCTTTCACCATAGCGTTGGAGGACGTCGGCGAAACGATAAGGGAATGAAAGGGATAAGGCCTGATTCGATCAAGTCGCCCCTTCTCTACAGAAATGTCCGAGTAGGATAGCGCGAGCAGTGGCGTGCTTAATTACTCTAGAGGGAGGCATGAACTTAGGTTCAAATGATTTAATGTAGGCCAGGGCATAGATTTCCCTGAGAAGCTTAACGAGGGGGGGGGGGGGGGTTGAAATGCAGCCGGCCATAAGGTTGAATGGTGACATAGAAATGGTGGCTGTGCTGGTGGCGAGGATCTATCGGCAGAGTTGGCTTTGGTATAAGCGACGACGGCGGATCACATCGGTAGAATAAAAGCATGAAATCACATTTCCAGCCTTCAATGCTATACCATGAACCTGCACACATGACACCTTTTTACGTGGATCTTGTCATGGAAATGCCAACAGGCGTCACAGCCCTTTTTTTTTTTTTTTGCTTAGTTCTTCTGCCGTCCCTTCGTCACTCATCAGCCAGTCATCCCTCTATGAATGAGTGGGTAGGCAAAACAATATTTATGGAATTAAATGTCACTGTCCCCTCCCAGGTGTACTTTCAAATGGAGCTATCGGCCACTAAACGTTAACTGTACATGAGTAAGTCTAGATTTACAACACAAAACTATCAATCACTAAACAAAATAATTCCGTCTGCACTTTCGAGATGGTCTAAGAAAGAGTGAGGAAGCCGTCAAACGCCGCATACTCCTTATCGTTGCCTTCACGTGTGATTGCCCGTACAAATGTACGCGAAAACGTCGATCATTCACTCTGCGTGTACCTTCGCTTCGCCAGTTTCCAGCTCTCCATGAAATCGTGATTCACCTATTTTCGCTATTTTAAGACGAAAGCCTTAGACGTCTCACCAAACGTGAAAAGTGACCATCATCGGCGTCGACGGGCACGAACAGAATTATAATGGCCGCCACCGCAAATGCAAAAATAATGACGGTTCTTTCGGGGGGGAAACCTGGGTCACCAGTGCAGCGGCCAGGTGAGCCAACTGCGCTACTAACCTGCAATCCTGTCAGAATGTAACAAGAGTGAGCCGGATGTATGCGCCGTCACAGGTGCACGTGGCGGTACGTGCGTAGAAAGACTGCACGCGGACAGGGGCTTTGACTCTTGGGGAGCTGCCGCGTAAACTTAGGCCAGTCTGTCTGTCAGAGTAATTCGCGTAAAAAGATGGAGAAACGAATTCGACAAAAAAGACACAACGACGATGTAGTAGTTAACCAGTGTTTGATAGCTGCTTGGCCTACACCTTCAAAGCATGTAAGCAGACTTCAGTTCTCGATATTTTTTCTATTTTGATGCGGTGAAGCAAGCCAACCTCGGTGTCAGGGTGGCTTATCGGTATCATGAAAGTTATTTCCATCTGTTTCTCTCTCTCTCTCTCTCTCTCTCTCTCTCTCTCTCTATGCATGAATAATTGGGATATTTCATTCAATTGTTTGCGAAAGATGTCGTTTGGTATAGACAAAAATGAAAGAACCGCAGACAATTGAATAGCTCACTTCCATAGCTGCCCTGAGCATTTTTTGCTTACTTGAGACTGCAGAAGACGTTGTCATTCACTATAAAAG
Source organism: Haemaphysalis longicornis (assembly GCF_048455015.1). NCBI lineage: Eukaryota > Metazoa > Arthropoda > Arachnida > Ixodida > Ixodidae > Haemaphysalis > Haemaphysalis longicornis. Next base: position 169,642,030 of record NW_027526295.1, read on the forward strand.
AAAGCGTTTCCGAACGGCAACCAAAGCATCCTTAACTTGGAAGCTTATGAAACATGTCTGGCGCCAAGCCGTAGTGTAGTATCTTGTATAAAATATCTGGGTTATATGGAGACTTGCAAGTATTTTATGCAGTTAAATGTACAAACACTGCTATGTTTGTATCGTGGAGATGTCAGCACCACTTCCAGGTGAGATTACGCCGACACGGCTACGAACACGGTGCTGACAAACTAGACAGAGCTTATGCGCGTGCTTTCAGCCTATATCACTCCACCAATGGTTTTTTTGTCATATCAATGATATATTCATTTGAAATTAACAAAGCGTTGGTACCCTACATTAATTAGTAATGTTTTGCCTCCAGTATTCACGTTATATTCTCACAAAAAAAGCTTGACAGTTCTGCACGTCCACACCACTCCACTAGCGTACGTGTTGAACACAGGCTCATTCAAACTGGCGCTAGAGAGGTGTTCTCGCAGTCGTAAGACACGACGACAAAATGGTACGCAAAGAAAATTGACCCTGGGATACGAGCGAAGCCTCTCGAGATATGCTTCACATATCAATCCTGACATAATTGAAACAAAAGCCTGAAGTGAGACGAAGACATCTACCACTCATTACTGTCCGCATTCGGCTGCATTTCTCGCGTCTGAAAGATTGTTCTCCCGTTGCGAATGATTCAGCTGAGGTTGCCGTACCGAACCGTACAAACAGCACGGATGCCTATTCATAGATATAACTGCATAGTCATAGTCATCATAGGCATAACTGCATAGATATGTGTCACAGAGAACACGTGCGCGTTTTACGGAATTCCTCGAGACACAAATTTCAATCAAAATTTCGCATGATAGAAGTTACAGTGCAGGCTGAACATTTTGGATTGCAAATGCAGCCTACAAAGTAAAGCTGTAGACTGGGCTAGTTGGTAATTCATATAGGCCAAAATGTAGCGCAGAAAAAACACCCGGGACGGAAAGAATACACGCGGACGATCGCTAACTTCCAAGTGATTCTTTATTCACGTGGCTGCAAAGATATATGCTTTGCAGTTGCAAAAACAATAAAAACAGGAAACAAGAAAGTACTGACAATGATATAGTGAGTACACCCACCACGCGCAACATTTTCTGACAATCGCAGGGGCCTGTCGCGTATGGCACCACATTGCAAGAAATGTAGTCCACGGTCAGATAGCGCAACCGACGGTTTGCTTATACAGTCGTCCCTTTCACGCGCCATCGTACAAATCCGAAAACACATCACAATTGGCATACCCCCCCCCCGACCTTTCCCCACCCTGTACGTATTGTCATACCACCTCTTTATGGGACCTTGGAAATCTTGTTTGGTGGTGGCGAGCCTTTGCCATGCATCGTACATTTAATTCCTCCGACCTCACCGTGATTCACAACGAATTCATGTATAACAATTATCGGAAATGGCAGTTTACTCAATAAAAGTGCTCTAGCATGGGTTATTTGAGTGTGCACTCCACCGGATGTAGCAGCATAGAACTGCCGAACCTGTGCTAACTGCTCTCTGTACTGCTGATACCAAGAACTGGTTCATTGAACGCAGTCCCATTCCTTACTGTACTGTACAAGTACTGTCCCATTCCTTCAGTACGCTGAGACTTTAGCAGCATGTGTTTATTTTCCCTTACCGTCCCTCCCCATCCTTTTCTTCCATCGCGAACCGGGGTCCTCCTTTTCCAGTAAAGGTTCCCTAATACTACTACTGCAACAAATGAATTTATTGGGTTGATTGATTGCAGGGTTTAACGCGCCGACTCAACGCAGGGGATGAGGCGCGCCGTAGTGGAGGGCTCCGGGTTAATTTTGTCCACCTGGTGATCTTTAACGTGCACCGAAATCTCTCACACACGCGCGTTTTTGCTTTTCGCCTTCATCATAAAAGCGGCCGCAGCGGCGTGAATCGAACCCGTGTCATCGTGCTCAGCAGCACAACACCTTAGCGAATGAGCCACCATGGCGGGTCTGTTGCTCTGGTTGTTTTAAATCGATGAGTATAATTTCGGGCGTTCCCTTTTTGCCCTTTAGCACACGGAATGCTTTGCTGTTTGGAAAACTCCTTAAGCAGCCGTTCTTCTGTCCTAGACGCCAGCGCTGTCTCCAGGCACCCGCTGTTTCGCACAATGGGAAATTCAATGCTTTCGCAGTAAAAGCTAGCACAGCTATCGAATCGCAAATAACGCTGGCAAGCGTGGGAAATCCCATATGTGATAACCAAGAGAAGACTGCCAAATAAATACCGAGTACCTGTCAAAGAATTACGCCCCACAATGGCGAAGGAGTGCTTATATTGTGTGACTCATACGCAGTCGCTAATTACAGGGCGGGTGTAAGTAGGCGACGAAGCAAACAATGGCAGCGTCGTCTTCCGAATCTTGTTAATACGTTGCTAGTTTGTAGGTTAAAAGAATTTATCCTGCATCAGCAATAATTATTACCCAGGTAGCAGAGTCCTTCGTCCACTCGAGCTCCAGTGGATGAGATCCTTGAAAGCAATTAGCCTATGTATAAGCATTGTGGAATCCTACCCTTAGCTGAGTGGAGGGAGCAAATGGAGTGCAGGAAAGACTCAAAGTACAGCCCTTATAGTCTTACGAAATACGCATCCCATTCCATATAAACTAGGCTACAAGAGAGGCCGTGTATTTTTCACATTAGAGTATATAGTTACCTGACTGCAATTGTATCCTACGCCTGGGGTCGGTAGCCCTCCCCGTTCCGACAACTTGGGGCGAAGAAGACCTTCCTTTTTAAACCCAGATTGTGACCCGAGCGTCTACGACGTGTCAGTAGCACTCAATTAGCGTATAACCCTTCCATTCTACCTATGGTACCAAGACTGTCAGAGCCGACGCCCGCTCCGTTGGCACAGAGAGGGACTCAGTTCTCGCAGTGTTAGAACAATCGGTATGTATCAGAGCTTCTATTCCTTGGTTGCCAGCCCCCCTTTGTTGCATAATTCGAAGATATTGGCTGCATGATTTGAGCAATACCGCGTTGATGTAGCGTCTCCGTTTTCAAGTTCTAAAAAAATTGTGGACATTGCTTCCGAATTGTCTTTTCAGCGAGACAAAGGGCCATGCGATTCTCTTAACGTCAAGTACTATAAAGGTTGACTCAATGCTTCACCCTTTCTCTGAGCTTTCTTCCGATGTGTATTTATCAACCTCCTGCAATGGATACTGCCGATTCGACGATGAACATGTGCAACGCCCCGTAAGGCCAGTCTCGGTTCTACGCAGAACAAGTTCTGGCACTGCCCATCTTTTATTATGTCGCTGTAATCGACGGCCTATTTATTTCTCCCAAATTTTGCGCATGTCTCTTGTATACAAGCTCTTCAGGGCGGGATTGGGATCCCTCTACAGTGAGTTGTTATCCAGTGTATTGAAAAAAACTGAATTATGACTCCCCTCTTCAACAGCGGCAATGCCGAAATTACGAGCTTGTCACTAAAGAGAAGAGCGAATTGTGGCGATGTGCTCGGGTGGATTTATGAATACCCCATTATCTCATTCTGTCACAAAAATGAATTTAACGAAATTGTTAGACGCCGTCAATTAGGTTAGCAAGCTGGCTAAGTAGCTGGCGCTTCTCAAGACACCAAAAACGGAGAGTTTTCAATGGGTCCGGCAGTCAGCAGTTACAACTTGATCAAAGGTTTTAAGGCGCAAGAACAACGCGGACTCAAGAAGAAAAGGAACAAGACAAACGAAGTGCCGTCCGCTTTAAAATATTTGATCATGTCGTACCAACTGGCCCACACCAATGTGTTATACCAGTTACAACATAATAAAATGCACCAGCAGTCATCATCCTTACCACCATCACTCAATCTTCGTCATAATCACCATCATTGTTGTTACCATCATCATCAGCCTGTCTGTGTCCTCTGCAGGTCAATGGCCTCGCTCATATTCCTGCAGTCATTCTTGTCTTGGCATTCCGTAGTCCATTCTTTGTCTCCCAGTATTAGGGAGAAAACCTTTCTTCTCCGGTTCAAGCAACACATGTTAAGACGTGGAGAAAATATGAGGTTACAGAGAGGCAGAAAAGTTGGTTGCAGGACCTGGGGAGCGTGAGCCCGGGATCGTGCGCCGTGAAAGGTAAACGACATCGAAGGAGTAGGATCAGACGAGAGATCTGAGAAATAATGACGCAGCGCGAGCCGGGAAAGAGCAATGGCTAGCGACCGGAACGAGTTTCAAGGGTGCCTCCCAGGGGCTGCTCAAGGAGTGACGGGCGTGGCCGTAAATTTCAACAGAATGGTTGACAGTAAATCAACAGAAGGTCGGACAACGCTTTCCCGCTCACATTCTTTGAAATCTGTAGGCATTCTCTGAAGTTTTTGAGTTAATCCCTCAATCGAGTAAATGATCTTACTCCACTTTAAGCCCCGCCTGTTGATAGCCACTCTATTGTCCTGGTGGTCGTCGGCTGGCAGTCCTCACATAGAAACTAGTTGGGGGAGAGACATTGTAGCTCAAATTAATATATTAAGTGGACTTGGGCTGATCATGCATTCCGTTACCAAATTAATATTATTAAGTGGACTTGGGCTGATCATGTATTCCGTTACATGTACAGGTACAGATTGAGAATCTATGAATGTCTCACGTTGGGACCAAAAAGATCACGAAGGCCATGGGAAGTGCACAGGGAACGTGCACACAATAGTAGGCACATCTGTGCGCTTTGAAGTAACTGGCTTGCATTAGCGTAACGGAAATCCTATTGCGTCAGGAAAAAATATGATAACGCCAATGGGCAAGGCAGCAAATGAAGTTTTTTGCCCTCAATGGGTCTTCGCTCTATGACGTTTCTGATAAAGAGAACGAAGGGAACCTGTGGTGAACATTGCTAGAGCTGCCGCCACATTGAAAAAAAAATCCTGGATCCTTCGACTTATTTCTAAGATTCTTGTAGCGATATTAACATCTCAGGCAAAATATGTCTAATTTCCACGCAGTACAACTGATTATATAAAAGATCCCAAGCCCTCAAACTAAAGGGCCTCTATCACGTTTGGAGCAATATATACTTAGAGGCCAAAAGTCATCGTCCTCGATATCTTTTAGGACGGCCTGTAGAGGCATGACGACGGGTTCATGCTGATTGCATACAAAGTGTTTAACAAGATACACCGTTACATCGTGTCGGTTGCCTCATCGTTTCCGCAGCTTACTGTGACTGTAAGAGGGCACTTCTGTAGTCCCCTTGCGCAACGTTTTCGAGCTGCCTCCGTTCACTTCAGCCTGCCTTCAGTTGAGAGGATAGTAGGTGCTACACTTATTGCGGCCTGAATGTCGTGGCTAAGACGTGGCAAAAATGCATCACCAATGGTCATGTTGCCACTGCTGACGTCACGTGTAGTTGTGATGCCCTTCCGCCATAACGAAATTGCATCTTTTGGATCACTTTCTCATCTTTTTGGGCTAAGCTTTGAGACCCAGCAGGACTCCATGAAACCTTCTTTTTCTTACCTTCGTTTGCTGCTTTGGCACTGCCATTCTATGGTTCTCCTTTTTTTCGTACCTAGCGCTTCAAGTTTCTGGAAGTCAGTATTTATTTCTGGTGGAGCTAGCCAGTGATGCTGTTTATTTGCGCTCAATGTGAGATTCCTTGAAAAAACGTAATTTCCGAGGCAATATACCTAATGATACCTGGACAGATATTTCTAAAGCTTTCTGCATATTTTTCGGAGGGGTATACATAGTATTTGCTTGAAGTTTTCTGTTACCCATGAAAATAACAAATTGGAATTATGAATCTCTTACACAAAATAGAGACACATAAAACCGGCCATATACTTTTCGCTCAGCGTGTTTAGAGACCCAAGATACCTCGACCACTTGTTATTGTCCCATATGGCACCAGTTAGGCCACGACACTTACCGGAATACACTGCCACTCCGGCATGTGGCGTACTTTCTACATCACGCTCAATATTTTGACAAGTGAGCCATACGGGATGGCTGGAACAATATCTGTGCCCCCAATATTGGTGGCCACGCTTCATTTAACTCAAATGTACTAACGCCAAGAAAGTTCTGTGTTTCTGCAAGTTTCAAATGTTCATGCGTCTCCGATTGCAGAGAACACTAGACGAATTTGTAGCAACGTATTACCACGTGTCGCATTGCCCAGGTCGCGTGGTCAGAAACCACGGCGAGGTAATGCCAATTTAGCAGTTTTAATAATCCGTTATCGGGCTTCGTAATTACCAGGGGACATAACGTGTATTTAAGACATTCACCGCATTTCATGGCCAACGACTGAGCTAGCCGCGCATGCACGTTTAGCGCTGAAAGGAAATCGGTACGGCACTTCTACGTGAGCGGCACCGAACATGTGTTACATCCTAGTACCGCTCTCACAAACTTCGCACCGATGTGCACAGACAACTTTTCAAACGTCTAACAATAACCCTTACCCACATGCACGTCAGTGTATCCGTAAACGCAGCGACCGCTTGAACGCATGCCGGAGCTCTGGAGCCGGCATAACGATGTTATACATGTATCATTCCAAACAAACGTGTTGGAGTTTGTATTTAAATGAGATGACGGGGGAAAAAGGCAGGTCAGACGCAAAAGGGCGAAGAGAGAGCACCAGCTAAACAAACTCAGCCTGTGCATGATTGCGAAGAATTTTGTTCCATCATGCGTAACGGCAGGGAACTTCTGGTTAAAAAGATTTGCCAAGACAAGGCACAAGACGAATTAAACATCTTCGTTTTTTTGTGTTTTTTTTTAGTTGTTGTTGTTTTTTCTGGAAGGTGGGGCTTTGTCAAGCTGCATGTGCGCAGCTTTCTCCTCATTTTCCACACCACATTGCGTTTCTGTTTGTAATTTCTGTTTGTATGACATTTGTTTGTATGACATTCTGTTTGTAGACATTTCTGTTTGTAATTTCCTTTGTATGAGCACGCGCTGCTTTGTGGTCAAATAAAGAAACTTCAAAGAAAGAAACATTGACGCACCTGTCCATGAAAACGCCGCGGCCGTCGTCCGGAGATGCTCCGTTGTGCCTATGCTTAGCGGATCACGACACATTGCCAATGTCTACGGCCTTGTTGTAGAAACTGAGCTCTTCAGCATCCTCAGAGCTTCCCAACATCTAGAAAATTTTGTTTCTAATCTTCCGTCTCGGAAATACTGCATTATCACCGACACACATGTTGCACTTCGGGAACTAAATCATCCCTATACACAAAATTCAACGGCCACTACAATACTTCGAAATATTCAAGAGTTACGCTGCGAAAATGTTCAAATCCGCATGGTCTGGACCCCGGCTCAAACCTTAGTGACCACAGGTAACCATATGGCACACACTGCTGGCCGGGAGTGTATCTTCAACCCTCCCATGGCTACCTTTTCGGTCCCACCACATAACGAGCCTGCTCCTCCACAACCGGATGCATCCCTTCTTATTTGGCCCCAGCAATACCGACAGTACCAGGTGATCAGTAGAAAACGGCTGTTTGACGCATCGGCACCAGGATTTATTTCTACTCTAAATTGCTCGAATAGGCAAGGAGAAATCTTTGCTAATGAGGTCTACGCGAACTCTGCTTATACTCCGGATATCATTCGTAAATGGACTCATCCACATAGTGAGGAGGAGGATAAAATTTATTGACAGTATCGTAATGTGGTGTGGGGCCCTCAGTCCAGGGGCGGTATTCTCGTGTTTTGTCCCTTTTGTGTCCCTTTCAAAAGTGTCCCTTTTGAGCGAGCCCTGATTGGCTAAAAAAAAAAACAACCGGATGTGACGTAACGCAAGCGCGGAAGACCTACTAAGTTTGACCGCGGCTTCTTCGAACAGGCGATTTTAATTTCAGACAGACGGTTTCTGGAAGTAGTCATGAATGCGCCGATAATCGCCTTGTTGGCTCGCCGGCAGAACAAGCGGTTGAGAAGCAATGTAGACGCGTTCGATATGCCCCGAGAAGCATACCGCCAGCATTTCCGCCTCTCAAAGAGGACCGTGCGGTGGCTGTGCGACGAGCTCCGGGACGAACTTGGTAAGCGGACGCGCGGACTCAGCGTCGAGGAGCAAGTGTTATGCGTCCTTCGTTTTTACGCTACCGGTGGCTTTCAGTCAGCGGCCGGTATCGAAGAAACGATATCGGTGTCGCAGCCCTCCGCGAGCCTGTGCATCATACGCCGCCACCACACGGTGAAATAAAGGATCGTCTGCGAGCTAGCTAATGGTCAGCAGGTGCAATGGAATAAACGATCATCTGCGACCTTGATAGCTGTCGAGCAGACGACCAAAATTACGCAAGCACTCTGCGTGATATTTAAAACCTTTTATTGGTACTTTACGCATACACCTACCCGCTTAACGTTCGTAGACTTCTCGCGCAACAGGTACTTCATTAAGAAACGAAAATCCCCCCTCTTACACAGTTTTTCACTCGTAGAGCACTACAAAAATGTCGACGACGTGAAAAACCATTCCAGATCCCTAGAAAAGCCCGCGTCGGCATACCACAAGTGCGTCGATGCCAAAATAAGTAACTGGACGGTTATCTTGATGCGCGGGCATTGTCACCAACCTCAAAACGGAGTCCAACCGCGAAAAACTGAGTAGCCACAGCATTGTTTACACATCACTGTCACAAGGAATCAGCTGACTGCAGCTGCCATCTTCGGATGTCCTACCCTTGCGGTGAAAACTTTCAACCTCAAAAAAATTTCGTCACGTTTAGTTTTGCATAATACGTTCAAATAAACACATTGATGATACTCTGGTATGGTTTAGTTCTTTAAAATGCGTTTCCAAGAACAGTTGCGGTATTTGAATCAAAGGCCCACTGCTCAACCGGAAGTACGTGACGATGAAAGGGACGCAAAATGGACGTTTTCAAAAGGGACAGTTACGAGAATACGGCCCCAGGACTCCATTTGAGATACCTGCCGCCATGGCCCTTTCCACCAGCCTAAGCTGGGAATCCAGACAGGAGCTGGACAGCTCCTTGTCCCACTGCTCATGGGAAGGGTGCTTTATTCTTTGAATTTTGGGGTGACCCTCCATCAAAATGCCCATTTTGTCAATCACACACTCACCCTAACATTTTTCATTTATAATGGATATGCCCTCACTTTGTTAGAGGTCGAGAACAACTCCTCGCCTCTCATGCCCTCCCAAATGATGCGCGAGAACACTTACGGAGAGTTAGGAGTGACAACACCCTACTTGAACGAATTGTGCGGTTTTAACTACACAGTGTTCTCTATAAAGTTGTCTGATACGTAAACGACGATCCCTTCTTCAGTGTACCCTTTGGAATAACTGTAACTGTTGTCCAGTTTGTGCACATTCACAGCAGTGCCTTTCAGTGTGTTTTTTTTTCTTTCAAACTTAATCGTCTACGTGAACGCCGGTCCCTCCAGAGCATCCTCTGGAAGATCTGCAACTGTTGCCCAGTTTGTGCACATTTACTGTATTGCCCTTCAATGTGTTTTTTTTAACTCAAGAGCACTACACAAGAACTGAATACTATCCCCTTTCAACAATCTGTAAGCCCTCTCCCCACCTCCACCCCTTATTGCCTTTTCCCCGCCAGGGCTTCTTGCTTCTTTCTCATTAAAGCTTATCAATCAATCAATCATCATTTACAATCAAGCAAACCAACACTTACTGAAATGTGGTACATCGACGTCCACTTCTTCGGCCCCTATCCCTTTACGGCCCAGCACACACAAACGTGTGGGTCAACAAATTCGTTTACTAAGTGGCACCTGTTTCGGTTTCGGCTTCAGAGCCCTGGGCAGTCACTGCGAACGCATCAGAGACTTTATTCGTTTCGGTAGTTCACTCATTTCGCCACCAGGGGGCGAGAAATCGCATATTAAAAACGGCGCCCAAGCCGTCGCAATCATAGGCGCTTTCACGATGAAAGCTGGTATTTCTTCTTGCTATTCTCGTATTTTCTGAATAACAAGCGTGAGACGCGATTTTCAGGACTTGGGAAAACACGATCGGCTAAAAAACACACCCGTTCCCTTCGTGTGCGTACCGTCATCACGCTTGAAAAATGCACCCACACATATGTGTGAGCTGGGCTTTCGTCGTCACGAAAATTTTGCTGGGCGGAACACGGTGGCGGGCTCGTACACTGCAGCGCTAGCGATAAATAATTTGTTCTTGCTTTATTGGTGTCTCATTTATTCGCGGTTTTGTTCTGGTTCATTGGTAATGTTTCCTTGCGCCTTAACCTTCAACTCGTTGCGTAATTACTTGTGATAATACTATTAAGTATATTTAATTGAATTAGTTCAATTAATTATAATCCAATTAATTCAATTAATTATAATTAATTGATTAATTGAAGTTGTTCACGATGGCTTGAGGAGCTTTGTTCCCCGAAAATTTGAAAAGAAAGGCAATTTTCCGCGTTGCTTTTCTGCTGAACTTAAACGAGCTTTGGGGAGGAAAAATCGAGCGCACAAGCAAGCTAAGAAAACGGGGCAGGAAAGGTGGCAGAATGAGTTTCGTCAACTCAGATCTCTTTGTAAATGTCTGGTTAGGCGCGATAGGTCGAATTACATCGCCGCGGTTGAGGCTGGTGCAACACGCAATGCAAAAGCTTTCTGGGGCCACGTCCGTTCTCAAACATGTAAAAATTCACCTGGGAACATTAACCTCATCGATGAACGAGGAGAGAGCATATCGGACGTTGCCAATGCCTTTGCGCGACAATTCCGTTCCACTTATGGCAACAACAGTGCAGCTTGCCCCCCTCCACAATCTCTAGGTTACTGTAAAAACTCAGAAGTGTTGGTTTCGGAAAGTCTCGTTTTGAAAGCTCTGAAACAATTGAAATCGTCATTTTCATGCGGCCCTGACGGCATTCCTTCTGCCGTACTGAAAGCGTTTGGTGATATCCTAGTTCCAGTATTGACGTGTATATTTCAAACTTCTCTCAAGTCTGGCAAGTTCCCCGCTCGTTGGAAGAATGCAAGGATTGTTCCTCTATTTAAGACAGGTTCTAAATTGGACCCCACGAACTAACGACCGATATCTATTCTATGTGCTGCTTCTAAGTTGTTTGAGTCAATACTGCATAAACTACTCACATTCAGTATAAATACCACATTAATACCTGAACAGCATGGTTTTTTCGCGGGCCGATCGACCACTACCAATCTCGTCAACTTCATGCTGCATGCTTCGGAAGCTGTGCAAGGGAGAGGTCAACTTGATGTAGTCTACTTTGATTTAAGCAAGGCTTTTGATGTCGTCTGCCACGAGCTCTTAGCCAAAAAACTATCTGAGCTTGATATACAACCATCCCTGATATCTCTTATATGCAATTATCTATGTGATAGGTCATGTTTCGTGCATGTAAAGGGACAGTTTTCTCTTTCCTATGAGGTCACCAGTGGTGTCCCTCAGGGCTCAGTTCTCGGGCCACTTCTCTTCTCAATCTTTATGAATGATGTCGCGACAATATTTAATGATTGTAATTTTCTTTTATATGCCGATGATGTAAAAATATTTAAATCTGTTTCCAACTCTGCCAGCTGCTCCGCTCTCCAGAGAGCAATCTCGTCCTTCTCGCATTGGTGCTCATGCAACAAACTCCTCATTAATACATCTAAAACTAAGGTAATGACATACACAAGAAAGACTGACAACATCTTGTTTCCCTATAACATCAACGGTGAATTACTCCCACGTGTGGTAGAGGTTAATGACCTAGGCGTCACTTTCGACAGTAAACTGAGCTTCTCTCCACATATTCAGGGAATTACTCGTAGAGCTCTTCAATCGCTTGGCGTTGTCTGTCGCGTGTCCAAGGAGTTCAAGGAGCCGATTTCTCTTCTCAAGCTCTACACAACTATATGTGGTCCTCAGCTTGAATATCATCTGTTGTCTGGAACAGCACGAGCAAAACAAACCGCAATCTTGTAGAAAGGGTCCAAAATAAGTTCATATCTATCTTCAACCATCGCTTTGGCGATAGTAGTAATTATAACCCTGGATCGCCCTCTTCATTGACGCTATCATGCTTAACTTCCAGGCGGAACAAGGCTGATATTCTCTTCCTCTTTAAAATTATGCACGGCATAGTGTCTTGTGGTGAGCTGCTACATCATGTTCGTCTTTATGTGCCGCAAAAGTGGACCAGGAAACATGATACCTTTTGCAACCCCAATTGTCTGCGTGTCTTGTGCCCTGTGTTCCGACTGCAATGCACGTACAATCGGTAGTCGGCTTGATATATTTAATGATTGCCCTACTCTGTTTCGCAAACATGTCTGTTAGTTTGTATTGGCGTAACTGCCAACTTTTCTTATACTGCATTTGTCTTTTATCCTTCAGTTCATGCACTTAAATGACTTTCATTCCGTAACTTCAACATAAGCTATCCTTTCGGTTTTTTTTGTATTTTGTATTTTATTTTGTATTTGAGAGATGTGTACATTATGTTTCGTGTGTTTCTGTTTCCGTGCGCCAGCACAAAGGCCCCCCCGGCTGTTCCTGGGAACGCAAATAAATTATTGATTGATTGATTGATTGATTGATAATTATGTTAATTAAAACTTCAATATTATTTATTTTCACAAAATCCTATTTATAATATGAATACTCCTCAAAACAATATAAAACGTATAAATAATACGTAAAAATGTAGTTTTTCTGCGCCTGATGCCGTTTTTAAGGTATTCTTACTACCCGAAGATCATACAAATAGAAGCCCAGCCCACACATATGTGTGGGTTTGTTTTCTGTGTGAAATACTCTGGGCTTTCCATTTTAACTTGTCGAAGCATCAATGGGAAGGGGTAAATACACAAAATTTATTTACATGTGGCTATTTTTTCTAAAATCTTTATGTTGGGCAAGAAAGGGCTATATTTTTGGTATGATATACTGTATCTTAGTGGTAATGTCGTAAAGAGGTGCAGCAAGCCCCGTGCCAATGGCGCATTAGCAAAAGAAAAACAACCGGACCTCAATCCTTAGTTGCCCGCGCCAAACGCCAGGTGGGGAGCTCCAGCTTACAATCGCCAATGGCTTATTTTTTCACCTTTCACGGGAGCGGGGGGTAAAGTAGATAAGTGCCTGTGCATCCGGGTCATGTCGAAGTAAGACGGTACAATAACGCAGCTGCTCAATGCAACCACAAAAGAAACGATAGAAAAATAATTTCAAGGCGGTTTTTTCGGGCTCATCGTTCTTCGAGCTTTCTAAAGCGAAGCTTCCTGTGCATCACTGATAGCGTCGATGTCTGAGCAAAACGCACAGCAGAAAATTCAACTTTACGCAATGGGTTTCACAAGACCATTGTGGTGATAAGCGCAGCTTTCTATGCTCCACTGATGGCGTCGTTTGCCTCACTGGTTCCGTTCATGGTGACCCCAAACACGCACTGCAGGAAAGCCAACTTACACAACGGGTTTCCTCAAAGGCACGTCAAGCACCCCAATAAGAAAACGCCTACCGTGGTCAGAATCGAACCAGGGTCCTTCGTGTTATGAGGCCGGCGTCTACCCGATTTCTCCATACCGACACGGTCGAACAAGCTTAGGTTTTCGATTTAAAATTTAACGCAGGTTGCAAGTTAGAGGAAGCTTCGTGTTTTAACCATCTTTTTTTCCTGATAAAAGGGCTGTGCTTCGTCATCAACTGCACTTCGTGCAAGTGCACGTTTAAGTATCGACGTCGTGCCCTTAACACGGCATTCATGGTTTTAGTAAACCTGTGCAAACGACTGACAGCTTCGTTTTGTTTCAGAATTAGATAGATGCACTGCCGCAACACTTTTTTTAATAATTGTTTGACACTGGGTTCTAAAACGCTGCGCGTTACAAAGCTTGTAGTAATCATATGCAATATTTGCAACAATAAGATTTCTTTTGGTGGAACGTGGTAAAACAACATTTGTAGTACGAAAGCTCGGTTTTGGCTTCGAGAGCGCGCAGGGAACGCGCGCACTATTGCACCTCAAGGCAACAGCGAGAAGCGGCTCGGCACAGTAGTCAGTGGTCGGCGCCAGCCCGCGGTGAACTTCGATGGAGCCAAGCACCAAGCGCCCTTTTCTGAGGGCGCGAAACATTAATCTTGTCCCCCTATCCCCCTCCGCACCCCCCTCTTTAAAACGAGGGCTTTCAGACAACAACGAACGCTTTTAACCGCTTTGACTTCGAAACCCCGTGAGGCGCCAACTTCACTGTGGCTGAGCTTGAATTGAAGGGCGCATTGACTCTATACCAGGCGTTTTCTGGGTTTGTACCTGGAATAGTATAGCTGTTGCCCTGAATTTTGAAGCAAAACCTGTGCAATAGGTGTTATGCGTTTACGCGTGCCATCTTAAAGTTTACGCACCTTTCTTTTTAGCTGTGTGGTTTACCACTCGATGCAGGACATGTTTCCGGGTTTTTGGACATTTCCAAGTATTTTGCCTGCAGAACAGTCTGAATCCAGTTTACGCGCGGCCAAACCGCTTTTATATCTATAAAGAGCTCCTTGACTCTTTCTTAAGGCTATCTACCCCTGTCTGCCCAATAACACGAAGTTGTGCTCCTACACTAAGAAACGTTTCTTCCGCACCAGAGTGAAGGATATATGGGAGCTGGTCGAACCAGCTTTTCTTACTTTTCGCGGTTTCGATATGCCCTCAGAAAACTGAAGGAAGCTCACACTAACGCGTAAGATTTGAAGGTAGTGAAGCTGTACGCAACCTTCACGACCATCCCGAGGGTTTCAGTCCCCGATTGCAGTTGATTTGCTTCTTCGCTGCCGCAACGACGTTTACTCCATCATCGTTGCTATAAGTGTGAGCTTCCTTCATTTTTTTAGTGATAATTATTAGGCATCACATCGGAGAGGCGTGGACTATCACGAGTCTTTCTCGATACGAGCAAGTGTTGCCGCGATTAGGGCGAACGTTGGAGCTTTTTTTTTTTCAATCTTGGCCAATCTCCCTAAGTGGGTGTGCTTGGCTTGACAGATGTGCGACGGGAACGCTGGGTGGTCTCGGGAGGCACGCACCCACGAGCGCTCGGAATTTTTTTTTTTTGTTTTTTTAACAACCCGGTGGTCGCCACAACCTTGGCCAACCTCCATAATTGTGTAAGCTTGGCTCTACGAACGTAGGCAGGGGACTCTAAGCGGTCGGCGCGACGCACGCACCTACAAGCGCTAGGCATTTTGTTTATTTTGTTAAAGGGACCCTGAAACACTTATTTTAACTTTTTTAGGGGCGAAGCTCCTTAAGGCGTGGGTCTGTCCATCCTCGACGTATGTATGTAGCCACCTCTAGTTTAGTTCTTGGATTGTTTACTAGATGGCGTGGCTACCTCTAGTTTAGTTCTTGGATTGTTTACTAGATGGCGGTACTTGTATATGATGAAAAGATGCGCTTGGATTGTTTACTAGATGGCGTGGCTACCTCTAGTTTAGTTCTTGGATTGTTTACTAGATGGCGGGGAGCGTTGTAATAAAATCCGTTCGCTGTTGGCGCGCGCTCGGAGTCGCCCGATGGATAAGGCTGCAGATGTGCGAGCCCGCGAGGCAGAAGCGCTCCGTGAAGCTGCGCGACGCCGCCGCCAAGATCCTGCCGTACGAGAGCGGGAGGCCGAAGCGTGTCGTCTGGCTGCGCGACGACGCCGCCAAGATCCCAGCGTTCGAGAACGAGAGGCCCAAGCGTCACGGCAACGGCGCGAGGACCCTGCCGTACGCGAAGCGGCACGGCTGCGGCGCGAAGAGGATCTCCAAAACGTCAGAGAACGGGAAGCGGCGAGAAAGCGCGCGTATCGGCAGGCAGACCCCGATGCAGTGAGAGCTCGTGAGGCGTCTGCAAAACGCATCAGGCGAGCTCAGCCCCAAGGTGCCGACGCGCGGTTTAAGCGAGACTTTCTAGACGTTACGTTCGGACACAGATGTAGTGGGCGAACTTTCACTGAAGAGTCACGGTTTTACCGATGATTTCCCCTCAGGAGCTTCGCCCACTCATCATCATTCACCCCGTGGATATGCTGTGAATTTTTTTTAATCTTAAATGCTTGCAGAACGCAGTCACCCAACACACCAAGTTGTTATATTAGGGGGTCGCAAAGTACCCCAGCCAAAAATTACTGCTCCATGCCTATCAGATAACTTGTAAACTCGCTCAAAACACTTTTCTCTCTTTCCCGGTCTTGACATTCTCCAACGGCTCGAATTGCGTCATTAAGGGCATCTATCGGATGTTGGCCTGTTTTCCTTCAGTTGCAGCATGAACGCTTTTCAACAGTAAATTTAAAAAGAAACCACAAAAATAAAGCATAATCGGAAGGCGTATCTCGTGAGACGAGCAAATCACGCAGTGCCGCTCTTTGCTGGCAATAACAATAACTTTCGCGGTGGTTCCAGACGCGAAGCAAAGAGTGAAAGGGCTTATCGAAAGTGTTGCAGGGTTCCTTTAACTGCCCGGTTGTCGCCGGGTGGCCAGCGCTCACGTGCACACATTCGACAATTTCTTCGTATTTTTAACTGCGTACACAAAAAATTAAGATTTGCCAAAGAGCTTCGCTCTTAAAATGCCGCTTGACATATGGAGTATACAAATGAAAACAAGACGACAGAAACACTGAAGCATGGTGTGCGTCGACGACACTATTTAGAGTACAGCGAAGAGGTGCTAGTTGCGCTTTGCGGTCCATGAGAGGGACCGTTTTCTCCGATGTAGGCGCCGAAGCGACGACTTTCTTATCCGATCGTTATAAGGCCAGGCCGCGGACGGCGAGGAGGTTGGGGCGGACGGCGGATAACGACACTTCCCGGGCGCCAGGGAATGGCCAGGCAGGGACCGCTCATGATGCCATCCCCGCAGGGATCACCGGCCAAATCGACAGGCTGGAGATGCTCGATGTCGTCGGGGAGGAGTTCGCCAAAGCCCAGCTCTTGTTCTGAAAGCGTCATTGACACCTGAATGGTATGCGTACAAGCCTTGTAAACTGTCTATTAAATGATCTTTTACTTTGTCCTGCAGTATTCTCGATCGTGCTTGCCTAAGCACATGGGTGGACACGTTTCTGACATACCAAAATTGTGCACGAAGTGGCTAAGCCTCTTGGTTTAAGGCTTAAAAATTTTTAATAACAATTTTTCGAATATATGAACCTGTTGGACTCCTTTTTCAGAGACTCCACAATAAAAATGCAGAATATTTAGCGTTGATGGCAGATCAGTTCTTGTGAGTAATGGTCGTACAATTAGGTGGGCCCCTCCCGGCAACAGGGCATTTCTTCGGACATACACAAACCTGATGATTAGACTTATCCGTACTGTGGTGGAAGCACTTTACCCGTAAGCACAAAAAATACCGTTATACATTAGCAGTACCGAAAAAAAGAAAATATTCTTGCTTTAAAATTTTTTTGGGCTCGAAATTTAGGTGTTCTTGTTTGTTCTGTGATTCGGTTAAAACATCTCCTATAATAGTGATACAAGGCAAGAACACTTGCTATCAATTTCTATTAACATTTTTTGGCGTTTGTAATATACAGCGAGATGTTGGTATCAGTAAACGAAAATTTGATTGCGGCACTTCTATTGTTACAATTTCTTGACTTGTAGGCTTTGATCACGTATTGGTGACCTTTGGTCGTAACGTTTATGTTTTATTTGAATTGAACGAGGAAGGAAAATAGGTGATTCAACCTATATAAAACCTTCTGTAAAGGATACTTTGGTTTAAAGGCATTTTTAACCAAACCCGCTGGAATACATTGCGGGAAACAATACCACAACCCGTAGCGGCCTATTAGAAATTATTTGGTAGATAGAAAATTATTCATATACGTTTTAGAGCTTCTTGAAAAAAAGAGGAATTCTTGGAAGGCTTGCAGCTTTTTCTTCAGCATAGACTGCATTTTTAAGAGCATCCAGCGGGTTCTTGACTTTCGCCCTCTTTACCTTTTGCTATTCCTGCCTGCGAGACGTAAAACCATTCTAAAGTACTCATTTCGTTTGCACCACGTGATATACATTTAGAAACCTAAAAACAGCCCGCGAAAAGTGAGCAGTGTTTGTTTCTGTTTATCAAATTGTTTAGGCTACGAATTTGCGCTAACCTTGCAAGGTTAAAGAGGAACATTAGCAAAATAAAGGCATCGGGTGCACTTGAACGACTGAATGGAAACATGTCACTTCCATCGCCTGCGTAACAGAATCACCGTGCGATGGGGGAAAGCGTTAACTTTCGTAAATCCCAAATTTTAGGTATACTATGAGACGCTTCACCGCAAAGGTGGAATATTCCCTGTAATTAAGGAATGTACCTATCTGAACCCTGGCGCACGTACAAAAGCGGCAGCCTCCCACCCTTCTAGACTCGGTCAACAATTTTCCCAAATGTAGGCTGTAGCATGGACTTTCGTTTCAAGTAGGTTGTACGTTACTTTTTTTTTATTTTTGATTACCTTGGCTCCAAATGGAAATGCTGTTTTCTCTAAAGTAAATAAAAGAAAGAGAAAGGGCACTCCTAATACCAAAGAACAACTTTTTCTTGTCGACATGAACACCCTGTAATCGTTAACCGTTGGGAATATAATCGCCCTTATCCGTTTCACCTGCACGTCTCCGTTGCTGCCACCATAGTTGAGGAAACTCACCTCCATCTGCGGCCTCCGGGCGGCTGAGAAAAAGACGTGAAATATGGAATCAATATCTCAATTTCTGAAGTACTTCTATGCGTATTCACGATAAGTAGGAATCAGCTGGTCGAAAATCTAGGCGTTTCAGATGGCATGTCGGTGTTTTTCAGTTCAGTCCATTAGAGTGTTTTTGTTTTATCCTAAATTTATTACAAAGTACAACAGTCGCGAAACCAATAAAACGGCACCGAACAGGACGCACACGGATAAGAAACTGGAGACGCCTTAGATTACAGCAATGGCCATTCTATAGATTCCATTCACTGCATTAGAAGTTCGATGTACGCTTATGGGGTTTAACTAGCGCGCCGAAAATACGCAGGTTGGGAGGAGCGCCGTAGTGGAGGGCTCCGGATTAATTTTGACCACCCGGGGATATTTAATGTGCACCGACATCTCGTACACGCGGGCATTTTTGCTTTTCGCCTCCATCAAAAAAGTGGCTGCCGTGGCCCGGCAATAGAACCCGCGTCCTTTAAGCTCAGCAGCACAATGCATTGAAAGTTCGTTAGCACAGATGTGGGCTGTACCAAACATATACACGGACTGCAACTAAACCGAACTCACAGTTAGTACTTCACTAGCCACGCAGGGCGCTTAACGCACCGTGTTTCTTGAAAATAAGCTTCATTGTTGCTGTTGCTTAGCCTATAGAGGGGTGTAGTCCCATTCCCAACCCTTACCCCCCGGGGTTCTTCCCACACCCGACACGTCTTTGCTTAGTGCACCCAAGTCACTACGACGTTGAAGGTAACTTTTGCTCGGAAGTCATGATCCACTTCACCACATGATCGTACTGTGCGACGTTAGCGGCGAGCACACTCCCCGCAACCTGCCCATCCCAAATAGAGCAATCGGAGATCTTGCTGTCCGTCTCCCCTCCGTCCTATCCAGATTTACCTGGTGGCAAGAGCAATGCCGGTGCGGACTGCATACGGGCTCCATCCAGTGAAGAAGGAACGACTTCCATGGGTTTCAGGGCCGTTTTAATGCTCATTAAAACGTTGCCGTCTCTTCAAAGTCCCGTTAGCTATAGATGTATTGGTGACAATAGAGCATTCGACGTAAGACAGCTCGTAACATTGGAAAATTGGCTATGAGACACGTTTTAATGACGCATGAGCAAATATGTCCTATTAGTCCTTGCGAATTGCACATTCCGATGTAAGACCGGTGGATCTGACTTGACTGATATTCAGATGAGGGAACACCTCAGATGGAAGTACGAAATTTCTAGAGCAGATTCGGTAAAGAAGCTGGTTAAGGCGGAAGCACAAAACCGACGTATGCATCCTTGTTTTGAAGATTAATAGCAACACTCACCTAGCAACAGGAGCCCCATCTGAAAAGAATGGGGTTGTGGTTAGTCACAGTGTTTCACTTTCAGTGGGTACCACCCCATCCCTGAATGCACAACATTCTAGAGAAATAAAAAGTAATACTCACCTACAGTCAAGGAAATGACCGCCAGGAAGGCCAGGAGACCCACCAACTTCATAATCGTGTATTGAGAGTGGATGTGACGATTAGATAAGGTATACTATTCTGAAATAAATCATGCAGAATAATAAGCGTTCGAAGGAAATATGGCACGGGTGAGATTTCAACAATTCCCGACTGATCTGTACGGCTGATGTTCTTACGTATTGCCTTAAACAGATATGTTAATCCGACACGAACCGTGGAGCAAGTTCACAATTTACAGTCGTTAAATGGCATGGTCAAATCTTAGCGCACGGCGCGAGATTTTCCTGCAAAACAATAACCGATACGAGTATCATGAAAGCGTGCCGACTGGACGATTGCGATAAATCCTGTCTTATCCGAGTGGGCAGCAGTGCAATGCAAAAGGGCGAAGTAACGTTGCACGTTTTTTTTTCTAAAATTCAAGTTCACTCTTCCGAACACTAGTTATATTGCAGAAAATGCTGAGCACGAGGTCGCGGGTTCGATTCCCGGCCGCGGCGGCCGCTTTTCTGATGGAGGCGAAAAGCAAAAACACCCGTGTGTACGAGATTTCGGCGCACGTTAAAGATCCCCAGGTGGTCAAAATTAATCCGGAGCCCTCCACTACGGCGCGCCTCATCGCCTGCGTTGCGTCGGCGCGTTAAACCCCACAATCAATCAATATATTGCAGAAAATTCCCCTTACCTGTGTTTTTCTTTCCAACCAACCGGGAACAGGAAACCTGTACTTCCGCTTAGTTCCTACCTAGCTGGCGACAAATGACGCTATTCCTCGCAAGCGGGCACTTTTAATGCCACCTCTGCATGGCCTGCGCAACGCCTACAGCTGATTTTGAAGGTCGCATATCAGGCGTTTTTTACTGCCTTATTGTGTACCACCTGATATCATGTCATTTGTTTGGTGCATGCACTTGTGTTCTTATCGGCGGTCATGCAGCGGGATTGTCTGGCGACTCGCACCGAGTAACAATAGGACAATCGGCAAAGGCCATTGCAGTGGGAACTGATGATATCATCGCCTGAACAATAGAAATACAGATAAAGGCAGTGCTTTTTTAGGCGATTCGCTTTCAGCCAGCGCGGCATTAGCAACGTCGAGGAAAACAAGCCCTACGCTTAGCGTACACCAAGCAATGGCGACGCATGCACCGGGAAAAGCACGAACGACAGGCACAAGGGTTAGGATTGAATCATTACGACAGCACATTTCTGTGGCAGATGCTGATAGCGTGGTTCTACGCAAGCGGTCTTGTTAGGTTTAGTTTCTTAACGCTCCGAAACTACGCGGGTTACGAAGTGCCCCGCAGTGGAGGACCCCGGAACAATTTTGACCATGCACCTGGGGATCTTTAACGGGCGCGGAAATCTGGAACACACGGGCGCTTTTTTCTTTTCGCCTCCATCAGAAAAGCGGCCGGCGCGGCCGGAAATAGAACCTGCTTCCTTGAGCTCAGCAGCACAAGTTCTTAGCCAGTGAACCACCGCGGCGGCTGGTAGCTTTAGTTATTGCCAACCTTACAACAACTGAGTGCATTGACGTTGCTCTTTATGTTCAAAGGTCCTTTGTGTTTGCGGTGCCTTAACGGCTTAAAAAATGTTACCTCCTGTACGGACCAGTCAGTTCTGTTCCTAATTATTTAAGCGTGTTCTAGTGGGAATGAGTGCCTGTCGATAAGTTATAATCGTTGCTCTAATAAAACAGGATCCAAACAACGAACACTACAATTCAGATTAAGAGCGTGAGATTATTCAAAATTTTCTAACACTGGATAGAAGACCCCTATAAATATACATGGTGAACACAAGAAAACGTAGCATTTTCACAAATATTAAAAATTACGTGTATTCTTGTCAAATAGCTTTCGAAAGGTTTTTAACACTGGGTAAGCTGGGTAAGATGGAACCCGAAACTAGTGTTATTGATAGGTACAGCGATATCTAAATCTTGGAAAATGCTGCGGAAACGGCCTGTTGGACAATTGTTATATATTATCCGCCGCGGTGGCTCAGTGGCTAAGGCGTTCTGCTGCGGAGCACGAGGTCGCGGGTTCGATTCCCGGCCGCGGCGGCCTCTTTTCTGATGGAGGTGAAGAGCAAAAACGCCCGTGTGTACGAGATTTCGGCGCACGTTAAAGATCACCAGGTGGTCAAAATTAATCCGGAGCCCTCCACTACAGCACGCCTCATCGCCTGCGTTGCGTCGGCCCGTAAACTCTAAAATCAATCAAAATCAAATTGTTATATATTGCCTAGCATTTATAGCTAAATCGTCTAAGTCCCGCTCTTCTTTCCTGTTGTACCCGCCCTTCCCCTGTTGGGCTGCAGGCATCCTATTGAACGCGCGAATAGAAAATACAACGTAAATACTCCCTACCCACACCTGGTTTTCATACTACCTCTGCGTCCTACCTGCTACACCAGCACCAGGCAATCGCTGAAGGCTTTAAAAAACATAAATTTCCCCATAGAAGCTAGGCGTTTTACAGAGGAACCATGTTATTAGGCAAAATCAATTGACTGACTGATTGCCTTTGTTAACGAGGACGCTCGTAGCTCAAGGAGGTTAGGGATTACAGGAAGGGGATAGCTGGGTGGCACGCCTTGGTGCCTCAGTCACGGATACTATCGGAAGGGGGGGGGGGGGGGTTTGTCAGGCTCGCCTCAGACTGGTTGCTTTTATTGTTAGCTCCACATGCGTCTCGCGTTATCCTGTTCTTGAAACCCTCAATGAACGCAATTGTACGTTCATACTTTTTTACCCTCTACATACTCGTTTTCTATGTTGTGACGTGGTTTGGTTGCACTTGCAAGTTCGCTATATATGAGATTTTGTATCTGTACCGTGTTTGCTGTCAACCTGCCAGTTTATTCCGCAAGTTGATGGCATTTTTTTTTGTTTTAACGAATGCGTCGCGTGCATGAACAAGAGTCTGGTAGTTTCTTTCTCTTTTTTTTTTAACTATACACACAATCCCCTACCCTCACCCCTAACCCCAACCCTACTTATGAGCAGCGGGTGGAGCTGCTGACCAGCTCCGACCTCTCACACCAACGACGATTGGCAGAGAGATGGCCAGCATAGTCCAAGGCATCCCATGTTTTGTTTTCCGCCCGCTTGTTTCCTTACTTTTACATGACTGGCATCACGTTTAGTCAATACTGATGCCGCGTAGGTCTTGGGGGGCTACTCAAAAGGTGCTATTCTCTATAAAAGTGTTTCTAGTAGCTGTTCTTTTTTGCATAAGCACTAAAACACATGGTTACCCGATCCCTTCCAAAATATTCGATTATACATTCGTTTTTTTTGTTTTTGTTTTTTTTTGCTGTTAGACTCGTATTTGGCTCGGCTATTTCAATAATCATTTCGTATTGGTTACGCCAACAACGCTGCTTCCCTAGTACTTGATTCGGGTAAAGAAATACCTCTCCGCGCACGCCGAGTATAGGTATAAAATGGCGGAAACTGGACAAAACCAGCACTGAATCAGGTCAGCGCCGTTCGTTCTAGATGTTTGTGTTTTATTTTGTGTCACCGCTTGTGGGAGTGCAAGGGGGAAATGCCTAAAATATGAAATTTGGCACCGAAGCTGTTAATAATGTTTTTTTTTTCTATTCTGTTAGATTGCATAATACGATATTGTACTAGGAGTGACCTCACTGGAGCGGTGTAATAAGTGTGGACAAAGACCCCCTGCCTGTTACGAAGACAGAACAATCATAAATCACCGTACCCCATCCCCCCTTCTTCCAGAAATAGCCAACTAAGCCTCTAGGTCTTCAATAAATGTTCTGTAGCAACTGCTAGGAAATTCGGCAAGGAAACCAACGACCATAATGACGCCACCAACAAGGAAGAATATGGATGCGATTACGCTGCGGATGAAACCTATAAATGGGATAACTACCGTGGGAAGTTAAGTGATTGTGTTGAATATTCCGATGATGACAATCATGCCGGCGAGAAGAGCTGACCGAACATTTGCTTTCCCTACCCTTCCGTTTTCAACTTTCTCTTTAATGGTAGGCACTCAACAGCAATGGCGGGGAGAGGGCAGGGGTTGCTTCAGCGTATAAAAACTTACTGGGCATTCTATTTCCTTTGCAAGTATTTTGTACTAACTGTAACGTGAAATTCAATCTGAAACTTAGGTTTTTCTCGGCAGGGGATAACTTGCACCCTGGTAATGGAGCACTTTCAAGCGAGCTTTGCGCATGGGGCATAGCAAATATAATCCCCGCTTTGAAATCCGTAGAGTGAGAGTTCTTTTTTTGAGTGATAGCTGTTGAATGTTTGCACTTGAAATGTTCGCACCCGCACACATGAGCTTATACACCCACTCGCAAATCCGTCAAGGGACCAGTGGGAGGCCACCCTGCGCAGCGATGACCCTTCCTGCCAGCGATGGCTGGCGCAGAAGAGAGCCACAGCGGCGATGGAGGTCAGTGGAATCCTGGAATTACGATAGCCACATTTTTTGCTGCCTGGTTCTTTTTCTTCTAAATAACGACATCTTCCATCAATCAAGTCGGACGGTCGTCGTTTCTATTTAGTCGGCATGACATGAGCAATAAATGTTGTCTGAACGCCAAGCGAACATCACTTTGGTAAAACAAGGAAATATCATCAGTAACTCCTCGTCACCGACTTTTTCCAGGGAAGTCAGGCTTCTCCGTGGGCCTCTCCTTGTGTCCTTTCGTCCTTAGAATCCCAGACGACAGCAAGCGAACTTTCAGAAGCGAAATTAAACCGTTTAGTCAGTTAGATAACCTACGATTTTGCCATGCATTTATGTTTCGACCTATACCAACAGGCATCAATTATGAACGCACGAAATGTACGCGAGAGGAGGTCTTACATAGTTAAAACTAATCCCCGCGTCTTACTTTTTCTGGACGCCATAAACACTCCACTACACTTGACAATGATTAAGTGACAAATTGCGACAGTTCCTACGAGTTCCCTCCATTCTATATTGTCAGCGTGCTCAGCTACGTATGGTGGGAATCTGCTGTCGAGCCTCGCTTTGTGTTACCAGAGCCCATTGTCCTGGTGATCACTCTCTACGTACTCAAGCATAGACCACGCGGTAACTGTCAGTTCTGCGGTTACGTAGGGCGTTAGGGCAGACCCGCGTAACGCGCTTTGTAGTTTACTGCCACCGAATGAGTACCCTACTTCTAAAGATGTCACTTTATATAACAATCTTGTCCAGAAGTGTTTCCCGAAAAGAAAAAAACGAAAGCAAGGGAAGGAGGAAGCTGTGAACCCTCCAGGCGTTCGTATCTCGGTTGTCTTTCTGGAAGTGGAGGCCCTTGCCGCCACACAATCGGAGCCCATCCATCCGAAGGAATCCATCCACGTTATACGCGAGTACCCCTATTCGTCGACGGACAGCGGCCCAAGGGACGACGCGAAGGCATTGTGCTGCTCGCCTCAATCGTGGTCAACGATGCGGCAAACGGGGGAATGATTCCCGGCTTGGGCGCCGGCGCCCGGATCTCTCGTTTCTTCCTCTTCCCCATCGCCTGTTGGCTCTCGTGCCGTCCCGTCGCCTCGACGACGCCTCGAGTAAGGCTCGAGGCGGCGGAGAGGGAAAGGCGATGAGAACGGAGAATAGCGGGCAGGCCATCGGATCGGCGTTCAGGCCCCCTATATTATGCACTGCGTCGCCATACTTCCCATACCGAACAAGCCACCCTTTTCATCTACGGCGAACCTTCTTGCCGGCGGTCGTTAGGAGTAAGCCATGCGACCATATAAAAGAGATCGAACGGACAGGCGTGAGTGTCGGCCGTATTGTGTGGAGACGCGGAGTGGCTGATGCGGTGTGCCGAATATGGTGTGGTCTGCTACTCTTGGCCCTCGGTATATAAATAACATGCATAACTACGTAATTTTTGCTTCTGTGATCGCATACGTTTAAACTTTGCGGGGCGATCAAGGGCAACCCCTCGTAGCCTGAACTGTAAAGTCTATTACTGGATGCAGACGTACCCGTATGGCATTAAAGAAATATTTTATTCCGTGTCTCCTTCGGTTTTTGTCCATGTTGAAGAGATCGCTGCCACTGATCCCTGTTCAAAACCACACGGGATTGCTATTCTTAAGGGGTCATGCAGAAAAATACAACTTTTCTTTATTCAAACGATTTGATGTTTCACTGTAGCCTCAGCGCTTACCCAGCACCAAAAAACACTTTTTTCACTGAGAAATTAAACAATTCAAGCCACTATTTTAATTGTTCCTCTCTATTGTATGCTCCGTGACGTGTGCAATGACGTATTCAAGATAGGCACCTAATTCAACATATAGTATGGCGACTGTGGCTGCCGCCATGCGAAAATTTGCGTTTTTCGAAGCCGTAGTTACCGTGCACAATCCTAGATGTCGCAGAAATACCGCAGTTCGCACAGAGTTCGCTTTTGACGGAACTTTACCTGCCGTGTTTTTGTGACTGGTGATATTGTTTTGTGAAACATCAAGTATGGCTCTACACACCTGGTCACGAAAGTGACCATGCCGCTTATGTCAGTTGGCCGGTGTCGTGTCAGACAACCCAACGCGCCCGACTGCTATGATAGGCTGTTGCGCCCATCAAGTGCCGCACTAAATGCTTGTATGTTTAGGTGTTCGTTCGTGGCTTCTTTCGTTCCTTACCACAAAACTCTTGCTGCCAAAAAAGTATTGTGCACTAAGTTCAGGCGCACATAGCTGATTGCGGAAGCTTACATATATATATATACGAGCAGCCCATAATTCGTCATAACTTCATGGCCGAAAAGTAGCTAGAGTATCGCATGCCGATTCTTTGTTTGCTTCATTATATAGCTTATTGGATTGAAGTTTACGCTAGCAGTGGTGTCAGTGTTATTCAAACGAGGCAATCTTTCGAATGAACGAAGCTTGCATTTTGTCGACGTGGCCCCTTTAAATTGAGTTTTGGGTTTACACAAAACAAATTTCGCTACCCATTTGTTTGACGGAGCCTTCTTACTGTTATTTCATCTATGCGTGATATATTTTATTGCAACGAGCGCTGAGGCAAAACGAGGCAGAGGCAAAACACCTATGTATGTTTCCCCTAATGGCAAACATACGTAGGCGCTTCTCTCTCTTTTCACACTTACCGTAATTACCCGATTCTAACGCGCACCCGATTTTCCAGGCAAAAAACTGAAAAAACATGCCCCTCCGTTTGTAACGCGCAAGGAACTTTGTGAGCAAAAAAAACAAATGCGAGAGAAACGGGCGATTTATTCCCCGAAATAATCTCACTCATCTCACTCCTCGTCGCTCTCCGAGAGCTCCTTGTCTCCTTCCGCTGACCTCAACATCTCGTCATTGGTGCCGCCGAGCGCGTTCGCGATGCCACTCTTCTGAACGAACGTTCAACCATGTTCGATGGGATCGTGGCCCACGCCTCGCATGCCCATCCCGCGAGCTTCTCCAGAGGCATACGCTTCTTCTCCAGAGGCATACGCTTCAGCAACCGCTCGTTGTGAACGCGTGGGAGCCGCTCGTAAGCCGCGGAAGCGGCGCACCTTCGTTGCCGCTGCTGCCATTGCTGTTATCAAGCACGCAAGTGGAATAATTTGATGATTTGTGTGAACGCCGAAAGAAAAGCCTAGGCACCTAGATCCGAAAAATTGTTGCTAAAATCTTTGGCGCCATCTTGAGATGGCGATGGCGATGGGTCGAACGAAATTTCAGCTATTTCGGCAGTTTCTGTTTCGTATCCGATTCTAACGCGCATGCGATTTTTCGGCCTATTTTTGCGGAAAAAAGGTGCGCGTTAGAATCGGGTAAGTACGGTAAAAGAACACGTCAGTATTCTCATGCGATCTGCGTTGTTAACTAGATGTCTTCGTAGTATAAATAATCGCAATGCTGCGTTGTTTTCTTCACCTTCATCGCTACCAGCTCTTGATCATCTTGGGCATGGAAGCTCCTGACTACCATGAAAAATGCAAGGACGAGCGCGAAGGAGAACATACGTCATCAGCTGTTTATGAGCACCGTCGCACTAAGGAAGGAGTTGGTTGGTGGATAACCTTTATTGTCACACAAAAAACCTAAAGTACTGGGTTCCGGGAGAAAAAAATAGCTATACAAACGGGAGGACCTGAAAAAAGCTCACCACCAAAGCTCGCCACCGGGTTACTAGGTACGTTCCCTCCGGCGGCGCGAGCTAGTGTGGGAGACAAGAGGGAGGAGGTGGAAGGGATTTCCGGTTAATTGAAAGCGATCGTTGCAAACCCTAACACTCCCAAAGAACATGCGGTGTGGGGGGAAGCCAAAACACTTAAAGCACACTGCAGGGTTGCGATGGTCTCCTAATCAATTAATATGTGCGGGGTTGGAAGGCTTTCCGTTTGAGCTTGCCGGATAAGGCAAGCATTGGCCCGCAGCAATACGTGAAAGGGAGAAGGAGGTGTCTGCGTATCCCTGACTAACTGTTGCATCGTCTGGCGTCGAAAAGGGCAGGCTGGTCACGCATGCGTAGGTGGGTGAAAAGGGATTGGCCAGGGCGTCTTCGAGTCTCCCGGTTAGGACGGAGCACGGCAGGGTTGATGGGCCAGCTCGCTGCCCTGGACGCCTGAGTAACCAGAAATCCAGTCCAGCCCATAGCTAGTACCACCGTGTTTGGCCAGATGAGTGTGGAGAGTACGCAACATATCAATGGGAAACAAGTTCTGCTGGAACTAGCGAAGAGCATCCCGATTGTCTCTGATGATCACATGGTTACCAGGAGTGGCTAAGGATAAGATTGCATTAGTGATTGCCTGGGCCTCGAGAGAAGGGCGGAAGGTACGCCCGAGTCGCTTTTTCCGCAAGGGCGAGTGGGCAGGAGGAACACTGTGACCGCGCGTGGTATCGTTTCTGTTGCATGGTTCAAAAGAAAAATAAATGACAAGTTGGCCCTCAGGAGCATTAGGAATAGTCTTTTCGCTAAAGTTCGATAGTTCGACTGCACAAGTGCGGAATTTCTTCAGTCTCATGGCGCGGCAGTTCAGTGCTGCTACATAAGAGCTGATAGCAATCTGAGGTCAAAGGGGACGGGAAGAGGGAGAGGGCGGCTGCTTCCGCTCAAAGAGCAGCGCAGGCATGAAGGGAGCGGACGGCCAGAAGTCGTTGAGTCCCTGGGGCCGAGCTACCCAGCGCCGGTCTCCCGAAATTGGGGAAAAAATAAAGGGAAAAAGAGGTGGAGGGCACTCGCGGAAGGAGTGATAGTGAATGTCAGGGCCCGCAGTGAGAAGGCCCGCAGTGTGAAGGCAATTGACCATGGGGAACAGGTGAGGGGGCGGCAGTGTCGTAGCTGCGGGCGATGGGGGAAAGTGTAAGCTTGGAGGAGATAAAAAGATACAAGACCGGCATCCTTATGCGAGATAAAACGATACGGAGGTGGGAAAGTTCTGTGGGTGAAGCGCTATTCCTCACCATGCTCCCACACGTGAGTACGGCGTATCGAGTTGTCACCTTTGCCAAGTGGGAGGAGTGGCTGGTCGACTCAAGCGCTCAAGGCCAGCGACAGCTGACTGGACGGGCAGAGTTGGCCCTCAGCTCCAAAAACGGAGCTCCGGACTAGGGGAACATTATGTTACTTCTCTCTCTGGAACGCCGTGGTTAGAGCCGAAAGTGCTCACCCGGAGAGTAAGAGCCCGGGCTTGTTGGTTTTCGGGTGTCGTGAGGGGGGGGGGGGTTAAAACGTATTCAGAGGGCCATGGCGGATCTAATTTTGCAAATGGAAATGGCGGAGAGCTTGCTGGGAGTCCATCCAAATGATAGAGGCAGTGGGGAATGGCCACGTCCGGCGCAGACGTGGCTGGCTCGGCAAGGGCTATTGTTGCTACGGTTGGGATGCTACAAGTGGAAACGACGCCGACGATGACCGTGCGGGTGGTGGGGCATTGTGCGGTATCGACATAGGCAGTGTGTCATGTACGAGATTACTGCGGAGGACACTCAAGTGACGGTAGAAGATTACGATGACCAAGAAGACGACGGGCAAACACGCCGAAACAGCTTCGGAAAAATACGGGCAAAATGGAGGCGACCCAGTCGCTGAGTTGGAAATTTTTGGGAGGTTCGTCGGAAACACAGAACTAAGTGACTAGAAGGGTTCAGAAGGGCTACTATAGATACATTAAGAAACGACGATCTGTTTGAAGACGGCTGAATACAATGTACTTTGTCGCCAAGTAAAAGTGTTTTCGAGCCCTTTCGAAGCCGTCTTGGATAACACGATTTTTAGAGAATGCGTTTTCCTCTCCCATACCCTTGCAGAACGTGTCAAAGTGATGTCCCTCTACGTAACCCCTCGGACTGAGTGACAGTTGAACTGCGATAACTCTACTTTTACTCAGTTCCAGAGGACGCCTCACCTTGCAAAACGGAGATTATAAATAGTGTTCGGCATGCAACCCATTCGAAGTGATTTATTTCTTACCCACTGTGATACATTCATTTCAGTTGGAATGAATAAAGGAATAAAATGTTTAATGAACCATATGTACTGCTGTCAGGGCACCCGCGCGGGGGAGGGAATCTTCATTCCGGGATCTCCTGGATATGCTGGCTGCGTGGGCCCTGTTCGCCAGGTAAAGATGGATCGTAAGGTCCGTGCTGGCCAACCGCGCTACCCACTGTTGAATGTACAGATTGGAGATGGTTCGTAGACCTGGGGTTTTCTGGCACTCCCACAACTAATGGTATAAGGTACCGGACGCTGGGCAGTAGTTGCAGGGGGTTTCATAATAAAATCAGACAAAGCTGTGCGGGCATTTAGACATATTTATGATTTTTAATTGTCCTGCAGCATGATTCCGGTGCGCCAGATCGTGAGACTTTGAAGAGGTTCACTTTGTTTGAGGGCTATATGCGACACCCTACACTCGCGTTTAAGCTTACGTTACCGCGACAGAGCAGATATTTTGATTTTCGGACTTACCTTGGTCTTGACGTGTTTGCTTGTGCTAAGCACTACGGGAAGAGGAACAAATCAGGGAAATAAAAAATGTGAAAACAAGCACTGCCACCTTGTTTTTAAAATTCCCCAGATAAATCATGTCTACGCCTTATTACCATCGGCTTTAACAGTCGCGTTTAGCGCATGCAAACCCCTCACTACCACACTCTATTCCAGCTGCTGTCACCGAGTGCCTACACACAAAAATTACGCCCACATCCCCTCGCGGGATCCCAGGTGTGATGCGACGCTGAGGGGGTTCAAGCGCAAGCGGAGAGCAACCGTCGACCGAAAGGCCGCCGGAGCGCGGCACACCGGTTATATGCGCAGCGCGCCCGAAGGAGAGGAGACAGCGGAGAGAGAGAGTACTGCACATGCGCAGCACCGCGCGCAGCGCCGCCCACCGGCGGAGTGAGAGCGCGCTGGGCCGCACACCCGCAGATGTTGAGAGAGAGTGTTCGCTCTCACCTGGGCACGCGCCGGCGCTAGTGCGTTTGCCGCGGCTATGACGCAACATAATCCAACACAATCCACTTTAATCCAATCCAATCCAATCCAAGCCAAGCCAAGCCAAGCCAAGCCAAGCCAAGCCAAGACAAGCCAAGCCAAGCCAAGCCAAGCCAAGCCAATTCAATCGAATCCAATCCAACGCCCCTCGCGAGAGAGTGTTCGCTATCGGAGAGGAGAAGGGGTAAGCGGAGGAGAGTGCGGACGCCGACGACGGACGCACGCAAGAAGGACAGGGCCGCCGACAAGAGATGCTCTCAGCGTCGCATCTAAAAACACGCCCGAATGCTTAGGCATGCGCAGTAAACATTGAGAGCAGGCCAATAGTCGGTGTCCCTGATCTACACAAGTTGTCAAACAGCTTTATAAGCTAGTGGCGTGACATCGGGACGTAAAATCCGTCACTTTTGTGCCTAATACACTTCGCAGGCTTTGTAGTATGAGTGGTCTGCAATATACAGGGGTACAGGTCCGCAGAAAAAGCTCAGGAATGGTTGTATTGAAAGGGCAGAAGGATACACTACAGGACTTATCTCAGTTGTGAGAGGCAACACGCGGGGCAGACTGGGATATGCTTGAGGGATATAGTTGCATCCAGGTTGCGAACTCCCCCCTGCCGAAGGATTGAAAAGGGTAGAAGCGTCATTGCTTATTGTGGTTCCGCATCCGAACAAATTGAACTCGCACACCGGCGTGGCTTTATAAGCTGAGCCTAAACTCATCACCCCTGTGTTCATCGTGTGGTGTACTAGGCGACATAGGACATTTTGTCAAGGACTGTCCAGAGCGTGCAGCGAGGCTATCGGTTTTGTTTACAAAACATCAAAGACGAGCCGCCCGCGCGCTCCTTCGGAGGACATCATATTCCCTGCTGGGCACGAGGTCACTCGAGAGACAGCTTGCGCCTAGTACTGCAGATTTGTAAGGACGCAAGCCTATGTGAAGTATGGTGATTTGCCGCGTATAGTTTTAAAGGTGATGATTGGGCGGAGCAATAGCCGGCACGCCTTTTAAGGTAGGGTCCACCCGTTAATTACCAACAATACCGAAACGTTGTAAAATGTTCTTGAACGAAACCTGAACCTGTTCTTGTTGAGCTGTTTTTTCTCGGTTAAGTATGTCTGATGAAACCGCCACTTCAGTACAATTTCAAACATCTGTTAAGCTTTGTTTGAACTATAATATCAGAAAATTCTCAGCCTTTTCGCCTCCCTGGTGTCGCAATTTGTCAAAAAGAATTAAGTCGTGTCCGTCGATTGCCTTCTAATTGTCGAAGCTGTTGCCATAATAGGGACCAAAAGTATGAAACGTACTAAAGGGGAGAGGATGAAGATGACAAAAATAGCCCGCGTGATTTCAGTGTGCTCTGCACGAGCATGGCCCTTATGTCG
This sequence comes from Haemaphysalis longicornis, assembly GCF_048455015.1. Classification (NCBI taxonomy): domain Eukaryota; kingdom Metazoa; phylum Arthropoda; class Arachnida; order Ixodida; family Ixodidae; genus Haemaphysalis; species Haemaphysalis longicornis. The sequence continues at coordinate 169,675,062 of NW_027526295.1, forward strand.
CTGCCTGACCCAATGGCTAAGCGGTCGCTCGGGGGACTATCTCGGCGTCCGCAGTGCCGACTCTATCTTTAGGCAGTTGAACCATACTGCTTTTGAATTCTCTACATCATAACAAGGACTTATGCTTCCTCTTATTTTTTTTTATTTAATGCGTATAATGCTGAAGTTACTACTTACTGATTTCAGTGGTACATCTCAGCTCCAGAGTAGGCCCATCGTGTCACGGTCGCCTCTCGTGCTTAACTCTTGAAAGTGAGAAACACATACGCACACAAACACACATACACACACCCGCCCGCGCACACACACACTAACATGAACACAAACACACACGTACGCACTCAGCGCGCATGCACGCACCCGCTCGCATACACCATACGACACTTCCCCAAAAGCGCGTTTCGGCCCAACTAAGAAGGCGCTAAAAATGACGCGTCGCTACCAAGCCGATAAAACCAACAACCCGCCGTACACGCTCGACCCCTGTGTTCAGTCCCGCGTTTTCTCATTCTTTCTTTTGCGCACTTCCCATCCGTGCTGGCTGCAGTACACCTATCCTCAGTTAACCCTTTATGTGAGCTCCGAAGAAATTCACAATTCAACGGAAGGTGCTGCTACACCTTAATTGCGAAATAGTTGGTTAAGTGGCAATTTAGTCTCTACACGACCAGCATCAATTGGCTTCATCACAAATGTTGAGGCTGCCCGACTCCAACCCGCAGCTCTCGTCGCAAGCAGCAGCTCCAGTAGCGACCACTGCCGCACACCTCGGAGCGCATCGAGGCGTAACTTCCGGAGTCTGCCGCCAGATGGCCTCGCCAGTCGATGAATGAGCGGCCGTTGCAGGCCGCTCATATGGAGCGCCCGATCACACCACAGGCGGCAAACAAAACTCCGCGTGAGATGATCAGCGTATAGACACTGGCCCCGGCCGTCAACAGAGATGCGTGGGAGGGAAAGTATTAAACGCACAAACAAGTGAAAGAGACGAAGCAGAGAAAGAGCGGCGAAGGCCGAAGTGGATCCTTGAGCGATGAGCGCGCGAGAAGAGCCGCCCATGATTTTCTGGGGCGATCGCGGAGGGGTTTGGGCAACTGTGGGATGGTACCGATCCCTATTTCCCCTTCTTCCCTTCCGAGAGGGGATCATATGCCAGCGACGATTTGGACGACGCGGCTCGAGACCGCAGCGATGTGATCCGCATCGCGTTCACGCACGCACGCACGCACGTGCACAGACATATAGCCAGGCGCTGCGAGGACGAATGGAGGTCGCACTTGGAGAGATGGGGAAAACACTTGCCGGACCGGGTAATCACCACGAATTACGAGGGCTTGGCGTGGCACTGCTCGTAGTTCAGCGCGTACGCATGCGGGAAGGAAAGACGGCAAGAGCCGGAGTGCATCTGCGAGACGTCAGAACCGGGAGAGGCCGTACTGTTTCAGACAAATCTTTACGCTTAAAAGCAATTTGTTAGGGTAGGTACAGTCAACGGAGACAGCGCTGTTTGTAGATATAAAATAAGGACATACATCAAGATGAAGATAAGCCATGTCGAGGAGGAGGAGGAGGAGAAAAAACTTTATTGTGAGCCTGGTGATGTGGGATTGGTTCCTCAGACCAGGAGACCATGGGGCGACCTTGCTGTATCAGCCCTGGACACCAAAATGTCGAAACAAACAGCCAGTTACAGTTTTATTTATACAATACATTCGTGGTTACATTTTTAAGCCCTTCTTTAACATGTGCCCAATTACCCTGGAGCTTCTGGGAATTCACCTATATTTACTTGCAAAAGGTGCATCATGATAGTGCACGATAGAAATTTTGGCGCATCCAATTAAATCAATTCGCGGCAACACCTAAGGTTCGATTAGCCGCTCCGTTCTAATATCATCTATCTATGGGTACAGAGCAGCTCCATTTCTTACATTACACCTACATTTCCTACCGCTAGCCCACCTTTAAACAAAATAAGTTCCCTATTTCACCTATAACGAGAAGTACTGGTTGCTGTTGTAATAAAATATCAGTGAAAAACATTGCTAAATCTTGTTATCACAGCACCTTGGGCAGAACGTACTCCATGATGACATGTGTTTACCTTCACTGTGTAGTTATGGCAGCGACAATATCCGTACTAAACAAGCGTCACTGAAACCTTAATTTAACACCAGCATACTTTGTCCTGGGCCAAAAATAAAGCTGTGGTTACGTTACAAAATTCTCATTATAACGTACTGCTCAGCCGGCAATATAGGCCCTCGTATTTGTTTTAATGTGAAAGCCATAAATGGCCCGTTGAGTGAAAAAGTGGATGTAGACGTTATCAATGATTCGTAAGGCTCTTAAATCTCATCTGGCTGTGACACGTTCCAGCGCATGCGCTAAATAAAGCAAAAAAAAGGTTGTGTCAGATGTCAGCGAATGCGCGTATTCGCCCGCTGACGTTCCCATTGGCGGCGACACATGAAGTGTTAGTTTAATGCAACACAAAAAAAAAATGGCGCAGCTTGTACTCGTTGCGCGAGGCAGAAGAAATTGCAGAGCAGGCGGCCCCTCTGCCTTCGTCATAGACCCGTCTATTGCACCCCACATAGATTTCCGAACTTGCTACTGTCCATCGTTCTGTCTGCAGGCTGTCACATCTCTCCCAAAGTGGACCGCGCACGCGCTAGATCCAGGGGCAACCGGCTTCGCGAACATGGCGTATGTAGCCCGAAATCGGCGCCTGTACTCCAAACTTTAGGCTTGAACACACGTGAACTGGCGAGAAGAAGAGCACGCGAGAGATCACGTCACGAATGCTGGGCAGAGGGATCTCGAACGTCGAGTGGTGCTGGCGCGGCGATGACGCCATAGCTAGGCGAGGCTTGGCTCTGCCTATACGGCTGGGCGAAGGTCCGGCCGGGCGTCTCGCACTGGAGTTTTTGTTTCTTTGTATTTTTTTGCGAACGCCAATGAACCACGCTCAAGCCTCAACACTCGCTGCTGTGGGGATGTTTCTCCTGACGTTAGGCCTAACGTGGCGCTATGAGGTCTGACGCCATCAATCGCTCCCCGCAGCTTGACGCATAAGGATTTTGACGGGGCTTGGCAGGTCTTTTGGCTTAACGCTAGGATGTACAAACGTTGAACGTAAATATTGACCTAATATGAGCAATTCACAAACGTTCTTGACGAAGAGAAGAAGTAAAAGATGCAAGGGGAAATGATAATTACAATTAGACACATACAGACACGATATTAATTTATTTTCGATAATTCCCGAAATCCGAAGTAAAGATGGGTGAAATATTTTAGCAGCCTTGGGACTTTTTAACCTGCAACAAAACCTCACGCGTGCGGGTCTTTGCGTTCCCTACAACGGAAAAGCAGCCGCTGTTATTTGGAGTGAAAAATGCCTCGTCATGGTGGCCCTTATTAACTGAGCTGGCATCTTGAAGCAACCACTATTTGTCCTGCTCCACTGAGACGATGAGACTAACTTTGCCTTGTCTATTACAAACGCACCTACAGGGCGGTGAAAGTTGTATTAAATCGTGTTTCAGTTGACTTGTTGGTTTTAGCTAAAATTTGCTTGTTTTACCACGTCAGTTTTGCCGCAGTGTGTTTTGGGGGACAGATAACGCAGTCACGGCCTAAGATCATGACACGTTCTCGCTGAAAAAGAAAAAATGTTTGACAACCAGCCAATTTGATTCACACCTTTATGCGCGAAAGATTTCAGACGTAAAAAGTGAAGGCCGAGGGCAGGCGCTGTCCTTGTCGTTATTTTTCTCCTTCATGTCATACGTCTGAACCGTGATGTTCCGTACTCGATAGAACAATTACCATGTCTAGATTCAGAAATTCTCTATTTTTAGCAAGTTTTCTCTGCAGGTTTCTCAAGAACTTCCTCAAAATTTCCCTGCAGTATCTATTTGCAGCTAATAGACCTCAAAGTGGATTCCAGTTCGGCTTTGTACGTTGGCCAGTGCCACTTATGCCTACTTTACGTAGCCTTCCGGGTGCAGTCTCCGTTCGAGAATAAGAGTTTTAGCGGCCAATAAATTTTAATACATCTACTGCTACGCAGCATATGACTATACATTTCTGGTTTTGTACCAAACAGCATGCTTGTTTCGCATTTTAAAGCTGTGAGTTAGAACTTCCCGTCTGATGAACAACGAGACATTGTTGGGTAATTGAGGTAATTTTAGCTTAGCCAGCGACTGCTGGCACCATCTCTTGTTGACAGCAAGCTGAATGAGGTGCACCCGACCTACTTTTTTGTATATTGCACAGGAAGTCATACAAACAGGCTTCATCCCTTCCGCATCCACCACTTCCCGCTTTACTAGCTCTTTCTCATTGCATATTCTCTTCTTTATTCTCCCTCTTGCTTCATGAACCGGACTGAAAGTGATCTTGGATGCTTTTGGCTTGCAGGAACACGACTTCGGATATTTTAACACAAATCCGACGAAGCGTTAAAAGAACCTAAAAAAAGTAGCAAATGATGCGAGGTTTGGTGTAGTTACATTTTTTTCTCTATTTGTTCTGGTGAATCCTGAAATTTCCTACATCTAATAAAGATTCTCTTTTTCCCTTTTGGCCATAATTACCGCTGGGAATTACCGAAAACGGGAAAATTCCCCGCAAGGAACATCACTGCGTCTGAAAGCGTTTGCTGAAAGTGAAAGTTAAAGGTCTTGATCCCGCGTGAACCCTAGCCTTGTTAGTTCATCTTGAGTTTTCAGCGACAAAACAATTAAAGTCGTTGTTTTCAACAACATTCACCTACAGTTAGATTCCAACCCTCCTGACCAGGCGACAAGGCCACCCGACTGTTGCTCGGCTGTATCATAAATTTGCTTCGCACTGCTTGCACGGCGAAGCGAACGTGCTTGATCATACGCCACCCTTCTTCGGGGCGGCACGTGCTCGTGTCTGTGCGGTGGTCGGGAAAATTGATGGCCACAGCGACGGTCCCATCACGCGTTCCTCTGCGCAAATACAAATGGCCCACAGATAGGACAAACGCACTTGTGTGCCCGCACTTCCACGAGAGATTATTGGTAAGACGAGAGTTCGCGAGAGACTTCGGCGGCGCGTCGTACAGCAGCCGCTACTGTTCGACATTTCGCAAACAACGAAGTATGATACCCTTTGAAACGGCGCACGAGGAGCGAACGACGAGGAAGGAAGGATCGAGGCATTTTCTCCGCCCGGCTCATTTCGAAAGCAGAGCTCGCGTCCGTAAATCGAGTTGGAACGACTTTTCTGCTAATGGATGCGAGATTAACGGAGGCCTAATTATTTCGACCCGGGGCATGCGGAGGATTTTGCAGGCTGCTTTTGTCGCATCGCCGTCGTTCCCCGCGCGAGGGCGCCTTCGGCAACGAGTAAACGAATGCGTAATAAGGCTGCCGGCCTCGGTTCGAGAGCGGAGCTGAGCTGACGGACGACGCAGTCACGAAATATTTGGCCGAGAGATCTTAATACGTCTTCGCTGTAAAACAGAAAAAATTTCCCCGCATTTCCCCGAGGGGAAGAATGTGAAAGTGCGAATGCAGGAGTTCAATTTGCGCGGTTCGGTAATGTTTGCGAAAGAGAGATCACACACACACACACACACAACTACAAAGAAAGAAAGATGCATTTATTCACAGACACCTGTTTGTGTTGTCGTTGTACTTGATTGCTAGAGCGGATCTCAGCTGTGAAATTTCGTGTCAGTACACATTTAAGCGGGTTCATTAGCCCTTCTCACGCCCGATTCCTGGCCAACCCCCCACGTGGGTATGTGCCATGTCAGCGGCCAGGCAGCGCGCGCCCATCTCCCCCCGTTGCCAAGGAAGACGAGGAGATTCCTGGCCAATCCCCCACGTGGCTATGTGCCATCTCCCCCCCTTGCCAAGGAAGACGAGGAGCGCGCGCACCCGCAGCTGTTGCTATGTGGACGGACGGCGGTCAACGGAATTCAGGGTCGCTTGTAAAGTGCATTCGCCCTTAAAAAGTATTTGGCAACCAGACTTCAAAATGTGACGGAGTGTGAAAAGGAGGTTTTAACGAACCCGGGCACTTGAGTTTGAAATTGTTTATTCGGTTGAAATGGTACATAAAAATAGGCATCAGTGCAACAGTGCCTCAGTACTTAAGTGCATCAGTGGGACGCTGCGGTCACCTGCAGCGCTCTTTTGTTTCAGACCTTTCCCATTGCCGCTATTTTAAAGGGACCCTGCAACACTTTTTTTCAACTTTCTTTGAAATCTTAAATGCTTGCAGAATGTAGTCACTCAACACGCCCTGTACTTCAATTAGAAGGGCGCAAAGTGCCTCAGCCAGAAGTTACTGCTTTATGCCCATGAGATTACTTGTAAACTCGCTAAAAAAGGTTTTTCTATCTTTTTCGGTCTTGACGTTCTTCGACGACTCGAATTACGTCACTAAAGCCATGCAGCGGCTGTTTGCCGGTTTTCCTTCAGTTGCAGCAATGAACGTTTTTCGATAGTAGGTTTAAAAAAAAGCCGCAAAAACAAAGCAGAAATGGAAGGCGTATCTGGTGCGACGAGCAAATCACACAGTGCGGCTCCGTGCTGGCGATAACTGTAGCTTTCGCAGTGGTTCCAGACGCGAAGGAAAGAGTGAAAGCGCGTATCGAAAGTGTTGCAGGGTTCCTTTAAAGAAATTAATTATGATGTAAACCAATCCATATCGCTGGTGCGCAACTAGACATTTTTTGCGAATACAATCCTCAACGGAGGAATCGGAAAGGTCGGGGATGCTTTCACACCTGAAACTTTTTTTAAGTGCGAATGCACTTCTTAAGCGAGCCTGAAGCGTCCGCCGCCGTCCGCATTCCGCCGCCGTCCGCATAGCAACAGCTGCGGGTGCGCGCGCTCATCGTCTTCCTTGGCAACGGGGGGAGATGGGCGCGCGCTGCCTGGCCGCTGAAATGGCACATACCCACGTGGGGGATTGGCCAGGAATCTCCTCGTCTTCCTTGGCAATGGGGGGAGATGGGCACGCGCTGCCTGGCCGCTGACATGGCACATACCCACGTGGGAGATTGGCCAGGAATCTCCTCGTCTTCCTTGGCAACGGGGGGAGATGGGCGCGCGCTTGCCTGGCCGCTGACATGGCACATACCCACGTGGGGGATTGGCCAGGAATCGGGCGTGAGAAGGGCTAATGCACCCGCTTAAAGGAGTACTGACACGAAATTTCAAAGCTGAGATCCGCTCTAGCAATCAAGTACGACGACAACACAAATAGGTGTCTGTGCATGGCACATACCCACGTGGGGGATTGGCAAGGAATCGGGCGTGAGAAGGGCTAATGCACTCGCTTAAAGGAGTACTGACACGAAATTTCACAGCTGAGATCCGCTCTAGCAATCAAGTACAACGACAACAGAAATAGGTGTCTGTGAATAAATGCATCTTTCTTTCTTTGTAGTTGTGTGTGTGTGTGTGTGTGTGTGTGTGATCTCTCTTTCGCGAACATTACCGAACCGCGCAAATTCAACTCGTGCATTCGCACTTTCACATTCTTCCGCATTTCCTCGGGGAAATGCGGGGAATTTTTTTGAGAAATAGGCACTGAATGCGAGGACATATATTTTTGTTTTGCTAAAAAATACCTGAACTATGTGCAGCTTTTCGCTTCAAATAAAGCGCGCTTTAAGGGTGCCTTCAAATTTTTACTGAAAGCTTTTCTTTTTTCTAGCTCCTTGGCGCTGCTGAGCACGAGGTCGCGGGTTCGATTCCCGGCCGCGGCGGCCGCTTTTCTGATGGAGGCGAAAAGCAAAAACGCCCGTGTGTGCGAGATTTCGGCGCACGATAAAGATCCCCAGGTGGTCAAAATTAATCCGGAGCCCTCCACTTCGGCGCGCCTCATCGCCTGCGTTGCGTCGGCGCGTTAAACCCCACAATCAATCAACCACATTTTTCTAGCTCCTAATGGCTGGTTTCTCATTAGACCACGCCCAGGTAAAAGCTCGTACTGTGCAAAATTCCTTTTGCACCGTCGGCATTGACGATTGATAAATTTAAACATTCTTTTGTGTTAAACGTGAGGAAAAGGGCAATACGATTCGGCGTTGATGATCGATGAGTGGCTCCCTTGCGTCTAAGAAGCAAAAGCAACTTAACTTCGGTCGATTCCCAGGAATGACACGAGGACGTACAAGCTCAATAACACATTTGGTGCCAGAGGTTAAGCACGTGCCTCTAGCGTCTCTAATATTTTAATTCCTAGCGGGTCGATTGAACAGAGATTCTTCGTTGCGGTAGAGACGCAAGCGGTGGTCTCTGACTTCAATTTGTTCGGTCGGCTTGGTACCCGGCTAGGTCACAGCTGTCTGTTGACTGTGCCCTCCCTTACAAAAATTTTTATCGCCTTGGTTTTGAAAGTTTATTGAGTTTTGTCGAAATAACGTAATGATTTCTTTTTACGTTTCTATTGACTCTGCCTATAGAGTTTCAAAAGTTATTTGGCCACCGCGTTCCTATTGAAATGGGACGAAGAGGTTCAATAGACTTTTTCTATCGAGTACTTATTGAAACTTGATAGACTAGATCTATTAAGTTTCTAATAAAGTTCCCTACAGAGTTTAAAATGAATATGCATAAAACATTTTATTGAGTTTGAAAACACTTTTTCTATCGAGTACTTATTGAAACTTCGAAAAAAAAAAAAGTTCCTGCGTTTTTGCAGCCGCCCCCCAGGCGTGGAGTCCCATTTCAAGGGTCCGCACTCGACCAGGGACTCCTGTACCCATTAAAGAAACCGGTGGGTGCCCGGCGGAACCAGGATTCGAACCCAGTACCTCCCGCATACGAGGCGAGTGCTGTACCTCTGAGCCATCGCTGTGGCTAAAAGTTGCTGCGTTTTTTCATCTGCCCCTTTCCATAGGGTCGATTTCCCGTGCAAGCCGGGTGAACTTCCAAAGCGTTGTAGTCCCACACAAGGGCCGAGCGCCAGGCCGGGGAGTCGCTTGTACCTATTTTACCGGTAGGTTACCGGCGCCACCAAGGCACACGAATGCACATGGTGCCTTCCACAGCCACGGTGGACGCTCAACTCACAACCGCCTGTGGCAGGACACGCCGCCAGACTCTTTCACCCCCGGCAATGGCGCAACGCGGCATGATGGCCGGGGGCCCCGCCAGATGGACAACGGTCAGGGGCCCCTCGATAGTGTAAAGGCAGCTTTCCAGGCGTGGATTCCCCTCTCAAGGGACCGCACTCGACCAGGGACGCCTGTACCCATTAAAGAAACCGGTGGGTGCCCGGCGGTAGCAGTATTCGCACCCAGTACCTCCCGCATACGATGCGAGTGCTGTACCTCTGAGCCATCGCTGCGGTCTCGAAATATAATTTCGAGACCACAGCGAAGTATTTTTATATAAATATAATTCGAAAAATAATTTGAAAATTCGTGTAATTAAGCGGTATTTACCGGATTTAAGTTTTAATTGGAACACATTAGAGTTCACTTTTTGTTCATGATGTCTGTCTTCAATTGGTTTTGAAAGCCTGATATACAGCGTTCATTTTTTCTCACTTTGCAAGATTTGACGATCGCATATATGCGACAAAAACTGCTTGGCGAAACGAAACCACTGACAACAACAGCGCCGGAGAGTGCTTCCCATTCCGGAACGGGGTAGCTAGATCTGATGTTATGGGGGACCACAGCGCACTTCCCTATCATGTTAAATCAACAAGCATAGTCACTTTAGTGCATTTCAGATCTGACATCACCCGTACATGCAAAACCAGCAGGGAATTAATATCTTTCGCCTTTTTTGCTAGTGCCGTGGCAATCCGCAGGCTCTCGCGGCGGGGCAATTAAAATTGATTTTCAACATGCATCCCCGGCCCCGCTCTATATAGCCGCCAAAATTGCTGGGAGTGACCTCCACAAACTATTGAAGCCAATTATATCATTTTTTTTTTCAGATTCCAAATTTGGTGATCGCGGTATATGCATCCTTTAACCTGCATATGTAACGGACATTTTCATTCTCCGTGCACCGCCTCCATCGAAAAAACTTGGATGAAAAACTTCAAAGTGAGCCAACAGAAACTTTCTTGAGTTATCACATTAAAACTTCAATAGAATTTCTAGTGAGCTTATATTGAGTTAGTTGCTATAGTGAAGACCCTACAAAAATTCAAAACAGCTTTCATAGAGTAGACTCCAAAGAACTGCTATTGAACGAGTTCATTAAAATGTGTATAGAATCTTTATCGAGCCTGAGTAGATTGAGTTTATATAGGGAGGTCTCTTTTGAAATTCCATAGAGATCTTATAGAGATGGGGAGAGCGAGTTTTTATAGGGAGGTCTTTTTTGAAATTCTATAGAGATCTTATAGAGATTAGGAGAGTGAGTTTTATGGAGAGGTCTCTTTTGAAATTTTATAGAGATCTTATAGAGATGGGGAGAGCGAGTTTTTATAGGGAGGTCTTTTTTGAAATTCTATAGAGATCTTATAGAGATGAGGAGAGTGAGTTTTTATGGGGAGGTCTCTTCTGAAATTCTATAGAGATCTTATAGAGATGGGGAGAGTGAGTTTTTATAGGGAGGTCTTTTTTGAAATTCTTTAGAGATCTTACAGAGATGACTCGTTAGGTCATGAGTCTGCGATGAGTTTCTAATGAGTTCCTTTAGACCCTATAAGAACTCTATAAAAGTTTAATAGCATCGCAACATTCATTTTTGTAAGGGCTGATTCTCTGACGGTTCTGTGATTTTTATATGCAGCGCCTTGAATAAATACTCATTATGTGCCATTAGAAGAAGAACGAAATCTTAAAGAATCTAAGAGAAGAATGTGTGCATGGTACCAGTGACCTAGAACTTCTCTGGAAACGAATTGTAACTGGTACGCATGTCTGTAGGGCGGAACAAAAGTGACGTCAACGAAAGGTGAGAGTATACGCTTCGAGCAATTTGAAAATGTTGCTCTTTAAATACAACTATCGTTGTTTCAGAGTTTCACAGCCGCCTTGTAAGAAACTCGTCTCTTTCTTCCTTTATACTATTTTAATTTGCTGTGGATAAAGCAGTCATTATATCTACAAACACTTCTAAACTTTAAATAACACGCCATAGCCGCTGGTTTCCCTTGGTTACTGCCGCATACGACCTGCCGCGGTGGCTCAGTGGCTAAGGCGTTGCGCTGCTGAGCATGAGGTCGCGGGTTCGATTCCCAGCCGTGGCGGTCGCTTTTATGATGGAGGCGAAAAGCAAAAACGCCCGCGTGTACGACATTTCGGCGCACGTTAAAGATCTCCAGATGGTCAAAATAATACGGAGCCCTCCACTACGGCGTGCCTCATCGCCTGCGTTGCGTCGCGCGTCACACCCCACAATCAATCAATACTGCTGCGTACAAACATTCACGGGGCGGTAAAGTAGGTCAACAAGTACGCCACGCTGCCTGTCATAGTGTCAGACACCCAAAACAGGGATCTTCCATTTTCACCCAGGGTTACAACCTCTGTTCCAACCCCAAAAACAAGCGCAACGAAAGACGCACAGCAAAAGAGTGACGTTTATCAAGACACATTGTCTCGTCGCCTTCAAACGATCGTTTGTGGTTTCAACGACACAGCAAACCGACGCTGTGCGGGAGATATACGTCGTGTTGGACCTGCCAGAACGCATTGTACCATACGCATAGACATAAAGAAAACGCACACAAACACTAACACCGTCACACTCGTGAGCGCAAAAACAAATACACGCAATCCGCCATTCAACGCGAGAAGATATCCAAACACAGGCGGGGTGTTAGTGCACCCAAACACGGCAGCTTGAGCCTCGGTGGACGCCTGCGCTTCTCAGAGCGCGCAGCACGATACCGTATTCGCCGATCCTGACCCGTTTAGTCTTAGCGAAGCAAATCCAGCCAATAACCCTTTCTCTCAGGCTTCCTTGAATTGTCGACGAGAGCTGGCTTGCTCGGCGGTTGGGGCTGCGCAGGCCCGTGGACCATCAGCGAGCACCGGAGCAGAGGCAGCAGCGGTGTTGGTGGGGGCGCAGTCAAACTACACGCCACCATCCTTTATCTCAACTCGTGTCGCTGTAATTACACCAGAATTGATGACTGCGGGTCCGTGGCACAAATGGACCGCTGTCTCTCAGAGAAACAAACGGGGAGAGGGAGCAAGGAGGGGAAAAGAAGGGCTGGTCGCACGAGTGCTCAGCAATACGTGCCTACCACCCCACGGTGAGTAGCGGAGGCTGCCTGAGTAACCGGGAGGATACCCGAGAGGGGAATGAAACAGATATAAAAAAGAAGCCAAAACAAGCTTGTGGTCAGAAGGGGAGGTAAGTAACAGATTAGAATAGTGTCACTTTGCTTGGGCTCGCACTCGCGACGCGGCGCCTGCGGTGGAGCTGGTTGGGTTAGGGTGTACGTGGCGGGTGTGGCAGTTGGGTCCACCTTGTTTTTCGTGCGTCGGCGGCTACAAGCTGTGCACGCGGGCGGAAGTAGTCCTCGGGGGATTGGTTGATATATGAGGGTTATGCTTCCTTTGATTGAAGGGGGACATTAGCGCGCGACCAGTGCTACAGACCGGCCAACACGCGTTATTTTTAAGCTCACGAGGGAGGAAGCTAACCAGGTACGCCCGCGGTGACTTCGTACTTAACGTCAGAGCTCTAAAGGCTGTCGACATGTGCGCGTTGTTAGGAGCCTCCCATATTGACTACCTGAGTTGACGTTGGAAAAAAATAAATCATTGCTTTACCCTGCCTTTTACATCGAAGCTGGCTTGCGCGCTAGGTTCTGAACAAAATTGCCTAAGTATATCAGATCACGCCGACAAATAATTGCACGTGATAGCTCCTGAGATGGTGTAAATGCTCTGGGCAAGTGTTTTGAGAATAATCATTTTGAACTTGGCTGGTAAGACGATGTTATAACTACGCCTAGTTTCATTTACTTAGGGTAATCAGTTCCCAGAGAAGCTGTAAACGTTGAAGAATTCTCGCGGGCTCTCAATCCATCGCCGTCTGCAGAGAGAGCAGGGTTACAGAAAATGGCTGGAACCCTTTTTTATAAAAAATATCCGGTTACAAATGATTTGTGAATATATTCAAAATACATTCTACGGAATGTATGTGTATCTGTCTTTATTTGATTATATATATATATATATATATATATATATATATATATATATATATATATATATATATATATATATATATATATATATATATATATATATATATATATATATATATATATATATATACATATATATATATATATATATATATATATAGCGATTCAGAATGGGAAATGAGGGGCTCGTTGAAAGTAACTCAGAAATAAGAGTTGGTAGTCAAGAAAACCTCGGAAAGAAAAGGGGAGGATGTGGTAGGTCATTGAAACAGAGAAAGAATTTGGAAAGAAAGAAAGAAAGTGGAGAAAAAATGCCCGACAGGTGGGATCCGAGCCCCGCCGGTAGCGTAGTAGTTATCACACCAGACCGGTATTCTGGAGGTCGAGGGTTCGGATCCCACCTGGCGGGCATTTTTTCTCCACTTTCTTTCCAACTTCATTCTCTGTTTCAATGACCTACCACATCCTCCCCTTTGCTTTCCGAGGTTTTCTTGACTACCAACTCTTATTTCTGTGTTATATATACGTATATATATATATATATATATATATATATATATATATATATATATATATATATATATATATATATATATTCCCATACATAAGAAAATATAGTTATTCACCAATACCGCTTCGCTCGTCTTCCGTCTTCACAGCAGCGGAAAGGCTTTGAATTCTTTCATTGGTACGTTTCCTAAACCTCTCTCGCGTTCCTGATTTTCTATGCGCTAAGCGTAAAACACTCCGCAGAATTAAGTGCTTCCCCGTCTGCGACTCACGGTAGTGTTTACCTGAAGATCGAATTTTAAAATAGGTTGGGAAGGTTCACCGCTGTGTCCGACATGCGCCGTGTGCGAGACTACAATATACGTGCTGTGCATTTGCCTTCGATTCACCGCTGCGCCAAAAAATGGACCTAGCTGGTTGTGCTGTGTACGACGAAGAGGCAGGCTCAAACAGTCACTTTCACGAACCCTGTGCCGACAGGAATGATTCAGCTTCAGGAACTAAGAATCTGCTGCGCTTCGTGCAGGAGTCTGGACTCAAAACATTTTCTGAGTCCTTAAACCACCCGAGGGACTGTGTATATCTGCTAGCTCTCTGATTTCTGTATTCGTCTGTTTCTCTTTCAGACCTTCTCCCTTTCTCTGTAACGCTTTCTGTTGAACTTCGTTTTTATCATTTTCTTGCCTCACATTTCCAACTTTTTTCTTTGCCTCCTCGCTGCTTTAAGCGGAATATTCCACAATTAGCCCCCATCCCTGTAAGCATCTCCATCTGCGTAGCAAGCCCACCCGCTAGGATGGCTGACCTCCCCAGTTCACAGTACAGAGCCCTCTCTCTCTTTTATCGGCAAATTCGACAAACATGACCCCGTGGTCCTCATAAGCGTTCAGTGACGACGCGCACACCTTGCTTGCTAGTTGGCCCTTGTCACCCTCCGTCCCCTTCGTACGTATTTGCATTTGCGGTTTCCTGTCACGCAGGCAAAGAGTGATTCACTTCATTATGCGACAATGGGTTAAATTGTGCCGTGGTTGATCACTTTGATACAGCATAATTGATCTGACGAAGCTGCAAGCGTGCGCCGCAAGAATCCAGGAGCCTTCCACGCACCGTGTTTTTTTTAACAGCGCAGCTGTCTAGCAAATAGTTGGAGTTTGGCGTCCGCAGTCACAAATACCGAAAAAAAAAAAATGCCGAGCGCTCACGTATACATGCCTCGGGGCGACCGTCCCAGGCTCACGTTTTTCAGGCCACGCACACGCACTTAAGGTGATTTCACAAGATCTTCTCCCCCCCCCCCCCCTTCCCGCAAAAAAAAAAAAAAAAAAGCTCCAGCGTTCGTCGTAGTCGTGCAGCAGTTCCTCGCAACAAGAAAGACACGTCATAGCGTACGCCCCTCCAATGTGATGTCCAAGGATTATCACTTCCAAAAAAAAAATGAAGCAAGCACACCGTTATAGCAACAATGATGGAGTAAAGGTAGTTGAGGCAGTGAAGCGAATCGGCTGCAATCGTGGGCTTCAATCACTGTGGTGGTCGTGAAGGTTGGGTACAGCCTCGCTACCTTCAAGTTTTACGTGTTAGTGTGAACTTCCTTCATTTTTTCATCCAACCGCCTTCAAAGTTTTTCACCGCCATAAACACGCATGCACCATCTCCGCACTTACGTCACCGTACTCACGTCATCATCGGACAACGACTGTCAAGCTTATTGTATTCAGACGGCGTCGTCTTGAGAATTCCTGAAGCGATTTAGGGCTCTCCGCTATGGCGCACATCGCAGTTGCGTCGTTGTTCCGTTACGTAAGTTCAGGCTCGGATATTACTTCTGCTCTGCTAAAGTCAAGGTCAAGATGAAGGTACGCAACTCCCTCCGTGAGATGCGCGCATCAAAGTACCTGCGTTTTAACGTTATTGCCCGCCAGCCGGCAAATGCTGAAGCTCTCACTGACTCCTGCGCGGAGTGCATTGCGCCGCGCTTCGAGTGCAGTTGAGCCAACCTACGCGCTCTGCTTATCCGTTTCGCTTTCTCCTACCATCAAATATTTCGAAATCCTATTTGCCACTACTTCGCAGTATGACACTCTTCGATTTACTGAAGCAGCGCCTAAAGCAACCATTCGGGTGTCAGTCGCCTGGATGCTCGCATCACGTTTTCTTTTTGCCGTTCACTTATGGGCCTTCATTTCCGATCCTTTCCTTCCGGTTCGTATTCTTTGGGTTTTTTATTTATTTGTACCCTCGCATTTGCCGTGGTTCTGTTCTCTGTTCTTTTGTTGTATTTTGTATTGCCGCTTTTATTATATTTCCTCCTGCTTCTTTCTTTTCAACTTTATGCTCTTCCGTCCTCTGCGTAACGATCTTTTTCTCCTTTTTTTTCTTTGTTCACATGCTTTACGTACCGTTCATTTTTTTTTCTTTTCTTTCATTGCAGTTTCCATTTGTGTTATTTTACCGACTTCTGTTACTTTTTTTTCTCCTTCTTTTCCGCTTCCTCGCGGTTACGTTAATGTATTTGTTCCAAATATTTTACTGTTTCCTTTTCGTGGCTCTTCATCGATTATGTTGCTTTATTTTGTGGCCCCTGGGCATTTCACGCTCCTGTTTTTGTAAAGATTCGTCTCAGTGCGCTTTATCTTATTTGTGAAAGTTAAGTGACAGTAGCGTATTAGAGTACTGCTCAGGCGTCATACAGGGTACACATGACGCCTTTTACTTGGCTTACTGCACACTATCTGAGCCTTGATATTTTCACTCAGGACGATCACAACGTGTAAAAGCTCGCGGCAATAAAACATTATGGTCGTGATGATGCAGGGACAATCGCCCTTGTGGCATGTACCATCCTTTGTAAACCAAGTTAAAATCGTATAATCTCCTTGTGTGTGTGTGGGGGGGGGAAGGGGGGGGGGGGAGGGGGGGGAGGGGGGAGGGGGGGAGGGGGGGGGTGCGCGCCACCTGCAATGGACAGCCATATAGCCGAAGACGAGGCGTTTGGGCTCGATATCTTGGGCGGGTGCGCTCGCATGCTTGAATTTTTCATTTTTGTGGTTCTCGGCAATACGAGAGACCTTCACCGAGCTGCGCTGCAGGATTCCAAGGCTTAATTTCTATCGGTTCAGATCAGGACTTTCACCTACGGAACCATGTGTGCGGTGCCAGGTCCCTGAAACAGTCGAACATTTTTTTATCGCCTGTCACCGCTTCCTGGCAGCTGGACAACTGCTTTTGAAGGACCCGATGGAGCGTTTGGCGTTGGCTTTATCGATTCCACTTATATTATCTATTGTCGCAATCAGTTTGGGCTATGCACGAAAGGATATATTTAAAGGTATTCAAGATTTTCTTTCTGCTTCAGGTCGTTTGAATGAAGGAAGGGTAATAATTAATGGGTAATTAGGGTTTTAATCGTACCGAAGTTTCATTTTATGGCCTCTGTCTTTCCGGAAATAAATTTATATTTTGAGGTCTTCACAAATTTAATTTCAACAAGCGAGTTAGCCCTGGCCAATTTCCTCTTGTGGGTACTTGTCAAAAACTTTGAGGACATCATCATAGTCATCCCCTGTCCGTCATCTTTGCGGGTCGCCTTCCAAACGACCGCTCTACCTGGTCTCTTCAATCAGGCGCTTCGAAGGTTCCGCCCGCCTGTCATCAGTCGACGGTTTACACCTGCGTCCATCAGGACGTAACAGTATCTCCACAAAGCAGTTATATTTCGGTTTTGCGGTAAATGTGGCGGGAGTCATGACCGTAGTACCGCGATGCATTTTCTTCTAGTCTGGATAACGGTCACAGTTCTGTACGGGGCTGACATTGTATTAGCAAAAAGCAGAAGGTTGGAGTTCAGGCTACGCCTGCTGCTATCTTCACCGCTGCAAGAACAGACAAAAGTACGAAGTCGTAATGAAGGCCACAAAAGTGATGGCAACCGCTTACAATTAAGGATAGAGTCACCAGGCTAACTCGTTTAAGCAGTGAAAATCTGCATTTAAACATTGGACGTAACGTGCGCGGGCTGTACAAAAGCTAGTATGCATTGGAAAAGTCGGCCGGGCATTTTAGGGGCGAAGCTCCTAAAGCCATGGGTCTGTCCATCCCTTGTGTCTCGTGGTACGTGACCGCCGCATGCTTTCGGAGATGTCGCAAAGTGGGCCGCGTTGCACGCGCAGGAACCGGCTGCAACCGGCAGCGCAAACTCGGCACCGGGAGCGCGAGCTTGTCTGTGTTCGCCAACGGAGGCGCGAGCGCACGTGCACTGCGGGGGGAGATCACGCAAGAGATCACGCCACGAACGCAGGCAGTCGTTCTCGGAGATCGAACGAGACGCAAGGACCTTTCCTCGTTTCCTCTCGTCTTGTTCGGGCACAAGTTCGCCCTAAATAAAGGTTGTTTCTTCAAATACGCACTCAGATGTATCCATATGAACCCTACCACGATCCGAGGAACGTGTATAGACTTAGTGTTTGCAAACTTCCCATTGCAGCCAGTACAAGAACCTCTCTCGCTTCATTTCACAGATCATAAAGCTGTCGTAATGAAGGGACCTCACAATCCAGTCATGACCACGACGAAATGAAAAGAACAAACGAAGAAACGAAACAACAAACGAACAAGAACAAAATAAAAGAACAAAATAAAAGTTGATTTGTACAATGTACGCACACAGTCTTACGTCTTTCTTAATGATGTAATGGGCGAACTTTCACGGGAGAGTTACGGTTACCGATGATCTTCCCCTCTCGAGCTTCGCCCCACTTATCATCATTCATTCCGTGGATATGGCGTGATTTTTTTGACCCTTCAATTTTCTCAATGTATACCTACGGTTGCGTGCATGAGGATTTTTCTTCGTCGTGTCCTTCAGAGAAGCAACGCCAGGGCCACTTTTCGAACCACCGACACCGCTCGCAAAATCCGGCTTTCTCAGCCACCGAACGCCACCGCGATGGTAATATTTCGGTGAAGAGATATAGAAAAAAAAAATGGCTCCTGTTGTTGAAGGTTTGTGCGCGAAGAAGCCACAAAATAAAAAAAAAGATGTTTTAATTGTTTTCTGTAGTTTCCTGGTTTATTTTCTTGCGGTTTGAAGGAGTATTAAGGCAGGGCTGTGCTTTATTTATAACACGACAAAGCCAAGTTTTTTTCCTGCTTACACCTGTTTGTCTCACCTGTAGTTCCCAAAACAAGAACGGCGTTCTTTTTCCTCCTTGCTGCACCGTTGTAAAAATGTCTACAAAACCAAGTGAAAGCGCTTATCGCTTCATCGGTTAGCCTGCCGGAATCTGAGGAAATAAGAGCCTGGGGTGCTTAAAACCCCATCTCTTCTCCGGCGAGGGAGGCATGGAGGTGGCAATTCAAAGAATTACCAAAAGAAGGCCTCTATTTTGTTTTGTTTTTTCTCGGAGCCCGCCCTCTCCCTCCAGGAGCCGCGACGGGGGGGCCTTGCGGGGCACCGTCGCCTTCCATCAAAGGCTGACGATGACGCTCGCTTCTCGCTTTTCCGTTAGGCGCGTTCTCGAATTTCACCTGCGCTCACGAATGGCCTTCGATCAATAAGAAACCCAGCACGGCGGTGCGTGGCCGGGGTACAAGCCGACAGGAGGTCCCCCGGCATCCCCCCCCACCATACCCCGGAAAATAAATCGGTCTCAATTAAAAGGGCTTCCCTCCGCTCCGCCCTCTCCCCTTCATCTTTTCGCTCCTCATCAGCGCGTTTCGTGGGCCCCCCTTCCTGCAAACCACCCCTGGACATCTCCCCCTCCTCGCCCTCCTCCCCCTCCTCCCCCTCTCTCTCCCCTTCCCCTACATTCCCGCGGCCAAGTGAGGGGCTGGCATTGAGCCGGAAGGAACAACGTTGGGGTTGCCCCGAAATAGATTCATTTCTTGCCGGGCCCAGACCTGCCCGCCTACATTTTTCTCCACACCCCGTCCCCCGAAGCACGGTGCTCGAAAAGCTCAGCTTTAATCACGGACCACTGTTAAAAGCCCGCGACCCTTCCCCCCCAGTATGAATTATATCTGGAATCTTCGTTTCGCTTCCTTATTATTTTAGCTTTTTTTTGCACGACTGTGTTACCTGACAGGGATATATATCTCTGGTGCGCTATGTGGTCAAGGTAGAAACGCATTTCCTCGTCTCATTTGCCGTCCCTTTAAGGGCGAAGAGGTAGCAGGAAAAACTAGAGACAATACGAGGCTGTGAAAGTAATTTTGCGGTGGTCGCGGCGACCGCCAAAGAAACGGGCGGCAAACAGGAGCAAAAAATTCCGGAAAGAGCGGGGTTTGTCGGTTTTAGTTTGTCCGCGGGGCAAAGCAATTTGTATCGACGAGCCAAATGGTATTTCGGCCAAGAAACCGTCTTACAATTCACTACAGTCGAACACGGATATATCGAACTCCAAGGGGATCGCGAAATAGTTCGATATATGAAAAATTCGATATAAAAAATATGGGCTCTGAGACATCACCTATGGCGGACGATCACTTACCGATCGTCGCATTCAAGAATGACAACTAATTCCGCACTCACGACGCAACAGGACGCTTTATTTCCGTGAAAAAAAAAACGCTGATCTTGGCCTGCTTCTTCGTCCTGGAAATGAAATTAAAGACGCTGGTCTCGATCTTCTCGAGGCTGCACAACTTGAAAATTCCAGCAGTACGCTGCGCCTTCGCACACCATGCACAACACGCACGCAAAAGAACAGTGCGCACGTACCACAAGAACTTTGAAGGTAACAATTCCAAGGCTCTCTGAACGGACTCCAACAAAGCGCTCTCGATGGTCATCTCCGAGAGAAACAGTGATCTCCGAAAGGTGCGGGACAACTCGCCAAACAGTACCAACAGCAGCAAAATGAAAAAGGAGGCCGCCAGCGCCTTCGTCCCCTCTTCCCTTTCCCGAGACGACATCGGGGGAAGACAGACCCAGAGAGAGAGAGAAAAAAAAAAACCTTTTTCGGCAAGCCGGAGAACGCACGCAGCCGCAAAAAAAAAAAAGGACGTGCGCAGTCGGGGCATCCTAGCATCACTAATAAGCGTAGCTTATTTAGTGACGCTAGGGCATCCCTACCTGGCATTGTCACATTTTCCGAGCGTTCGGGCTTGTGTTCCTAGAGAGATTTAGCATACCAGGCTCCGTCCGGTAACGCTACGGCGGCCGGTAGCGGGGCCCGACTGGGCAAGCGCAAATTCGTTCCGGTAGGGGGGATTAGTTCCGCAAGCCGTTCTTCGCCATGCCCGTGCATTCTTCTCTCAACCTCAATCGGGGGTGCAGAGACCGCCGAAGAGCACCTTCCAGCTCGCGCGGCGTTCGATATAAGCAATGTTGGGAAAAATACGGTTCGATATAAACGTACGAATTCCTATACTTTTACACAGAATTTTCAAGGGGATAATTTAAGAGTTCGATATAGACAATAATTCGATATAGCCGTGTTCGATATATCCGTGTTCGACTGTATTGCAGGCGGATAAAAAACAAGGTAAGGGGGGTGGGGGCAGTGGGGAAAGGGAGGAAAATGCGATTTGGCTTCGCTTGAGTGCCCCAGGCTTAAGGTTACGTGGGCAGCCCTCAGGTCGAAAAACCAACCTCATAAGCCCGTGTATATATATACAGGTATATATCTCTTGGGAAACCTTCGAGTTCCGGTTTAAACTAACGACGTTTCATAGCTTGAAGGCTCTTTTTGGAACGCACAAAATAGACGAATGGCGGATATAAAGGGTTCAATCGAGCCGGAAAACCATTAACTTCATCTCGTCGTGTGCAGGCCGCTGTTAAACGGATTTTATGGGTTTGTACTTAACAATGATCTTGGAGAATTGTCGTTTCGTTGCGCCCTCGATTAAGTTTCAACCAATTCCGAAATACCGACAGAGCCCAAATATTTCCGCTCATCTAAAACACAAAACATAAAATATCGAGGTGAACTTCAGCGAAAAAAGGTCTAGAGCCGAGTACTTTAGGACGATGCACTTACGTTTCGGCAGCTCACTCTTCCATGTGCAGTGGCAACGCTGCTGATGTGATTGAACTAAGGTCTTTTTTATAGGCGGCAAAAGACACGTACAACACAAGTGCAATGAGGAACGGCGCGGTATTTCGTACACCAACGAGAAAAAAAAAGCAGTCGAAATTTCCGAAATGCTGCTGAGGTGCTTGAGGCAAGTTGAGGATCGTAAATTAGATTAAATTTTGACTTTAGACACAACGCACTAGCCGACGTGAAAGTGCTGTAAGCTGTGACGCAGAAGCACTTTGTTGTTGGGTTACGGATGCAGCATACCGCTGCATCCGCTGTGTGCGTGTGTGTGTGTGCGTGTGTGTGCGTATGTGTGCGTGTGCGTGTGTGCGTGTGCGTGCGTGCGTGCGTGCATGCGTGTGCATGCGTGTGTGGGGGGGGGGAGCGGATTCTTACACGCAGGCCATCAGTGGTAGCATGCTAGTGCGCACAATGCCGCCGTCATAAAAAGCCGCGAACTTAGCGGCCAACTCCAAGAACAAAGCAACAGCAGCAACAAACAACTCCGAACCCGTCTTTGCTCGTTACCCGGGCTGCGTGCGGTCGCGTCTGACGCATTGTTTCCCCGAGGCAGTACGAAATCGGGAAACGTGTAAGAATGAAATGGGAGTGGAGGAGACGCAAGCGCTCGCACGCGGCAGACGACAAACGCGCAGGCGTTGTATACACGTAAGACCCGAGGCGGAATAGAGACGGCGAGGAGACGGCGGGCCTCTCCGGCGATCTGGGGAGAAGGGGGGCTTGGATTTCTATTTATTCCCAGGGGCAATCCCCGGTTGCTCCCCGGTGTGCGGCTTCGACACTGGTCCGCACTGAACCAATGGCTCTTCGGGGTGGCGTCGCCCCACGGCAGCGTGAAGGGAGGCTGCAAATGGGAAATGGTGGCCGAGGATCACCACGGGCACATTCAGGAGGAGACCTCTATCTTCGCGCTGAAACTGCGTGGTCTCGGCAAGGTGAACGTAATGCCGGGAAAGGTATAGACGTAGTATGATCGACCAAGCCACGGGAAGGCCTCGGGAAGAAAAGAGGAAATAGTGTAAAACTGCATAAAGGTGTTTGATGTGTACGCACGGAGTTACGCATTTGCGTGTCTGGTGTAGAGATGTAAGTTTTTATGAAATTTTCAGGGGCGGCGAAAACACCGGTTGTTTTTATATACTTTTTTCAGAAAAATAAGTAAATTGAAAGAAGGCGATTTCACACAAATGTAAAAAATCTGCATACTTCTTGACTCTGCAAAAGTGTTGACTCTGCAACAGTTTTTTCGACTTTTTTGAAATCTTAAATAGTTGCAGAATGTAGTCCACCAACCCACCCAGTACTTAGATTAGGGGGTCGCAAAGTACCTCAGCCAAAAATTACTGCTCTATGCTCGTCAGATAACTTGGAAAGTCGCTCAAAATATTTTACATACATACATACATACAAGTTTATTTTTCAGAAACCATACAGAACTGTATGGTCTCTAAAAGCTACGCTTCGAGCTTGACAGGGCCCAGGAGAACATGTTAAGGAAAGTAGATACAAAAACTAAGAACTGTGCAAAACACTTGATACACATAAACAAAAATCTATACAGTTCTTATAAATATGCCGACAGGTACAGACAATATACATACAGGTAGTATATACACAAAATATCAAGGTAAAATAAAATATATAATGTATATACAGGTACAGTTGCAGGTACAGGCATTTCCCCACGATTTAGAGAAATTTTCTGGTGTACAGATATAACCAAAAATACATCTGCATTACTGGGTGTTGCTTTTCCAAAAAAAAACATGTATAGAACAAGAACAACTCCGAAATACAGTCTGAAACATGCGAATAAGCAAAATTTTTAAGGTTCAGAAATGAAACAAGCGATCACTTCAATTTTGCCCCCAAAACGAGTGCAATTCTTTCCTACTTTTGCAACAAGCATTTTGAGAGAATTCATTCAGTGCAACAGGTAGGGTATATTTCAGTGTCTGGTATTTGTAGAATGTACGAAAGTGAGCGATGGCCCAAGTGTCTAGAATTCGTGTTTGTATTAGCAGTCCATCGTTGTACTTTGGCTGTAGATGATAAGTAGTTTGCAGTGTAGGTAGTGGAGAAGCAGAACATTTCAAGTAGACGAAATCGGTACATACTATTTATAGGAATAATATGAAAATATTCAAATAAAAGCTAGAATACATGGAGCGATCTTTCATGACGAAGTTCGCGCGGCGGAAGACCAGCCGCGTCACAACGCCGAATGTTCGTCGGGCTGCGCTACATGTAGCAAAGTACGGCGGCCGCCGCCGCCTCGCCGCTGCGCTGCTGTGCTGCGCAGCGGCGTTGCGCTGCTACGGCACGGGACGGGACGCGGCGCGCGCGGAAGCAGAAAGTCGGGGCGCGGGCGGAGAGAACGGAATGTCTCGCCACATGTCGTGAGACCGTTGCTATGACGACGACAAACGCTACTGCCTCAGGCTTAACAGCTAGAAAAACGCCCTTCAATCTGAAAAAAGAAGGCTATTTGTCGCTTGAAAATTGCTGTGAGGGCAAGAGTGGACAAATTTAATCCGAAGTAAACGGTTTAGAACACGATATCGCATTGAGGGATTAGCGACGAAGCTGTTATCGCTGTGAAGCGGGCGGAGAGGGCGCCGCCATGTTTGGCAACGCTTTGCCGCTGCCGTCGACGGCGACGAACTTTTTCTGCCCCGTCTAGATCGGCGGCGGACGATGTTTTTCCACCGCCGGGCGTCCAGCGGACGCCACCGGGCGAAGTTCGTCGACTAATCGTCGCATAAACGCTCCAATGTATTCCGGGCTTAAGACTTTAGTGGTGGTGAAGGGCTCAAATGCGAATCACTTTGTCCGCAGAATCAAAAGTCTACCTAAGTTGGTTTTAGATGTGGCTCCCAATATCAGTGTGCAATAATTTAGGTAAGAGTGAAATAAAGCATATTAAATTTCCAGTTTTACTTTATTTGGGAGCAAACTACGACAACGCGAGATTATTCCAGTTGTAGCGGAAACCTTTTTTCTCAGGTAGTTTACATGAGTATCCCACGTGAGACCGGAGGAGGAGTGCACACCGAGGATTTTATGGCTGTTAACAAAGTCAGCTTTTTATCGTCTATGTAAAGGTGTGTGCAACCTACCAAGGTTTGTTTTTCGCGTGAAACATAATTGCTTTGGTTTTCTTCGAATAAATACCGATGCGGTTCGTTTTTGACCAGTTAGATAGCTTTTGCTTTTTAGAACATTGTTGCAGTATTGAATTAAATTGTTAACGTTAGGACCACATAACAGGAGTGCGCTATCATCAGCATATATAAAACATTTAGCCTCAATGTCAATGTCTACTATGTCATTTACGTAAGTGTCAAATAAAAGTGGTCCAAGTACCCTGCCTTGAGGAACACCTCGGCGTATCACCAAGTGGGGCGACTTGTGTTTATTAATTTGCACACCCTGAGTTCTGGCACTCATATAGGATTTAAGTACACCTAAACACTTGCCTCGTATCCCACAATTTTCTAGCTTTTTGGTTAAAATGGCATAGTCGAGGCAGTCGAATGCCTTACTTAAATCCGCAAAGATGGCAACGCAGTATTTATTGTCCTCATAATTTTGCAAAATACCTTCTTTTAATGCTGTAAGTGCTGTTTCCATTGATTTGCCTTTCCTAAAGCCAAATTGTGCGTCAGCAACAATGATACGTTTCTCGAAGAACTTTGATATCCGAGTAAAAATTACTTTTTCGAGCACTTTGGAAAAAACTGGAAGGACTAAGATAGGGCGGTAATTATTTGGTAAGTTCCTATCGCCACCTTTATAGATTAAGGAAACTCTGGTTTTTTTTCATTTTGTCGAGAAAATGCCCGACACCGATACCTGGTTAAAAATATGTACCAGTATTGGGGTAATTACTGACAAAACGTATTTAACAGGTGTAACTTGCGGGTTATCAATGTCTAGAGCTTTACGATTTCTCAGACAGATAAACGCGCTGTATATTTCATTTTCATCGGTGGGCTGTAGAAATGAGCACTCGGAATTGGCGCGGGCTAATATTACTTCTTGTGGATTGTCATGGGCGGAAGCAACATTCACGAAATACTGGTTCATATGATCCACCAGCGCACTGCCGTTGATTTCGTTTCCAATAACCACTATGGTAAGGGATGGCAATTGTTTTGATTGATTGATTGTGGGGTTTAACGCGCCGACGCAACGCAGGCGATGAGGCGCGCCGTAGTGGAGGGCTCCGGATTAATTTTGACCACCTGGGGATCTTTAACGTGCGCCGAAATCTCGAACACACGGGCGCTTTTGCTTTTCGCCTCCATCAGAAAAGCGGCCGCCGCGGCCGGGAATCGAACCCGCGACCTTGTGCTCAGCAGCGCAACGCCTTAGCCACTGAGCCACCGCGGCGGGTTGGCAATTGTTTTTATCTCCTCGCCCAAGTACACTATTTGTAATTTTCCATACAGCGTGTGGCCTCTGCTCAGTCGCATTCGAGAACAGGCATTTACGTGATTCCTGACGCTTTTGAATTTTTTTAGCGCCTTTTCTGATCGTGCACGAACAAAGGACTGATAAGGCGATTTTTTTTTGTATAATTGTTAGTTCATGTCGAGAAATCTATGGTTTTCTAGCTTTCCGTGAAGATTTAACGTGTAAATGAAAAATGTTTATAGTAAATTGACGCAAAGATACTAAAAAATGTATTGTAAGCATCGTTTGGGTTAGATTCCGCTATGACAGGCATCCAGTCTTGAAGCAGGATTTCATTTTTGGAGGATTCTAGCTAATTTTTTTGCAATAGACTGCATGGTTATCTCTTCCCTTGTTCGTACAGTATCACTTTTCCTGTTATACCCGCCGCGGTGGCTCAGTGGCTAAGGCGTTGCACTGCTGAGCACAAGGACGCGGGTTCGATTCCCGGCCGCGGCGGCCACTTTTCAATGGAGGAGAAAAGCAAAAACGCCCGTGTGTGCGAGATTTCGGCGCACGTTAAAGATCCCCAGGTGGTCAAAATTAATCCGGAGCCCTCCACTACGGCGTGCCTCATCGCCTGCGCTGCGTCGGCGCGTTAAACAATCAACTTTTCCTGTTACGGTATGTTAGAAAAACTGCACAATGATCACTGATATCGCAGGCAATGGTTCCGGCGCTGTGAACAGGTCTATGAATGTTCGTTACGATAAGATCTAGTGCGGAGGAAGTTCAGCGTGTAATGCGGGTAGGGGTGGAAATCATAAAGTTTCTTCAATATACGCCAGCGTCTATGCGGCTAACGTCAAGGCCGTCTGTGTCGTCACGGGCCACCATTAGATCCTGCACTCGCCTACATTTTATCATTGACTTGGACTGAAACGTTTTAGTGACCGCAAATTTAAACGAAGTTCCGCAAAAACGGGAAAAATAGTGTGCAATTAGGTAAGTGGAAAGTAAAAAAACTCCCAAGCATTTCCCCGAGGGTGAACATGGTTAAGTGCGAATGCACGGGGTGATGCTATGAGGGGGAGTAAAGTTAAAATCCGTTGGCATTCGCCCGTGAGCGCGCGCGAGCCGACCCACGGAGGTCTGGCAGTTTATCGCTGCATATATAGGGGGGTACGCCGCGCCGAGCGCGCCGAGCCAGGTGGCTGAGAGAGGAGGCGAGCGCAAGGGGAGAGGGACAGCGGCGCACGGCAGCTGCAGCCGAGCGAGGGGGAGAGGAGAGAGAGTGACGTCACGGTGGAGAGAGAGGCGCGCGGCAGCTGCTGGGGAGAGGAGGCGCGCTGTGACGTCATACCATGACGTCACGGCGCGAGGAGCGGTGCGGGGAGCGGCGCGCACCCGCGCAGCCACGGCGAGGAGGCGGAGCGAGCGCGGTCACGTGGTGAAGTGACGTCACCGCGCCGTTGCTACCGACGCTCCTCTCCGCTCCACGCCGTTGCTAGGGAGAGGAGGACTGCGGACGCCGCCGCCGCCGCCGGCGGTGGAAGGTTTGGGGTCGCTTATAAAGTGCATTCGCACTTAAAAGGCTGTTTTAAAACTAAGAAAAAAATGAGGTAAAGCTTATTTTGGCCGGAACGTTTGTTCCCTGCTATTTTGCAGGCCAAGGTGGTAGTTACGAACAATGTTATATTTGGGGAGGAAACTCATTAAATAAGTTGTTTGAAGAGTTTGGAAACTTTTTGCAGAGTTCCTATGAAAACGTCACCTTTGTGGTGAACCGGTACACCGACCGTCAGCTGCAGTTTAAGAAGAAACAAGAAAACGTGGCGCTAAACAGTCGTGGACGATGACAAGATAGTACGGATTCAGGCGCCCGTATCTGTCGTATCTTGTCTTCGTCGAAGAACCTCTTGTTTATTTTTTTCGTCGGTTACAATTTTCGCGGCGGCATATTACCCGCTCAGTCATACGTCCTTCGACTGCAGCATGACCAACGTCAGGTGCGAACACCGAACACGGCTAACACAGAACAGGAAGGATTTCGGCTTCTTCGTAGCTCGTAGACGTGTTAATGCATAGTAAAGAATGCAAATCTCCAACATTGGTTAAGAACCCAATTGCCATGCCAAGCTCAAACCAAAAAGGGGGGTATTCTCATAAACCCCACGACGACATGGATTACCAGGCGCAGTTTCCTCTCTAGTGTGCTTGCTAACAAACTCTATGGGTGGAAATAACATCCTTAAAACCAGACGAAAGTAAGACAGTACCTAAATACCGACCGTGAGGGTTTTCTTCCAAGACATGTATATTAAAATCACCACCACCTATGAGCCCAATATGGTTTTTGTGAGCGAAATCTAATAGGCTTTCATAATATTTTAGAAAACAAGTAATATTACCAGTTGGGGGGCGATAAAGGACGGAATTTGTCTGATTTTTATTTCGCAGTGTTAGTATTTTATAGTCTTCAGTAATCTTAGTAAATTGGTGCACCAATTCGTAGTTCAGTTCCCTCAAAGCCAGTATACCAACGCCACCGCCCCTTCTGTTTGAGCGGTTGAGGAAAAAATTGTTGCAACCAACAAGCTTAGTAATCTTTTTACAGTCATCTGACTACCATGTTTCTCAAATCATTACAGCATCAAGAAAAGCGCTATATCGTCTTCCTTACAGCATGCGGAGCGCACATTCAGATGGAAGACCGCTCCGCATGAAGGCTCAGTAATAATTTGAGAAGGCAAGGCTAGCTCATGATACTTCCTTATATATGCGAGGTTGGTACTAGCGGGCGAGCACCGGCTTACACTTTCTCCTATCAACTCGCTTGGCTCACAGGGCTAGGAACCCCCGCCAGTGGACGTGCCTGGGCGCTGCCCTGCACAGCTGGCGCGCCCATGTTCTTTTAAGTGCGAATGCACTTTATAAGCGACCCCAAACCTTCCACCGCCGGCGGCGACGGCGGCGGCGTCCGCAGTCCTCCTCTCCCTAGCAACGGCGTGGAGCGGAGAGGAGCGTCGGTAGCAACGGCGCGGTGACGTCACTTCACCACGTGACCGCGCTCGCTCCGCCTCCTCGCCGTGGCTGCGCGGGTGCGCGCAGCTCCCCGCACCGCTCCTCGCGCCGTGACGTCATGGTATGACGTCACAGCGCGCCTCCTCTCCCCAGCAGCTGCCGCGCGCCTCTCTCTCCACCGTGACGTCACACTCTCTCCTCTCCCCCTCGCTCGGCTGCAGCTGCCGTGCGCCGCTGTCCCTCTCCCCTTGCGCTCGCCTCCTCTCTCAGCCACCTGGCTCGGCGCGCTCGGCGCGGCGTACCCCCCTATATATGCAGCGATAAACTGCCAGACCTCCGTGGGTCGGCTCGCGCGCGCTCACGGGCGAATGCCAACGGATTTTAACTTTACTCCCCCTCATAGCATCACCCCGTGCATTCGCACTTAACCATGTTCACCCTCGGGGAAATGCTTGGGAGTTTTTTCCCTGTCTTGACGTTGCTCGACGGCCCAAATTATGTCGCTGCCGCTACATGGCCTCTTTTGAACTCTTTTTGATAGCAACTTTAAAAATAAAGACACAAAAACAAATCAGTAACGGAAGGCGTATCTGGAGCGACGAGCAAATGACGCACGGCTGCTCCGTGCTGGCGATAACTGTAGCTTTCGCAGTGCGTCCAGGCGCGAAGGAAAGACTGAAAGCGTTTATCGAAAGTTTTTCAGGGTCCCTTTAAAGGCGAACGCCTTAGATGTCTCATAACACGCGGAGAGTGACCTAAGTAGCTGGAGACTACACCAATGAAACCAAATTACGGCCGCTGAAAAAAAGAAATTAAGTTAATGAAATATACCTAGAAACTTAATTGGGTTCTAATGGGATTTGAACCCGCGTGGCCAAGAGCCGCAGCCGAGTGTGGTAAATACTGCACCAACCCTGTACCGTGCCAGGATGGAACAAGAATTGTCCGCATGCGTGCCGCATGACATGTGAACGTGAAGGCACTGCAATCACGATGCAGCAGTGAAGAAGTCTTCGGTAATGGCTGATTTTCGCCTTCAATTCCCTCAAGAGACTTATGTGCCCGATAAATTTTGCCATGAATAGTGAAAAGATTATAATTGTTACATGCTGCATTAAAAAAGTGGCAGCAGAGCTACCGCTCGCAAAGCCTGCGCACGATTTCACGTGAAGACATTGTTTTGAGAGAGCGTTTCCGTTGCTGCAGATTAGTCGCATCACAACGCCTTTCCCAGGAGAAGCTCTTTACGTTTCATTGTTTTCCTTGTTGAAAAAAAAACGAAAAAAAACCTGTTGTTTTCCTAATGCTTTTTTTTTGTTTTTTTCATAACCTCACATCTCTACTTTGCTGTAAGTTCAGTCAATTTGTTTACAACAAAAATGTAATTAAGTTCATGCTTCTAGGACGAAAGAAATTGAAGAAGTTTCTCCCAACCAAGGCGGTTAAGCAGACGGCAGTGCTCTGATGCGTCACCTTTTTTTTTTTCGCAGAAAGCATTCACATTTCGGGTGGCACTAAACAGCGCGTTTTTTCTTCTCTGCATTAATCCATGGTTTATGTGCAAAACATATGTTGTCAAGCCACACGGAATGAATATTTTAGCCAGGGACCACACAGCGCAAATATTTTGGGATCTTCATTCGAAGCTGTGCATGATTTATCAGCTGTTTATTTCGCGGTGACCAACAAATCCCAGTTGATTGTTTAAGTGCCCGTAATTATTACAGCGTACTTAACCTTATGCATAAATGCATTTTTGAAGAGCAGAGCCTGTTTACAGGCAGTGAAGGTTAGCGTTGTTGTAAATAACCATGAAGTTACACGCAAAGCGTCTGCAAATAGCAAGTTCCGCCAATGTAAAAAGTGTGTCCTTAGCCTTTGAACGTTCCGCCGCTGAGGTAAGAGCGTGCGCATTTGTGAACCGATGGCTTACATTTTCAGACCCGGTACGAATACACCCTGTGCTATAGAAGTATGTTCACAGCCTAGTTAATATTAAAATGAGTAGATCCAGAGTTTTCGCAGTGGAAGCTCTTCCATAAACTGCTAACCGAAGTACTCAAAGTTATCGCTTTCCACTGTTCCGTGAAATGAAATAAAAGTAGTAAAATAGCATATCTAATTTGTTTCGAATGCTTACCTTAGCATCGCTGGGCATCTATTCTAACA
Source organism: Haemaphysalis longicornis (assembly GCF_048455015.1). NCBI lineage: Eukaryota > Metazoa > Arthropoda > Arachnida > Ixodida > Ixodidae > Haemaphysalis > Haemaphysalis longicornis. The sequence goes on from NW_027526295.1 coordinate 169,706,342, forward strand.
CAATGTCAAGGCTGCCGTCCGACGACGTAAAAATATTTATGATGGTAGGGTAGAACGCGGCAGAGCGTGTGCCGTTCTTATATAGAGGTGCCGTACCAAGGACGCTGGTTGAGTTCGGCTTTTGCCATCTTTTTGTCCCTCTTTTGTCCATCTTTAGTCCATCTTTTTGTCCATCTTTAGTTTGTCCATTGCACATCTTTAATTTTCGTCCATCTTAAGTTTCAATTAAAAATTTCATGGCTTAGTTTAGTTTTTGGTCTTTTTGTTCGTGAGGTTGTGTCAGGTTAGGCCACGTCACGGAGAGCGAATTAGTGCCACACGAGGCATTTTTATTACGAAACGTCGCTTTATATGACTGCTTATTGTATCGTAGGACTGCAAAATAGACACAGCCTTTTTCTAAATGTATGTGATAGGTTTTCCTTCCAATACGCACAAAGCTTCTTTCTCGAACAGGGATGCGGAAAACTGGTTGGGTAAAGATCTGCCCCGTGTGGACAGTTATTCGTGTTGCTGGTAGCCTTGTGCTGCTTATGTATTTTGTGTGTGTGGGTGTGTGTGTAATATGGCTGATATAGCGCCCATTTCTGGGCTGAGATTAGTGGCGTGGTCAGGTTGAGGTGTGGCCTACGGTACCTAATGCATTATTTGGATAGCTTGTTGATGTGAACCTGAGCATCGGCCGTGAGCTTCACGTTGAGGCAAGGTTGGAGAAGACGGTTTGCGTTCGGGTTGAGGCAAAAGTTGGTGATGTCGTTTGACCACCTTTGCCTCTGACCTGAGAACCCTTATTTGGCGTCCTTCTTCTTCTTTTTTTTTAATACAGCGTGGGCGAGAACGATCTGGTAATACTTCATATGTACAACGGCCGCTGAAAAGTACGGAGATCCTCCACAGAATTGTGTCAAAATCATACTTGCACGAAAAACACCAATATTGTTGTGGTATTTCGTGCTGCAGTGCCCACAGGTCACCACTGTTTCAGAACGCCCCTGAGTTGAAGGCGCGCGTGAGGATTCGGTTGTAACATCGCCATCGGGAGAAGTCGGTACACCGCAAAACGACGACGCGCGCTAAGCAGGTGCTTAATGCCCTCACGAACCCTACACGTCTGATACACAGGGCCTCAAGCGAAGTACTCTGATGACGTAGTTTCTTGCGCTATGACGTTGAGATGCAAGTGGTGTGTAATAGTCTCAACCTGCTTGTATGATCCATGGGATTTCTGGAAGGAGAAGGCAGGGCCAATATTAGTAGGTGCGGTTATTAAGAGAAAGAAATGAAAAGAAAATAAAGCCCAGTAATGGTCTATCAGAGATGACACCTCGACGTGCCTTAAAGAAAAAACGACAGGAATGTCCAGCGGGTTAGTGTGTATCACTAGATGTCAACCTGGTCGGCTGAAAAATAGGGAGGATAGGAAAGGGGAAAAGATTGATGAAAGGTTAGGAAAGATAGTAAAGTTTAGAAAAGATAGGATAGATAGAAGGGGGGGGGGGCGCCACTGAGGTTGGGACCACCACGCACGAAACACAATCTAAACATAGGCAAGGTGTCATGCTGTGTCTGGGAGACGAATCTCGACGAGAATGGTGTACCGATGACGCAAGGCTGCGATGTGATGCACTGTTCACGACGGCCCCGAACTCTAAGAGTTTGCTGGGTGCAGATACAAGCAGATAAGCGGGTACTGGCGAGCGGGAGCTCACACTCAACGGCCCCACACAGCCCAGTGATCATCGCTAAAGCCAAAGTCCCAGGGCAGCGACGTGCACGGCGAAGACCGCCGGCGAAGACCGCAGACCGTTGCCACCGCGAGCGGACGAAAGCGAAAACACATCCGCAACGAGGACGGCTGCAACCCAATAGTAACAGTGGTTCATTGTTCTTTGGGGCATCTCTTAATTTACAGAATTAAGATCGCCGTGCCGTAGAAGTTGCTAGGACGCGGCATCCTGTTGAGTTAATAGAATCTCATAGCGACACTCGACTGGCCAAGTGGCAGCGAAAGCGGCCTGGTCGGCCTTGATGTTTCTGGCCAAAATGAGGTAACAAAGTTGCCTTAACACTAGGATGTGAAGCATATTTGTGACCTTGGTGGGCATGGCATGTACTTCTTGTACGGCAGTGTGTGGAGGCGGAAATAAAGCCAAATATATAAGCTTTGCCGCTTGTTCGTGAAAATTACGGATCCATGGGCTCGCTGCTCGAGAATATAATGACGCTCAGGACGTATAGCCGCATGTTCTGCTGTTGTAAAAGTGGTTTGGGGACTATGCGAGGATGCAGCTGCAGTGACCATTGATGGAGCCGAGATACTTACAGCGGGAATTGTGGCTGTTGCAGAGCCAATCAGTGTACACATGAGTATATTATTAGCATTTCCATATGTGCGTCAAAGTACAGTACTCAAGGGCTGAAACTAGTAACTTGGATTTACTCGTGATGCGTGGTTTTAGGCGAGGCTTATGTTGCTAGTGTTCCGTGTATTGTTATGTCCGCGAACGAAAACCCTTGAGGCTCCACGTGAATTTCAAGAGCGAGACGTTCTATAGCGCAAAGCGTCGGGGGAAAACGAACGTTGCTGTGTGAGGGCTATTAGAAGGCGTTCACCACCATATCCGGATGCCGTTAAAAATAAGATTTGAAGCTCATGTATATACGTCCAATCACTTGGAAATCATTCTTAAGTAAATCAGTTGTTAAAACCGTCATTTTTGAGATCAAAATATGAGTTAAACCTGAAGATCATGTGTCTTATAACTTGGATATGCATTTTGTGTTGATCAGTTATCAAAAGACACCATTCGCAAGGCCCTTAGCGTCAAAACAAAAGCGTGTGCAAGTACGTATGTGCCTTTTTTGAGATGACCGCCATCAACTATACATACAATACAGTTTGCACGTACCTTACATCTAACGTATGTGTCCCCTCTATGTCACGTGCCAAAAAGTTGCGGTGATCATCCGCCTCCCCAGAGTGGAATGGCTCATGACTTTTCGGAGTTAGCAGAACACGATACGGCGGATGAAACATGGAATTTCACCCACATTGTCTGCATAATTATACACACTCGCCAGTTATCTTGAAGTGTGGACAAGAAAACAATCATACTTTTACCAAGACAATTAAAAAAGGGCGGAAGGATCTGAGCAAGCCTTGCTTGGAATAGTGTGGACACAATTAAAAGTAAAAACAGTGCAGATGCAACGCGACGAAATTGGAACCATAACGATCGAATCTGTAAACGAAAAGAAAAAAAAATCGAATATGCGTCAACAGGGCTGAACCAATGGTTTTGTCAGAACCTCACATATGAAGGGCTGTTAGCGTGCGAAATCATTATCAGTGAGCCGTGCCGTTAGTTTACCTTTATTAAACGAAACCACAAGCTACCCGCGCATCAGAATGGCATTCATACTTGGGCATTTCGATTTCATTCCCCCTGCCCATGCAAATCTATTTACACGGAACTGCTTTCACGGGGGTCCGCTCGAACAAAAGCCCACCAAGCAGCCACTGTCTCCCTAGAGCGCGATGATAATCACGCATTCAAACGAGGGCCACTAGAGCACAAAGGAATCCCAATTACCGGTATACAGGACTACATTCTATCGTGTAAACATTGATACGCACACGAATATGCGCGTACCAAAGCGTATTGGTAGAGAGTGGCCGCGGCTGCAGAGCTCGTGGTCATCGCGGAACCAATTTCTTCAGCCGCCTCCTCTTCGAAAATACGAATGGTTGCAAAGTAGGTAATTGCGTGCCGTTGGCTCTAATACCTCGCATGATAAGGGAGCCTTGTTGGGCTAAATCAATTCCTAGTATTTTAAGCCGCCATTCTGAATTCAAGTGTTCCCCCGCGCGTTAAGCCCCGACAAGCACACGGAACATACTCGTCGACTATGCGAGCCGCCGTGATGCTGCACGAAACCTATCCGGAGAGAGACGCGTGGTGCGGTAAAGGGACCGATGAGAAGCGGTGGGAAAGAGGTGGAAAGAGAGAAGGTTAAAGGAAACGAGGCGGGCATGAGGGGAGTGCTGCGGCGGAACGACGGGTGGGAAAACGATGGCGGGGTCCTCCAGCCTGCACTCGAAGCGATCGGAATAGGTGGAGAGGAATCGGGGTAACGGGGATCCTCCTCCCCCCTTGCCCTCGCATCCCAAAGTTGTACGGCCGCTGGGGGAATATGAGAACGGACTGCGCGTAAAGATTATCGTGGCCACCGCCACCGGCGTCCAAAGCTTCTCCCCTCAATCCCGATGCTCTAATCCCGAGGCTGGCCCTATTTTATTTCCCCCTTTCCCTTCTTTTTTTTTTTTTTTTGTTTGGAAGGAAGGTAAGGTCGCGAGCAGCGGTGCAGCTTTTCGAGCCCTCGGTGGGGCGTTGGAGCGTCTGGCAGCCCGCGCGTTCGGCATTGCTGCTGCTGCGCGACGCCGTGCGATGAAACACCTTGAGGACATATTTTTTGGTGCCGTGCTTATTTTTGCTTTTTCTCGCACCTCAGTCATCTCTCGTCATCTTCCCTCCCTTCCAAGTTTCTTATACTGCACGTTTCCATCTGTTTCTAGCCTGCGCTATTTCTCTTTGAACCTACAACCTTAACGGCGTGTCCATCCGAGCGCGGTGGTATACGGCCCCTATCGTTTTGAAACGAGCGAAAAAACGGCAGCAATGGACAAAAGAGAGGGGAGTCAAGAAAAGGAATATATTCCATCTAACAAATCCATCTTGAATGTTGCAGCAAAGCTCTAACGTTTCACCCGAACGTTAGAAAGGTGAATTGACCACGTGATACGGGACACGTTAAGAAGACATCGAAAGGAAGGTGGGAAAGTATGCTAGTAAGCCTAGTCCAAGCTAATATCTCTGTATTGCGGGACGCCTGGGATGCCTGCCAGCCATGGCTCGTTCCGTACCACTACGGGGCTGTAGGCATTGACGCGTTTGCAGCTGTCCCGCAAAGCCGGTAAGAATCTGGAAAATCGCGATGGCGCAGTATTTTTTAGCGTTAGCGGTATTTTCATTTAGTTTTTGTGTACGAACCCCCATCTGCATTTCTTTAAGGAATCGGTATCTGTTACCGTGTATTTTACTTTTATTTAACTCAATTTATTCCCGACAAACTTTCCGCTTGCACAGTTCCATTAGCCACGGGAAAAGGGGTGGGGGGGCATGGGCGAGTCGATCTGACCTAAACGCACTTTCAGGTTAACGAGAACGCCCCGCGCCAGTTCCATATGCTCACTGGAACATGCCGACGTTGGCGTGTGTACAAGACGGCAGATGTCCCATAGCCGTGAAGATATCGTCAGTTACGGAAGTGAACTTGGGTGCATCGGAAGCCTCACATAAAAAGCGCTGTTTTCAATGAGGAAAGCACAAGGTGCTTGTGTATACTTTCGGTGTATCAGTGTAGTTTTCATGCTGTGTTGTTCGAGCTACCTTACACACTGTCTTACCACCCAAGCTCTAACCAAATGTGATCAATCTCTGGCACATTTCTCGAACTGCGCTGATTTACACACATCTTTCAGTGAAGCTTGTTACTGCCCGTCAAACCCCAAAACGGCTCGTCCCCCGTGGTATAAATGTGAACTCCAAGCCCACCCTACGTAAAGCCGGGGCCTCGTGCGGTTGCGCACTGAAAGCGCCTAGCTAATCGCGCACTCGTTCCAAGTATAGGGGGTTCATGGATGGGGAAAGGGGGAAACAAGACCACGCACAATCAGGAAATGATACAAAAATACGCTGGATGTATACAAGTTCACTGCTCGTTCGCGTTTACACCTGGGATTGCGCGTAGCAGCGTCTGTGTCTTTTATTTGGGTGCAATTGTGTGCGCGTTCCCAGCGTGCTCTCGGCAAAAAAAAAAGAGCTTTCTCTCGACAAATTGTGTTAATCGCGTGCAACAACGACAAAAGTTGTGGCTACGGTTACGTGTATTATGTTGTCCGCGTAGCAAAACTCTAGGTATGATCACCGTCAACACGCAAGCGAAAAAAAAAATTTACCACCCCTTTCGCTTAAACTTTGCGTCACCTCTACGCCTTGTGTTTTTTAAAAAAATCTTCACACTTCACAGAAGGCAGTGGTTCTTACATTTTTTCCCCCCGACGATGCAGTCAAGGTATTTTGTTGAAACATCCGATTGGGAATCATCAGTAGTCCATAAGCATTCTCGCATGGGGCACATCTCCGCACATACACCTCCACGTATGCTTCCTTTGGAGGCCCTAGGCCAGAGGGCGTAGGTAATTTCATTAAGAGGAGGCCTTTTAAACATAAAAGGCTGTGTATTGCAAGGGCGAAGTTTTATTGTTCTCACTGACGCCGTTGTACGCCAATACGCACTGCAGGAAAGCCAGATTTCTCTGACGATGATGATGAGTGATCATTGGTGAAGAGAAAGAAAAAAGAAAAGGATCAACTACCCCTGTGTTTAACGACAACGATGGGAAAACGCGAAGCTTTAATCGTCGAGCTTGTTGTTTGATCGTTGAGTTTAATCAAGATGATTATTGAACGCGAAGCTTTCTCGTGATGGATTTTTTGTTTGGTGAAGCCCAACCTCCAGCGTGCGTACCTCCAGAGGAGCACATACTCGCAGTGTGTGATTGGCTACGGAAATAGGAAGACCACGTGTTGTTCGTTCAGAGGTGGATCGGGCTGCCTTTAAGTAACTTCAGAGCGAGGAAGAACGCGAGTGCGCCCGTGCTTGTTGGAAGGATCCGCAGTTTCTTCTCGCCGAAACGATCGAGGCCAAGCAACGTCGAGAAGGTACTGAAGTTCGCAAGCGGGATAAGGAGCTTCGGCAGCTCCGCCATAACAGACGCAACGATGAACCATCGGATGCTGCGACGCCCAGCACCAGCTCGACTACAGCATCGTCATCCTGTGCAGGCTGCTTTTCGGAAACATGGTCAGAATGCTCAGTCGAACTCAAGCGGTACCGATCGATAACCACGTCGTCCGATCTACATCGCTACGTGGAGGGGGGGGTTCGTCTACGCTAAGAGCGACATGCCCGGTACCTTCGTGATCACGTCCGTCTCCGAACCCCCCGACGCCAAGAGGGATGCGTATGTGGTCGTTGTCCCGAATGGGCTCGTGATCATCACCGCATACGTAAGACCGAACACTTCCCTGAGCGAAGTTCAGTTTTCTGGGCGAGGTAATGCAGTCACTACAGGTACCGATAGAAGAGACTTCGATACTGCTGTGCGGAGACTTCAACGTGGGCGTGAACAAGCAGTCGGGTAAATGGATCGAGAGCTTCATACTAATACAATTCTTGTTGTGTCGAAAGACCCCAGATCAACCTACCACCCAAAACCATTCCTGCATAGATCTCGCGTTTGCAAACAGACTGTCGAGTCACAATGACGAACGTCTGAGTGTCAACCACAGCAATCGCCAGGAAATACTGTGTAAACTTAAAGTCGTTCGTTCCTTACTTATCCAAATAAATCGAGACTGCCAGACCTAAAAACCGAGCCTTCATTCTCTAATTTTACTTCAAACAAATCAACTACTCCTCTGTTCAACGACAACGATTGAAAAACGCGAAGCTTAAGTGCGTCTGCCCGCGTCTAACCCACCGAACCAGCGCTAAACCTGAGCCAAGCAAACGATTAAACTCAACGATCAAGCGAAAAACTCAACGACCGGAGCTTCGCGTTTCCCATCGTTGTCGTTCGACAGAGGGTTAGTTGATTTTGACAATCGTAGGAACAGTTATTATTCATCACCCCCCTACCAAACCCAACCCTGGTACAGTGGGAGGACCAGCTGATCAGCTCACACCCTCAAGACCAGCAACGACTGGTGGACAGGGCCCGCCGGGCAGCCAAGGACCAAGGCTTCCTGGACTAAGGAGGCCTCCCACAACGGAACTCATGCAGTTGAATAAATGTTTATTCCTCCTCCACCATTACTAAATACTCCACATGGCATGGCATAGCTATGGACCTCATCATGTCCCGCGTTACGGGCGTGCAGATTTCTGATCGGAGTTGCCTAAAAATGCTTTCTCATTCAGAGACACACAAGAGCGTCAAGTCGACGAACACGGAGAAAAGGAGGAACAAGACACGCGCTGTCCTGTGCGCTCGAATCCAGCGCATGCCCTGTGCCTTTTTGTCTTTGTTTTGTTGTTCTCTACATGTTTGTCGATTTAGCGCTATTCGGAGTTATATGAATCCTTACCAACTGGCCCAGTTTACTGTCCTTTTGCAAAAGGAATAAATACGCAAAGCCCAGACTATTTCAAAGAAACAAATGCAAGCAACACCTTTTTGCAGAGATCTGCCTGTATGGAATCCGTGCGGTTTCTAAACATGTCTTGAACCCCGAAATTAGTTTTTTTTCTTTTTCAGTTGTCGCCTTCGCGCAAACTCTTTATTCAGTCAACATACGATCGCAGGGGTGGTTGTTAATGTGTTTATTTTTCAAGGTTGATGAAATCGCTGCGAAAATTTCTTTAGGATTAATGAACGACTACCTCGCCGTTGCCAAATCACACATGCGCGTTCTCGCTCACGTGTGTGTCTGTGTGGCCCGAACACACACAAAAGCACGCCACCCGTGTGCATGGTCTTGCGCGCACACCCTCACGTACTCACCCACACACTCACACACACACACACATCGTACGTACGGGCACAGGCACACGCCAAAGAATGCACCATCCTACGTCGGCTACGTATACGTCACGGGCATACAGCACACAGCCGTTCGGGCTTTCGGCATAAAGCTATCGACCGCCCGACCGACTTCATCGGCGGGCCTCAAAGCTCCTCAACAAGGCAGTTTCGGGAAGGGAGGTAAAAGGAGGGCGGCACTAGCGGCGTACTATGCCCGATTCACGTTCGAAAAAAGTAGTAGAAGCGAAGTTTATGAATCGCATAAATCATACATTTCCACAAACTAAACAAGTCGGAAGTCGGCGGGCGTGGGTTTCTATCTGACCCCCAGCACGCCGCGACTCGCGAGCGCCTCGCATGAGTGACGCCCTGCGCTGAGGCACACAGTGCGTTCGAAGCGAAGCGCTGCGGCGTTTGGGTACCGTTGGGCGGTGAGGGCGGCGTTTGTTTGGGTTTGGGGCGCGCGTGACGTGTCCCCCACGCGCGTGCCGCACACCATGAAACAGGGCGCCCAGTTAGCGCAACATCAAACTCGATAACAAGGCTTGGGGGAATTCCCTCCCCGTAGCTTCGATCCCCCTCCTTTGCGAAGCGAAACACCCACTGGCCGCCACGTCTTTTTTTTTTCTCCACAGGCCGTACAGAACGGTGAAGGCGCTCTTATTGTGCGAACGTTCCCCCCAAGCCGTGTGTTTAGGTGGCGGCGGCAGGCGACGACTGCCGGGAACCCAAAGGAAAAGCTGAATGCCAGGGAACCTAATACAAGGCAGTTGCGTGTCGGCAGGATTTGCAGGAGATCGTGAGAATTTAGTTTTTGCCTATTGCACTCGCATTGGGAGCAGTTCAAGGGTGCTCGTACGGGCGAAGCTTGGGTACACACACGTAATAAGACCGGGGTGGTGGCGGCAGCGGGGAAGTAGGAAGGGGGTGGGGGGTGAGTTGAAGGACCCGCAACGCAGCATAAGAAGGGCGGTTGAAAAGGAGGGGATGGGGGCGGCGCGCGGACGCTTCACAAAGTGGTTTTGACCGAATCGTTGTCGTTGCATCGAGTGGCGCTTTCACGCTCTAGGTTTGGAGAGCGTAAGCGGAGAGATTCTATGCGCGGTGCGCTTGTGCTGGTGATGTGGCACGGCGAAGACAGCGGGACAAAAGAAACATACGGTCGGTGCGAGTTGGGGCGGTTGATAAGAGTGGACGGGGAAGTTCTGGCACTGGGATAGAAAAGAAATCTGAGCAAACATGAACAGAGATATCCTTGCAGAGCTTCCCCTTCTCGAGGAGTGCTTGCATTCGATGATCGGCTTTGGCTTTTTAAGTCGCCTATTATAGAAATGCGGCGAGTCTCACACGGCCTAGACGCCTTTATACTGGGAGGGAGAGGGGGGGGGGGGAGCAAACACTGCTGGAGATCAAAATAAAATATCTCTCGGTTGAGAGGAAGCGTCGAGCCCATTTTCATATTTGTGCTTCCTTTGGAAATACGTACTGCAAATAAACGTGGCCGCTGATATGAATGGGTCCATAGAAACTTTTATAAATCTTGATATATTTTTTAATTTCCTCTGGAGGAACTTCTTTACAACGCTTAATTGGTTGCCCTAAAAAAGGATGCAGGATTTCTGTGGGTTTCCTTTACATGATAGCAATATTCCGACTAGTTTAGCTCAGGTCAGGTCTCAATATTCAGAAAAGAAATGAGAAAAGAAATAATAAACAAACAACGCAGCTTGTCGTAGCAACACGACACAAAAGATAATAATCATCCCCATACCAGACAGCACAGGAAAGCCATGACCAAGCGCACATGTTCAGATCTCACAAAGATGATATAATAAATCACTACAGGTTATCCAGCAAATATCCACCGGCCCACTACACCCTTTGCAGGAAAGAGGCGCCCACGTGACAACGGTTGCAGACAAACACTTTTCCTTGGCCTGTTTTCCTGAACCTCTGCTATCCAAACCTTTACTGAAACCTCTGCACTTTGTGCAACAACAGAGCGGACCTACACCACATGACATAATCCTGCCATGAGCTCCCCAAAAAAGACGACCACCTGTAATACCAAAACCAATGTAAATGCACTTTAAAGACACAAAATTAAGACTGTAGAACAATGGGAGACATTTCTGCGCAGCTCCACACCGAAGGCACAGCTCACATCAGTCCGGATGGCCGAAGCCGCCGCGAGGATACAAGGAATTCTGGCTGACGGCTGAAGGAGGGAGGCCGACCAGGTCGTCTACCCTTCAGAACTCACCTCGGGCATCAAATAAAGTCATCTCTCTCTCTCTCTCTCTCTCTCTCTCTCTCTCTCTCTCTCTCTCTCTCTAGACGGCAATGCAACGCCAGTGAGAATGATTGAAGCTGTGCTAAATTCGCTTGAGAATTTAACAAACGTGTTACAGACGAATCTGAAAAGTACAAGGAAGCAAAAGTTCCACAGAGTCTCGGTGTTTATAAGTGTACGCATATTTGTCGGGCTCCCGGTGCGATGACTGGCATAAGAGGCTTCGAAGTGCTGGCCTCTCTTGCCTATAAAATCGTAGGAAGCAGCCGGACTCGGTGAAATGCTGCATCGTTTCCTTCTCTTTTTTGCTTACTGCACGGAGGAGGCGTGCATGTAACGATCTGTGTGTAAGGTAAAGGGAGGGGCTAAATATTACCTTGCTCGGTTTCTAGACCCCATTTCTGCAGGTAATGCGGAAAGATTCAACTGAAAAAAAGTATCGCTCAATATCACGCAAGACTTGCTCATGTCAACGACTGCTTTAACCCTTTCAGCCTTGATTTTTTTTTATTTCAAGCAAAACAATGCTTTCAGGGGCGAAGCTCCTCTTGCTCGGGGCAAGTCCCTGATCACGCCGTGTCCACTAGTTCTCGAGGCGACCGCTAGAGGCGTAGCTGTGCAATAGTTCATAGGTCGCCCGCCAGATGGCGGGCCGCCACTCAAGGCGGTGCGGCGCACACCTGTACTCCTCCGTCTCCACTGCTCCAATGCCGCTGCTCCGTCTCCGTGAAGCTCCCCGATGGGATTGTCGTCATGGCCGTTTACCTGGACGTCATCACTTACATCGAGAAGGCAATGCATCGGTACCGAACCGAATTCGAACACGGTCCATTCGTGCTCGTCGGAGACTTCAACGTGGACATCATGGCGGTTGACGACTGCTGGCTAGTCTCGCACATGATGTACCGTTACGGTCTCTGATGCAGCTCGTACGACCACAAGCGTCCCACCAACATCAGAGGGACCTGTATCGACATTGGCTTCTCCAACTTTCAACTACAACCTCTCATCCAAGAACCTCTCGCCACGTGATTCACCGACCACAAAATTGTAATCTTCAAAGGAAAAGGCGTCCCACAGCTTAGTTATCACTAATGTAATCCTTGTATATAATTGCATCGATATGTAAATGATTACATCTGGTGTTTATATAAGTGTATATAATTGCATCGATATTTAAATAATAAACATCGTGTATAATAATAAATAACGAGCGTGTATACAATCACCCCTATAACATCGTGTCGAGTCTTTATATGATGTGTGGGCGAATGTTGCATGGTTTTACCGATAAGCATTGGAGCTTCGCCCCACTCATCATCATTCACTTCGTGGAGATGGCGGGACATTTTTTTTTTTTGGTGCGTTTATAAAATTCCTGGGTCCCATAAGCCCCAAAACAAAAATATAGCTTGTAGTGCAAGCAATAATATTTATTAAAGAGGCAATCAATTAGGACATCTGGCTTTTCAAAATTTTATGTTGGGCAGCTAGACATCTCTTTCGCATATTTTCTCAAACGATATAACTACACGAACCTACAAACAAAAAAATGAGCGTCGTAGTGCACGTATTTGCAGATTTTTATGCTTGGAAATAAAACTGGGACCGTCATTTTTTTCAGCCTCCATGTCGTAATTTCGTCTTCACTGCAGCTTCTTTTTTGTAGCGTGCACCTCCACTGAAATGAAAAAACAGTGATATATATCGCAATAGGTATCATTGAGGAACAATTCTCAAAACACAAGCAGTTTTGGTTGCGTTCTCTATGTGCTAGAGGAACTTTTATGTGACGGTGTCAGTTAACACCACCAGGGCCGAAAGGTTTCAGCATATAGGACGATCTTTTATTTTTTGAGTGGCCGGAGGGTGACTAAGCTCTCAGAGAAAAGCGGGAGGGGGACCTACTTTGTGTAGCTATTTGGTATTTGTGTGCAGGTAATAGTGAGGCTTGATATCACTGGCGAGACATGAATACGAGCGAGTTGTTTTCGGAGGTAAAAAATGCATCATGTCTTCTGCAATTTCCGTGAATTTTAATCCTGCCCTTTATTACAATAACTCACACAGACTTTTCAAGTGAGGTGCGGTATGTTGTGACCCCCACACATTCGACGGGTGGATTTGAAGCGCTATCCTAGTCGAAAAACACAACAGAAAATACGACAGCTTGATCCTGTAAGCGAATGGGACATTCTGTCGTTTGTACAACAGAAATGTGTGTCGTGCAGCAGACATTCTGTAGTTCTACTACAGAGATTTATGCCGCACAACAGACCATCCTGTAGTGCCAGCAGATATCCCTGTTCTACAAGAGATATTTCTGTTGTACAACAGAAATTTCGGTCGTGCGACAGATATTTTTGTCATGTTTTTCGAGTGGGTAATCGACGCTCCCCTGCTTCCTCCCCCCCCCCCCCCCCCCCTGTCTGCCGACAACACCTTCCACACTGAGCAAAGTGGACGCGCACCCACATACGCAACAGTGATGTTGTTCAAAGGTCTGCAGCACCAACGCGCTGTTCTGTTGTTAGTGGTTGACCGACTGAAAAAGGCCCATGGTCGGGCTGGAATACCGGATAAGGTGCAAATTAAGGTTCTAGTATTTAGTGGCTTATTAAAGATTTTTTATCACTTTTGTTGGAAATCGCTTGTACCAGAAGGAAATGTTTTTCGTTTACATTCAGCAGGTTGACACTCTACTTGGGAATTACATGGCGGACATTTAAGCAACGCTTTTTTACAATACGCTATTTGTTTTTAATAGACAGACAGGACGACTCCAGAATTTATCAATCATTTCATCGGCTAGATTAGGCCATTATGCATCAAATCCTGTTTTCCGTGCCCACCCGTCTGTGAATTGATTTGCTGGTCAGATATGCAGAACGCGTTTGACAGTTTCACAGTTCAAGTTATCTAATCGACGGAAGCGGGTATAATAACTACTCTACCATGATTCGTTGCTGCCGAGGAATTTAACGGTGTAGGTATAACGTTTAAACGGAGCCAAATCACAGATGACAGGCAAGCAGGGGGTATCTGCTGGCGTGGTTAGCCCTGACTAACGTTAGTTGTGAGCCCGGCACATACCAAGCACTTGCTACTGTACTTTTCCCTTCCGTGTTGCCCTAGTCTGCGTCACAATTACTAAGATCCTTGGTCAAACGCCTTCGTTGGGGCCATATCTGGTCTTAAAGCGGCCCTAACGTTAATCTTAACGGCGCGCCAAGCAGCGTCAAATTCATTGCACTTGAAGCTACTCGTGCCGATTGACGTCGTAAGAGCTCAAAGCAACAAATAAGGCCTGAAGTCCTGCACGTACGCGAACGTTGCTGCTGTTTTCGTCATGTCTGAGGATGACGTCATGACTGGGCGCATCTGGTGGGAACGCACATATAAAGGGATGCTTGATTGTTTACCACCAGAAATTTGTTTTAAGTGCAGAGCACTTTAGGAGCTCGCCTTGTCGTACCTCGCTCGCTGGACCCAAGTAGAGCCACACACGCCGTACCGTCGTCGAGGCGTAACCCACAGGCTTCAAAAGCCAAGCGGTTTATATAGCCAGAAGCGTTCGAAACTCGTGAACCGCTGGCGCTTATCATACATCTTTCCGTTGTTTAGCGCAAAGAAAAGCTGCAGGTACATTTGAGGCAAAATATACGCCATTAACCGGCAGCTCCCGCGTTCATTCAGTTAGGAGAGCTCGTTGGGTTGGTTTTTACGATAATAAGCCAAAAAACGTGGCAGTGCAACGCCAGCACGTGCGGGAGGAAAAGCAAGCACAAAAAATTACGCCCACCTCCCCTCGCGGGAACCCTGGTGTGATGCGACGCTGAGGGGGGTTCAAGCGCAAGCGGAGAGCAACCGTCGACCGAAAGGCCGCCGGAGAGCGGCACACCGGTTATATGCGCAGCGCGCCCGAAGGAGAGGAGACCGTGGAGAGAGAGAGAGAGTACTGCACATGCGCAGCACCGTGCGCAGCGCCGCCCACCGGCGGAGTGAGAGCGCGCTGGGCCGCACGCCCGCAGATGTTGAGAGAGAGTGTTTCCTCTCACCTGGGCACGCGCCAGCGCCAGTGCGTCTGCCGTGGCTATGACGCAACACAATCCAACACAATCCACTTTAATCCAATCCAATGCAAATTCAATCCAATCCAATCCAGTCCAAGCCAAGCCAAGCCAATCCAATCCAATCCAATCCAATGCCCCTCGCGAGAGAGTGTTCGCTATCGGAGAGGAGAGGGGGTGAGCGGAGGAGAGTGCGGACGCCGACGACGGACGCACGCAGGAAGGACAGCGCCGCCGACAAGAGATGCTCTCAGCGTCGCATCTAAAAGAACAGAACTCCCGATGGCGCAATTGCAGGCAGGAGGTGCGCGAGCTAGGCGAAAGCGAGAAATTTGAATTGCATTAGGTGGTAGCAGTGAGCGGATAACGGTGCTACAGACCGTTATGGCGAAATCACTGCTCTGCACGTCCGACAGCTTTCACATTGAGTGGAACGGCTTTAATTTTTTTATTAACGTTTCTTCAGCGAAAGTTACGAGGCTCAGTTGTACTATGTTGACAAGATCCTACGCCCCGTTCTTTTCGAAAGAATGCCTAAACAAGCTACGCCAATCGCCTTCACGCTTTGTGACGTCACGTAATGAAGTGCGGAAAAGTATGTGGGGTGGTGGCAGCCGTCTTTGTGCTTCTGATATTTTTTTTAAGTGCGAATGCACTTCTTAAGCGAGCCTGAATCGTCCGCCGCCGTAGTCCGCATAGAAACAGCTGCGGGTGCGCGCGCTCCTCGTCTTCCCTAGCAACGGGGGGAGATGGGCGCGCGCTGCCTGGCCAGGAGTGGGGGATTGGCCAGGAATCGGGCGTGAGAAGGGCTAATGCACCCGCTTAAAGGAGTAGTGACACGAAATTTCAAAGCTGAGATCCGCTCTAGCAATCAAGTACAACGACAACACAAATAGGTGTCTGTGAATAAATGCATCTTTCTTTCTTTGTAGTTGTGTGTGTGTGTGTGATCTCTCTTTCGCGAACATTTCCGAACCGCGCAAATTCAACTCGTGCATTCGCACTTTCACATTCTTCCCCTCGGGGAAATGCGGGGAATTTTTTTTTTTGCGTTATTAGTTATTAAGCACCTAACGCTTCTGGGACTGATATGCTTGTTTTTGCGGCTCTGGGGGATCAATTCATCCAGGTTAACATGTTTTCACAGTTTAGTACCCAATCAAGCACCGACACAATTGCGGACACATTCTGGTATTCTCAACACCGTCTCCACCTCATTAAAGATAAGCCACTTGATTCGTGTGTTCAGTTGGGCATAACATAAAGTTGTGCTCACGGAACCTGTGAACTGCGCGTATATTGAAGAGTGCTATCATAGCTTCTCTCCTCAAGGCGGGAAAGCTATGAATGCTTTATGCCATGGTCGGAATCTCGCTTCTACCCTTTTCTGTTTTCCAAAATTAGAGAGATTGTGAGTGTGCTCCCACTCATTAGTAAAGACCATGTAATTCTTCGGGTTCGCCATGAGGTGGCCCTGAGGGCTACGATGAGTTGCTTCATCCACGTAAATTGTTTTTTTGTTGCCTTGGCGGATATAATATTCAAAGACAAAATCCACCCTTAAAGAACGTGTATAGTACTGTCACAAACGAGGTCGAAAGAAACTTGAGTCGCAGGGGAAAGACCGCACATTTCGAACCGTTAATGAAAGTACTGTGGTCTTGTGCATTTCACTGTCTGCAAAAAAAAAAAAAAATCAAACGCCCCTTTGCCTAACCACCACGATGGTTGAAACGCTCAGTTCGGTCGCTGTCGATGTTGTTTCAGGGGTTCACAGAGGTTTGGTGACGGGACGGTCGCTATGAGTGTGGTGAACAAAGCTTCGCTTGAAATCTAAACTGCTTGGACCGTGTCCGAATGGCGCAACTGGAGAGACGTCGGCTTCATAATGCGAGGTGCCCAGGTTCTATTCCGGCCATAAAAAGTGTTTTTTTTCTTGCTGTGCTTCGCTTATCATCACCATCGTCTTGTGAAACCCATTGTGTAACTTTGTCTTTTCTCCAATGCGTTTTCGGGATGGGTCGGTCGCCATGAGTGAGGCCTAGAAAGATTTGCTTTAAAACGTTTATACCTTCGATGGCAAAACTCTAAATTTGCTAATTTTAAGAAATTCCGGTACTCGAATGGCAATACGTGTCTATCCGCGAGACGGTGCTGCGGAATCTGAGTCGAAAAAAAAGAAGTGAAAGCCGCAGAACGAAGAAATGAAAAGTTCGTGTGGGAGCTACTGGTCTCATAAAATTCAGAAAGTTATTGCCAGGTATGATATCTGAGTAGCATTCTCGAAACTCCAATACTGAAATGGCATGTGAAAAATTGTATGCGGTACGGAGTAACTGACACTCAGAGCTTGCTGCGTCACACGCGAAAATTCGCAGAGTGCGGACGGGAGGTTATCTATAAGAAGCGCCGTCTCGTCGCCGATGCTATATAGGTCAGACGGGCGGGTCTATGGACGACTGAAGGAGCACAAGGACTTGCGCAATCATTCTCAGCCGCCTGGGAACTAGGCCACACATTGTGCAGATTGCCCTTGGATACCTGAGCAAGACGTCGGTGAGCGCGAGAGATAAGAAAAACACAGAGGTATTGGAAGCCTGCAGTCTTATCATAGCACACAAATGCGTCAGTTCAGCGTCTATATGCTTAACAAAACAACAAACAGGCTCTTATAAAACAAAAGTAAAGCACTGATGGGCTCTGCTTAAGTTAGGCGTGCCCGATATTTGCATCAGCGTAGTGAAGGAGGTGCAGCAATCCTTGGCAAGTGCATTGTAATCATTTCGCTTCCCGAGGAAATGATTGGTGAAGAGAGAACGCTTTTGGAGATGATTTCTTGGTGTCTCTTTGTCAAACTAATAAGTCCTGACGACCGCATAGCAGTGATAAAGACCACAGCAACCACAGCAGCCGTGTACACGCAGAGATGGCGCTGACAACGATTAGCTATATTTCATAGCTGTAACGACTCTCCACGCACACTTAGCAACACTTGATGCAGAACGCAACTGTCTCGCAGAAGATAGAATGGTTGTGTCAATTAAAACACACATCGAACTTTAACGAGTAAGTGAGTGAGTGAATTAACTTTATTTAGATGAGCTGCAGGCGCTGATGGTTGGGCGCCTGGCCGGTGGGGGGCCTCCTCTAGTCCAGGACGCCATGGTCCGCGCTGGCTGCCCTGGCCCTCTCCACCCGGCTAGGCTGGACTGAGAGGTCGGTGCTGGCCAGCTGGTCCGCCCACTGCTCGTACGTTGGGTGAGAATTGGGTGCAAGGGATGGGGTTTTCGGACACTCCCATACTATGTGGTACGGGTGCCAGGTAGGGGACAGAATTTGCAGGTAGCGCAGTAGAGGGTGGGGTACATGGAATGAAGGAGAGTGGCGTGAGGATAAGAATTCGTTTGAAGTCTGCGAAAAGTAGTCCCTTCGGCTCTGGATAAATGGGGATGTGGTAATGGGAGCTGTCATCGTTCGTGGCGGTGATGGGCCAGGATGTCTGTGTATGAAGTAAGAGTAGCGGGATTGGGAGAGCGAAGGGCTCCGTGTCTTCGCACTCTTGAGAAACTTCCCGGTGGGTATGAACGAGGGCAGCGGCGTGTGCCGCGTCATTTCCATCGAAGGACTCGTGTACGGGGGTGCACATAAGGTGTATTTCGGGAACTGGGGCACACTTTGTAGAATTTTGATGGCCGCGGGTGTTATTCGACTTCGCAGGAAGTTGCAGCAGGCGGCTTGCGAGTCGGTCATTACAGTGAAGTAATCGTCTCCAGTGGTGGCCGCCAGAGTGAGTACAATGTTTTATTCCAGAAAGCCAGACATTCGGCACTCTTGAATGAAGCACGTGATATACTGCTCACGCTGTTTCAGCGATCATCACATGGCACCGTAACGTATGAAGACTTCACGCAATATTGCCGATCCGACATACAGCACTTCCGCCTCCCCCTCACCCTGCACTATCCAAGGAACAAGAATCTCTGCTCCGCAGACTACAAACCAATACCTTTCCTCACCCAGTTCGCCTGCATCGTATGTTTCCAACTCAATAGTCTGCTGTATGGCAGTTTTGTTCACAACCCGGAACTCTAGCTCATATTATAATCCAGTGTGTGTGCGATCCCAAACCTCCACCTCTCCGATCCCCGTTTCCCACCCCTGAGCTGTGGGATAACCTGGTAACCAGCGACCACCTGGACGTCCAGCAGCTCCTGGCATCCAGAGCGAAGGCTCTCTGCTCATTTGATAGATTCCCGGACTAGGGAACCACTGCGACTTTAGAAAGCTCGAATAAACGTTTCTCTCTCTCTCTCTCTCTCTCTCTGGCGCCATACATTGGCACCACTTTTAAAAGTCGAGCAACTGTTTCATCTCGATTGAACAGCCTACGAAGGCGGAGGCAGAAGTCGAAGTTCAGAAAGCCGTCTGCTTTTATGTGCGCTCTGGGAGGAGTACATTTTAAAAAGCCATCTTCTGAAGAATTGTGTGCCACAGTTCTTACCCTGGAGCTTTAAAAATCGTAGAGGTGCATGCGGTTGCGAAAGATATTTGTAAATGTGACTTGCTACGGCTAACCTGAAACATTTCGCGTAATGGCTGCCAGTTGTAAAGATCCCTAAACACACAAAACTTTATGAGGCCAAACGTACGCCTAGTAAACTTTCAGGGATCTCTTTTTATTTTTGATAGCGCCTTTTGTTTTCTGTAAGAAACTGTACGCGTTAGAAGATTTTTTAACAGCGAAGCTGTTAAGCAAATCGTATTTTTTGTGTCCGCAGTTACAAATGCCAATAAATTGCCGAGCGCGTGAACGTGAGCGCGTGCCTCGCGGCGACCGCCCAGCGTCTCCTGCGCATATCTGTCAAGCCCAGCATGCCCACTCAGGGAGATTGGCCAAGATTGCGGTGACCTCTTTACGGATAAAAAAACCCGCCCGCATCTTCCCACGGGGGGAACTCGAGTAAATGCGTCGCAGAGTGGTGGGGGTATCGCGTGAATGTTGCGCAATTGGGTATGGTTTGGGAATGCTTAATTGTTATTTCGTCTTTATTATTCTTATTTATTGAATGAAGGAGAAGCGAAGGCAAGGAGTGTAAAGTTAAAGTCTGTCTTTATTGCTTGGTGCCGTCAAGCAAAGCGTCAAGTCAAGCGAAGCCCAAGCAAAGACGCCCTTGAGTGAATTCCGAACGCGCGCTCCGCCGCTTATACACACACCGCCCGCGTTCGAGGGAGAGGAGTACGGGGGAGAGACGCGCATGCGCACACTTCCGTACACAAGCGCGCCAACTTTCCACGCACCCACCACGCCGTTATCACGTGTACACGCCCTGCCGCCGTTACTGTTGAGCGCGACGCAGCGCACGGGTAGCTACGACGCATGCGCGCACAGACGCGCTTCCCCCGCACCGCCGCAGCTGTTGAGAGCGACGGAACGCACGGGGTACACGCGCTCCTCCCGCACCGCCGCACCTGTTGTTGAGAGCGAGGAGGGTACGGGGGAGAGAGGCGCACCTGCGCCTCGCAGTGAGCGTGTGGACGGCGCCGACAACATCGACGAGTGACATCGCGAGCCTAAGAAATGCTCCGCATTTAAAAACCGCGAAAATTCCGAGCGCTCGTGTTCGCGTGCCTCGCGACCATCGCCCAGCGTCCCCTACACACGCTTGTCAAACCAAACATGCCCACTCAGGGATATTGGCCAAAATTGGCCTTAAAACTCCATCGCTCACCGTAATCGTGCAACAGTTGCTCGGAACGAGAAAGACTCCAGCGTTCGTCGTAATTGTGGCAGCACTAGGTCTGAACGAGAAAGACGCGTCGCAGCCTACGCGCATCCAAGGTGATGCCCAATGATTATCACTTCAAAAAAAAAAAAAAAAGAAACTCATTTTATAGCAACAATGATAAACTAAAGGCCTTGTGGCAGCGTTGCCGAAGCAAATTGGCGGCAATGGTTTGACTTAAACCTTCGTGATGGTCGTGAAGGTTGCATAGAGCTTGCGCGTTCGTGTGAGCTTCCTTCATTTTTTTAGGTTATGGGGGCCTTTGCATGAAAATGTGAAGGCGGAAGTACATTTTGTATGATGACAATGTAACTTTAATTGGGAATATGTGATTTTTTTAAATGCGATAATTCCATCATTTGCAGCGTCACACCATTTCAAACAACACAAGTGAAACCGCAGTACCTACTGCTGCACCCTCCTTCCGCTGGCACTCGTGTAGCCTAGGCATTGGACATATTTTGTTGGCATACACAAAACAAACATAACTGTGTTAACAACTGAAAATAAATCTGAGGAAAGCTGCAAAGCAGCTTGCAAAGCAGCTTAGAGTGCGTCGCTGTGTCGAAGCTATGGAATGTTTTCCCCCTGAAGCTCCTCTTTTAATACGAGGCAAGCCGTAGTGGAGGGCTACGAATTAATTTCGACCACGCGGAATTTTTTAATGTGCGCTGAAATCCTGACACACGAGCGTTTTTAGTGGAACACACTGTTGGGCAAGCTGGTGCATATTTGGTAAACCTTAAAGCGTGATTCAGCGAGGACGAAAGAAAGAGGACAAACATGAGCGTTTTACTTTTTCGTGCTTCATCAGAAGGCGATTACCACGGCGGGCACTGAACCCACGTCATTGGGCTCGCCTATATAACGTTCTAACCAATGGACAACCGTGGTTGGGAAAAATGTACACGCTAATTATTGCCGAACAGCGGGAAGCTAGTGTCATCTGCGTTTGTTTCTGCTTCCTGCCATGATGCAGTCCTCCCTGTAGTAGCTCATTTAAGAAGACACGTGAAAATACGGCTCTGTGATATACTGTCCGGAAGGGGATGAATATTCCAGCACGCTTTGCACATTTTCTAAAATACTACTGCTATTAGTAAGGATAGCAAATAACAACATTAATGTGTAATTTTACATTTTATATTTAACAGAAATAATAATGTTATATTTGTAATCCGGCCAGAGCGCCAGCAATGTCCCTTATACCATCAATGCGGGGCGCTGCGCGGCGCTCTTCTCGTCCAATGGCAAGACGGTGTCGAAAGGGCCCTTGCTTACGCAAGCCGGACGCTGCCGCGAGCCGGAAGCAATCACTCGGTCACCGAAAAGGAATGACTAGCGGATAGTTACGGGAACGGAAGATCATGGAACATCACAACGCGTGCGCGCAACTTGCGGTAAATGGAAATTCGGCTGCGCATTTTAAGAGTTTCGATAAGGGTTGTTCGCCCAATTCTGAGGTGGCAACCATCGTGTTCAGTTCCAAAGTTAAGGTAACCAGCGAAATCTTCGAAATATTTGCAATGTTGTCAGGATTGGAGGGAGAATGCGCTAGCTCCCCTTCAATCCGGCTTTCGACGCGTGAAATAGGTTTCATAAGTGAGGAATAGATATCATGTCACGCGTTGCGTTTTATTTTTTATGTCCTTCATACATAACCACCGCCCTTCTCGTCAAGATAATAAACGGTTAATAGTTCACGCCTCACCTCGTCTGTTCCTTTGTAATTCCCCCTGTTCTACGTCTTCGTGTCAGGCAGCGCACCTCTGTACTTTAAGATATCCTCACCATTAAGAAATAACATATTGCAAGCTTGTCATGATGAGCCGACCGATGGCCACCTCGGTTACGCACGCGCGCTTGCAAGAATCAGGAAGGCGGATTACCGGCCCAAGCTGTCGCCAAACGTGAGACACTACGTCTTTACTTGCAGGGACTGCCACAGACGCAAAGCCCAGCCTTGCGGACCAGCCGGATTTCTTCAACCGGTTCAAATTCCCTAAGTGTAGTTCCAGCACGTCGGCATGAATTTGCTGGCCCCCATTACTACCTCTACAGCCGGAAACAGGTGGATACTAGTCTCCACTGACTACTTCATCAAGTGTGCAGAAACAAAGGCCCTTCCAAAGGCTTCCGCGCTTGTAGTTTTTTTCTCTCGAGGCTAGGTTTCCGAAATGGGGTCCTAAAGGTCTTATTATGGTCCGTAGAACCGCCTTTACCGCGAAGCTCCTGTAGGAAGTCCTCAGTATGAACATCTAAAAAAAAAGACTGTGCACCACCCGCAGTCCTCAAACGAACGGCTCGACAGAAACACTAGACAAAGCTATCGCCGACATGCTTAACATGAACACTGATGTTGAACACCGGGCCTAGGAGGCAGTTCTCCCCAACATCACGTTTTCGTATAGCACGTCCAACCAATATTGGCCATGAATTACACCATTCACCCTCTTCTACCGCAGAGAAGCTACAATAATGCTAGACGCCATGCTGCTTCCCGACACCGACGACGGATATGACATCCCCTCCCAGCAATTCGTACTGCGGCAGCTTGCCCGCCTCCGCATCAGGGAAAACCAGCACGGGGACGAATCCCGCTACGACCTTCGCCGTCATCACGCGGCGTTTATCCCGGATGACCTTGTTCGAGTTTGGATTCCGGTCCGACCTTGAGGACTATCGACAAACCTTCTACGCAAATATTTTGGGCCGGACAAGGGGCTTCGTCTTCTTAGCGAGGTAATTACGAGGTGGTCCCCGGCACTGTCGGTGTTGCCGGTCGTTGTCGATCTCGACCCGAGACGGTTCATGTAGTCCGTATGAAACTGAACGTTTCGTGGTAAGTCGACCCCAAGACCATCCTGTCTACGAGCGATGTGGGCACTGATCAGCTTCAGAATCGGGACGATGCTTCTCCATGAGGGGGATAGTGTTACGCCTGTAATCCGAGCCAGAGCGCAAACGGTGCTTACGCAGCTTTTTCTGTTGGCCACGCCAATCGTCCGGAGCGGGTGTGCGCCATTCTTTCGTGGCCTTTCACCATCATCATCATTGTCACAGGGATGACAAACATGACCGTCACCGCCTAAGCCGTGAAGAAGACGAGGACAGCCTCTTCGTGAGCGCGTGTTCTTTGCGTGACGGCTGCCAGGCGTTAAGCACAAGCTCATCCAAATACATTCTCTTTTCCGTTGGTTCTACTGGCCCTGATCAGTTGTTGCATGGTGAAAACATTAATAACAATACCAATATAACAATAGGACATGATTTTGCTGTATCACGGCTTAACTCCTGTAAAGAAACAAAAACATGCCCCAGGAGTGCACCCAATACCTAACCCCTGACACAATAGATATTGTCGCGCCAAGAATTGGCTAAGAGGAAATAGGCCAGTTTGTGGGTCAAATTGTTTTTCCTCGACAGTAAAGAAGCGACACTTCGGGCATGTGTCTACCGTCATTTAGCCGTTCGTTTCAAATATCACCAATATTATCTTGAGGAACATTTCAAACGGATTTACCGTTCGGCCCCCGATGTCTGGAGGTGTAGTGTCCATTTCCAACGCCAGCCGCACATCACTAAAGCCCAAGAATAAATTGGGGTGAGATCGATGACTACGGTCATTTGACGAAATGTTTCCTGAGACCAACTTCCCTCTTTAGTAGACCTACGATGTCGGTTCTAGCAATACAAAGCCGGGACCTACACGTCACAGGGGTGTATAACTGAACACTGGGGATAATGTGGGGAGATTCAATGCGTGGTCTTGTTTACACTCTGCAACTTTGTCGTTGGGGCGAGTTGATCCTTTCAAGGAGCGCAGCCATGTGTCTTTCGGTATTTTGGTCCCTTGTTTCTCTGTAGAGATTTTAAATTCCTTGCACAATATATTGTGCAAGGACATTTACACAACAATAAAATGTTTGCAAAGGTTATCTATGCGATCGTCGGTGGAAAACGAATACTGTCCAACGCGTGTGCTGGCTGTAAAAAAAATTTCCCCGCATTTCCCCGAGGGGAAGAATGTGAAAGTGCGAATGAAGGGGTTGAATTTGCGCGGTTCGGTAATGTGTCAGTACTCCTTTAAGCGGGTGCATTAGCCCTTCTCACGCCCGATTCCTGGCCTATCCCCCACGTGGGTATGTGCCATGCACAGATACCTATTTGTGTTGTCGTTGTACTTGATTGCTAGAGCGGATCTCAGCTTTGAAATTTCGTGTCAGTACTCCTTTAAGCGGGTGCATTAGCCCTTCTCACGCCCGATTCCTGGCCAATCCCCCACGTGGGTATGTGCCATGTCAGCGGCCAGGCAGCGCGCGCCCATCTCCCCCCGTTGCCAAGGAAGACGAGGAGATTCCTGGCCAATCCCCCACGTGGGTATGTGCCATGTCAGCGGCCAGGCAGCGCACGCCCATCTCCCCCCGTTGCCAAGGAAGACGAGGAGCGCGCGCACCCGCAGCTGTTGCTATGTGGACGGACGGCGGTCAACGGAATTCAGGGTCGCTTATAAAGTGCATCCGCACTTAAAAATTGTTGCTGCTGCGGACTTGTGGCGCGGAAACTGGGTGAGCAGCGAAGCTGGCCGCCCCAGCCTAGCTTATTGTTGGTTCGGTTAAGTTTATGCGTGGTGGCGCTTGGAGGATCGGCCAAGTTTTCGGCGTGGTTATGCTTGGAGGCTGGACAAGATTTTAGCGTGGTGTCGCCGATAGACCCCAAAGAGCAATGAATGCTCTGTACAATGTACGTTAGCTAAAAATGTTTGAATGCATTCGGTGGCTACCAATAGACTTGTGTGGCCTGGTGTGTGGGACGCTAATTAAGGAGTTGATTAACGTTATCACTTCTCGGGCTTTTGGCTTCTTTAATTTCGGCATCAATTATTCTCTTTGAACCGACAATACTGCATGCACCACTCGTCGCAACAAGCGATAGAGAGGGCCACCCCGTGACGCGTTTCCAAAGCCCTACTTGTACCAGTTGTGTTGTGCCTCCGACAGGCGGCGACACGGGTCCCACCCGAGCACGACTAGGCAAAGCTACGGTGAAGCAGTGCCGCAGAGTGCGAAGACGCCAACGCTCGGCGAGGTTTTTTTGCGCACGACCGCCGGCCCAACCACCAGATTAACAGCATCCCTGATAAAATTACGCCGGATCCATGATACTGATAAAGAACCGAGGGCACAATGAGTTGCGCAGTGTTAACTACGGCAGGAAGATGTACTCGTGCCCAACTGGCACTCCGGTTGCGCGTCAGGCCCCAGTTGCTCTAGCGCTTTTTTCTTTGGCCGTAGAGGGCGCTATCTGTATTTATAGCTGGTGGAACAAGGAAATCAAGGAAGCTATAACACATAGGCAGCAAGCATCGAGAGAGAACAGGGAGGCCAAGCGAGTGGGAATGCAAGCAGAGGAAATAACTTTGAAGTGGAATTGGTACCGCCTAAAGAAGCTAGAAGAAAAACTTGAACAGTAAAAACTTAAACGGGAAAGTGAGCGATGGGTCTCGAATATACGGACAAATGATAAAGGCCCACCGCGAAAGTTCTGCAACCATGTAAAGGAACTGAGGAAAAAGTCCGAAGAAGTACAACGTCATGTAATAAACGGTGAAGGCCAGGTACTAAAAGGGGAAGAGGCAGTATTTCACATACGCTCAATGATGCAAGAGAAGTTCCGAAAAACGGAGAGAGGACTACAGCATTTAGAAAGTGGGGCAACTAGGGTGCGTAGAGACAGAGAGCTAAAGTTGGAGAATCTAAACTTGAAAAAATCCGAAGAAAATGTTCCAGCTAAAACGGCAGCAGGGACGGCTAAAATTCCTATACGGCTGGTCAACCTACTGGGCCCAAAAAGCAAGGCACAACTGATTCCAGCAATCGAAAAAGTGATCAAAACTAAGCAAGCACCGTACAATTGGCGTAAGAGCAGGATGAAGATGATATATAAAGGTAAAGTAGACAGGGCTGATGCCGATTCATACCGGCCTTTTACAGTTACCTCAGTGGCACACAAGCTGGCAATGCAAGCCATAAAAGCGGAACTGCAGGCGTGTATAGAGGGGAACGGCATACTGGGAGAACTATAAAATGAATTCAGACGGGACAGACGGTTAGAGGACAGTTTATTTGTCCTAACCCATGTATAGAGGTGTCAATTGCTCAGAAGCCACCTATATGGATAGCATTTCTCCATATAAAGGGAGCCTACGAAAACGTAGATGCAGAACGTCTATGGAGCGTACTTGAGCGGGATGGATTCGGCCAGGACTTTATACAGCTGTTGCAGGGAATTTACAATGAGAGTGAGGTGCAAATTACCTGGGAGGACCAAAAGTGCGTGGAACCGGTAGTCACAAATAGAGGTTTAAAGCAGGGTTGTCCTCTGTCGCCATTGCTATTCACGCTGTACATGGCTAGACGAGAAAGAAAGCTTGAAGGCAGTAAAATAGGTTTCAACCTGTGTTATAGCCGCAAAGGACAGTAAGTGGAACAACATATCCGGGGATTGATATATGCAGATGACATAGTACTACTAGCAGATAGCAAACAGTGTTTGCAACAGCTCACAGAAATCTGCGGGGAAGAAGCCACTGAACTGGATTCAGAGTTTAGCACAGCAAAGTCGGGAGTTCTGGTTTTTCATGACGACGCCCGTAACGAATCGGTATTCGTTCAACAAGCAGCAATACCGTGGGTAACGGAATACAAATATCTGGGCATATGGATAAACGAAGGTCAGGCGCATCTAAAAACTCATGAGGAGCATTTAATAACAAAAGGAAAAATAAAAGTCTCTATAATGAAGCACAGAACACTGTGGGGATATAACAGATATGAAGTAGTAAGAGGAATCAGGAAGGGAGTAATGGCAGCAGCACTCACCTTTTCAAACGCAGTAGTGTGCTTCAAATCAGAGATTCAATCAGGACTACAAGTAAATCAGAGGGCCGTAGGTCGATTGGCATTAGGAGCACACAGTAAAACAACAAATGAGGCAGGACTGGGAGACATGGGATGGGCATCCTTCCAAGTGAGAGAAGCACAGAGCAAAATATGTTTTGAAGAACGACTTAGAAATATGGATGATCAGAGATGGGCAGCCAAAGTGTTACGGTATCTTTACACGAAAAGCGTGGACACGCAGCGGAGAAAAAGAACCGGAAGGCTCACGACAAAGTATATGAAACCTGGAAATGCCGGGGAAACGACGAATGCCATAAAAAATGAAGTGAAAGAATCAGAGACAACGACCCGGAAAAAGAGGATGGACGCGAAGAAGTCCTTAGATATCTACAGGATAGGGAAGCAGGAGATCACAGGGGAAAGATTATTCAATAATACTAAAGGGAGTGCATTGCTTTTTGAAGCTCGGGCGGGTTGCTTGCGGACTAAAACGCTTATCCGCGAGCCGGTACAGGAAGAACTATGCGCAGGCTGCGGAAAGGAGCCTGAAACCCGGCGAAATATTGTAGCGGAGCGCAAAAGTATCCGTCCTGTCCTCAGTGAGGGAGCCATCCAGCTTCCGGAGGCCCTTGGCTTT
Source organism: Haemaphysalis longicornis (assembly GCF_048455015.1). Taxonomy (NCBI): domain Eukaryota; kingdom Metazoa; phylum Arthropoda; class Arachnida; order Ixodida; family Ixodidae; genus Haemaphysalis; species Haemaphysalis longicornis. The sequence continues at coordinate 169,734,677 of NW_027526295.1, forward strand.
AAGGTTAGCGGAAACGTGCATTGGACAGCTGTAGAGGTTAGTAAGAGAAGGTTGGAATGTTGGTGGGAAAAGAGCAGAGAACAATCTGGGAAGACATGCGAACAAATAAGTCAGACTAGCACAAAAATTTCGTAAAAGTATTTTTTTCTTTTTTTGTATTATTTTTAATTTATTTTGTTGGTATTTTTGGCGAGGTGATTGTACAGTGGCGTTGCAACTAAGGCTGCTGTGCAACGCCACCCCGTTGCAAAGGGGAAGTTGCTAAGCATCATCATCATCATCATCATCATCATCATCGTCGTCGTCGTCGTCGTCGTCGGAAACACGTGTATTAGCACTTCGCGTACATTTCTGCCTGTGTCTGTTGAACAGCGATTAAACATTTTCCTTTCCATGACTCTGTCGATCTCGTCTTTACGACTACCATGGTTATAAGCGGTCGGTATCTCAATCTTAAATCTATTTGACCGACGTCTCAGCAGGCTCGTAACGCCGAATAAGACGAAATATAAAATAAGCGTATGTCCTGTTATCGAGTGCTACAAAACAAGAATTTCAAACGCCGCGTTAAACACAAGAAACAGTAACAAAACATATTGTATTAAAAGATTCAGTCGATGCAGTGAAGTGTTAGTAAAGGTAAACGTTCGCAGCCCCAGAAAATGGGTGGTAGCATTCGGGCATATTCGAGGTATCAACAAAAAAATTTATTTCAAACGGTGCGTGAAAGACAAGAAAATACTGCAAGAACAGCTCTAATTTAAAGTTTCACTCGTTGCTTGGAAGTGATAGTAAGTTTCAACGTTGAGACATAGAGAAATATTGTGGGGGCATTATAGGGATGATTCTATGTTTGAGCAGACTTCCTCCCAAATCGGCAGCTTCTAAACCGTTATATTTCTTAACCAGAAGTGCGTAATTAGTTTGCACAATATTACGCTTCCCGTAAGTGAGCTAGAAGGGCGCTATTGAGAGCATACGAGAAAATTACGGACCGGGTCTTACATAAATGCCTCGAATACCAGCACAGCCTATAAGTACCCTGAATGCCCATTGTTGTGGGACAATGCGACTTTATTCCTCGCTGCGATTATATAACATGTTTCCTCACCCTGGAGCCATCGCCGAATTCTCAGTTAATTTATATGCGGGCTGGGAATACAAAGACTACCGCAAGACAGCGTTGCGGAATCTCGCAACGGCGCACGTGTGGAGCATTGAATGGGCTGAAGGTCTTTTTGTGTGCTAAATTTATTTTCCTCTCTCACTGCGCTCGCCGTTGTGGTTCAGAAGTTCGTCGTCTGGAGAGGAACCACGTGTAACCTTGCCCTTTAGGAAACTAATATTTGAGTTTTTCCTTCTTGCTTGGTGGGGCGCAATTTTCTTAGTAGAAAAAAAACTGAAATGACCTTATTTCCATGAATTTGCCTAGGGGCGTTGCAGATGGAGGGTTTCTTTGGCGTGCGTTTAAAAAACCTACCTTGAAATTATTTAAAAATAATAAAACGTATCTTCCTTTCAGAGAATAGTCGCATTGCGGTATGGTTGTCTGCGCCTGAAAACCAATGCTCTAAGAACCGGAGATGCGGGCCGGATTCAGTCTCAGGAGCTGCCTTTGTCTTCTCTCTCTCTCTCTTTCTCCCCCCCCACCCTCTCTCTCTCTCTCTCTTTCTCTCTCATTTGGATCCCTACTTTGAGATTTCCAGTATTGTTATAACTAGAGAACTACATACCGGAGCTTAAGGCACAAGAAATCGAGATTTTACGCGGGTATAATAGGCACTGAAAAGTGCCATTTAGGCATTTATAGGCACCAAACACTATCGCTTAGGCACATATCGGCTCAATTCGTGTTTACTTCGGCAGCACATTTTACGACAAATCTTTTATTTGCATTAAGAACGGTGGACAAAATCTTGTACTGTGAGCAAGTAATGTTATTTTCTTCGGGAAAATTAGTCACACTGGAGTTTTTATTTCTAACAGATCTGCCTGAAATGCAAGGTGATTCGGCAACAAAAGAAAAACCTAAAAGCTATGACAAGCCATACCCATCTCAATGATTTGCGGCTTGAAGTCGTACCTCATTTCAGTGAATAATTGTGCGCGAACCAATAATACTCATCGTTCACTAAAGTTGGGGAAGCGTGCTTGTACTTCAGGACGCTCCATGCCCTTATTACATCTGGAATATGGGAATATTTGTGGCACCCGCCTCGGTGGCTCAGTGGCTTTGACGTTGTGCTGCTGAGCACGAGGTCGCGGGTTCGATCCCCGGCCGCGCCGGCCGCTTTTCTGATGGAGGTGAAAAGCAAAAACGTCCGTGTGTACGAGATTTCGGCGCACGTTAAGGATCCCCAGGTGGTCAAAATTAATCCGTAGCCCTCACTACGGCGCACCTAATCGCCTGCGTTGCGTCGGCGCGTTAAACCCAACAATCAATCAATGGAGGTCAGAACCTTCGGTAGTTCTTTTAGCACAGGGAATCCAGGAATTTTATATCAGACAGGAATGACTCTATCAACAATCGGTCCTTGGGGAAATGGTGACGCATCTGTCCTGGACCTTCGAAATGAGCTCAGCTTTCTTAGTCAGACTGGCGCCCTAGCTGGCAGCTGCGAAAATGCTTTCTGTTAAGAGTGTGGAATAAGCACACGAATGTGCCAAGACCTGTTCAAGTGCAGCGTGGTGTAAATAATTGTGGCTACGCCGCTTTAGTCGTCTGCGATGCTGTTAGTATCACCGGCGAGGCTTTTTGTAGTAGTTTTCCGGCCTTAGCCGAGTTTTATAAGACTTATTTAGGGGCTCAGAGAGTAGCGGCACAATCAGCGACTACTGCTTGAAGACACAACTGCAGACCGAAGAAGGATGCTCACTTAGCATGTGTTATTTCCCACACAATTCGACGCAGAATGTAAATTCTGTACTCAACCAGACACTCTACGCCACATAGTATGTGAGCGCGTCAAGAACCCAGACCTGCCAGCCCCTTTTACTTCCCCTACCCCTGAGCAGTGGGAGATACTGCTGTCGAGCTCCCTCCCTCAAGATCAACTTCTGCTGGTCGAGAGGGCCAGTCCAGCCGGGACGGCACATGGTTACTTGAAATGAGGAATCACCCCACCTAAACGCTCAATAAAAAAAGTTTTGTCTCTCTCTCTCTCTACTCACTGCAGGTATTTATTCGTTCAGAGAGCAGAACGGCCAGATGAGTTCTTCACAGCACCGATGAATCCCAAAGATAGTATAAGGAAATGCAATAATTCCATACAAATTACTCAGGTATTCTGTTCTGCAGAACCAGACGACTAGGGAAGCTGCGGGAGTAACACCATTCAGGAACTGTAACATGTACCGATTATCAATATTAGACAGCACGCAACAATCTCTCCAACTAATTTCCTTATTGCTAGGGTTCCAAATCTCTCCAGGATGTGCATTCCTATAATCTCCGTTTCTCGTTCTTTCGTCGTCCTACACGTGCAGCATCTTGTCGTCCGGCGGCGTTCCCTGAATCGGCAGGTGACTGTGCATGTGTTCTCGGCGTCACCTTAAAACTTTGGTGTGTCAGGTTTGCACGTGCTGTTTTCCCCTAGGAGGCGTGAATGAGTGAAAAACTTTATTAAACGAGAGGCCATTGGGCCCTGGGGGGAGCAAGGATGAGGGAAAAAGGGGAAGGGCACAACTCGCAGAATGAACACAGTTGCAGTATTGGGGTCCTAATCACAAAATGAACACATTGAAGTCAGTCAGTGGCACCAAAATGCACAGCTCACACTTAAATGTACAGTTCACACACTAGACAATGCGGTTCAAACTGAAAACAGTGCACGCTGCAGTCAGTTCACATTGTAGGTAGAACGGGGAAGTCTACCAGGCCGTTACACTAATTTGTAGAGTCCGTTTTCAAGGGCGTACTCGGTGATTGCTTCTAATGTGATGGGATCGTCACAAACCCGACTAACATGTTCCTGTTCAGTCGCAGGGGCGGGACCTAGAGTTAAAAGCTGGTGGCGATTACGGTCGAATGATGGCCAAAGCCAAATTAAGTGATAAAGATTTGGTGTGCCTTCACGACTACAGTGGGGGCATCGGCGCAATTCGGATCCTGCTGGAGCTGTCCATTTATAAATAATGGGGGGGGGGGGGGGGGTGTACGCTGCATTCGCATACACTTTATTGGCGAATACTTCCCCCGGACGCGAGAAGCGCTTGAGAGGGGCAAGGATGCCAACAGGAGTTTCTGCCTGTATCGCGTTCATTTTCTTCTTTCCTTTTTTTTTATTGCGATAGCAATGGGTAGGCCACATGGGCAAAAGTTTTCGCCGTTGGTCTACGGACACAGCGCATTAGAAGGACATAAAACAAAACATATCGTGTGGAAAGGGGTTAACATCGGCGAGGTGGCGGCGGTGTCATTGCATACGGGCTCGGCTCATGTGGCGAGGTCGAGGTGGCGGTGGCTCGTGCACTTTTAAATGCAGAGCATTTCAGTAACTCACGATGTCACCCGCATTGACGTCCGTAGTCCGCACCGCACCCCTCCCTACTAAATAAAAAAAAACACTATCCGGCGCCCGGTTTCGACCCCTCGACCCTGCGAGCGGAACGCGATGTACATGGTACTCTACCCACTCGCCACAAAGCCGACACAGAATGGGACGCTACCAACGCGCCTTATATCGTTGACTCATTCAAATTACTGCTGACGAGCGCTCTCTCGTCAGCAGTTGCCACAAGTGCAACAACATTAACGTAACGCAAACTACTTAACGTCGTGCGCCCCCGGAAATGCTCTGCATTTGATCGTGCCCCTCGCGAGGGGGATGTTTCACTGCGTCTTCTCTCGGTCGCGGGACCCGTGGCGGCATCTGGCGGAGGCGCGGCACAACTCGTAGCACTTTCTTTGAAAAAGCGCCTCGAAAGCGCTGCAAATATGAAATAGGGATGACGCGCTTTCGAGGCAATCCGCCGACGCTGCTCCTTTGTGTACAGACTCGGCGGCGAGCGTCCCGGGATTCTGGTGCCGACCGAACCCCATTTCAAAGGTGCTTGTGCGTTTTGCCCGAAGACAGGGTGGCTCATGATCATCTGCACGTTTCTCTCTAGGTAGGCTGTCCTGTTTGCCAGCTCGGTGACCGTTGCATGTAAAGTTTCGATGGAGCTCTGCATGGTGCATAGCATGCTCTTTATGTCACTGATCTCCCCTTGTACCTGGCCTTCGGGGCCTCCCTCCTGTTTGCATTGCTGCGTTTGTCTGGCACGGGTCGCAGATTTTTTTATAACGGGAAATGACGAACACTCCACTGCGCGCTTCTGAAGCGAGAACAGTTGACATCTTGCCAGGGGAAGTGAATACCCACGGTGCTGTCAGGTCGGGTAAAACCCTGAGGTTGCTTCGCGAAGCCGGACGGAAGTTGGTTCAGGCGGACAAAGAAGGGGGATTCGCAGTTTTACCGTCCACCCTCTACAAAGAGAAGGCGGGGGACGCTATGCGTGCAAATTTTCGTCTGGTTAATGAGGTCCAGCCAGCTAAGGTGAAGAAGCGGGCAATGCAACTTTGCAGCGACTCGGGACTTGAAAAACTGACTGCGTCGGTCAAGAAAAGCAGTGTCTTGAGCTTGACAGTCTTCTTCTCCGCGAAGACGCACAAGGAAGGATGCCCGTTCAGGGTCATTGTCAGTGAACGAGGGGCATGGCAGCACTCCATAGGTCTCTACCTCCAGCGGTCCCTCTCTGTATTGACAGTAGACGACCCGTTCCTCGTCAGAAGCCCGAGAGAAGTTGGCGCCTTCCTAAGCACCCTTGGCAATAAGAGGGTTGGAGCCTTCTCGGTGGACGTGAAGGACCTATATTACTCTTTACCTCACGACCCGATCTGCGAACCAGTGAGTGATACCATCGACAAGCACGGCATAATCCGTTTTCAGAATTCATGTGGCACCACCGTTTCCGCCTTTCTTGAACTGTTGAGGTTCTACTTACGGTCCACATTTGTTGAGTATGCTGGGGACCTATACACCCAAAAGGAAGGCGTCTGTATTGGATCGTGCCTGGCCCATGTGTTGAGCGATTTGTTGCTTGCCAGCGTGGACAGGAAGTTGCAGAGTGTCATTCCTCAAAATGGTGTTTTCAAGACATTTCGCTTTGTTCACGATTTCCTGGTGATATTTGAGGTTGACAAAAAGACGATCAACGAAGAGGCTCAAGATATTTTTGCTACGTTTGAGTCCCTCCATGAGCTTTTGTTCTAACCATGGAATTACCCTTTGACGGCCAGCTGAGGTTCCTGGACCTTGCGTTGACATTCAGTAATGAGCACACGTGCTGGGAATATGTGCCTAGGTCCCAAAAGGGCCTTTTACCGCTCAGTTCGGCGCACAGCAAGCTTGTCAAGAGGGGAGTTGCCATGGGGGTTCTTACAAATGCTCTCAACAGGTCCTGTCCTCATCAGGTACAACACAGTTTCGACGCCCAGGTCCGCCGCCTGAACTCTGCCGGCTACCCGAGTGACCTTGTGTGCGCTTTAGCGTCGAGGTTGTTGCGCGCGCTTTCCTCAAGAGTTCCAGAGAAGAGCCCTCAGAAGGAGCGACAAAAAACAGCGGTGATTCCGTTCCGTACGTCCACGGCGTCAGCCATGCCCTCAAGAAGATTGTAAGTAAGGCAGATGTTCGGCTGGCATTCTCTGCACCTAAAAAACTGGGCCGATTGTGCAAGCGGGTCAATGCTGAAACACCGAAGGCAAGCACATTCGTGAAAAAACACATGAAACGCTATGTTGAATGTGTGGAAAACGTCGTAAACGAAATTCCTTTGTCACCGTGTGGCCTCACTTACATCGGGCAGACAGGCCGCTACCTCAATGATCGCCTGAGGGAGCATGCCAACAATGTAAGGACGTCATCAAGTACCACCTTTGCAACGCATTGCGCTTCCTGCGGCTGCGCCCCCCTCTTCCTTGACTGCATGATTCTCGCGCGGTATCCTGGACGAAGAGAGCGGGAAATCTTTGAAGCGTTCAAGATCAAAAAGAAAGGAGGTGCTTGTATTAGTGAGGCATCAGTTTCCCTTCTGGAAAAGGAAATGCTGTACCTATCTTGAACTTTAGACTTTGTATCGGCACGTGGCGGTTCATGTTTACGAGATATCGTGTTTTTTTTCGATGTGATATCTCCTAGGGCATTATCGGTCCTTCTGTTTTTTTTTTCCTTTTTCTATAAATATGTTTTCTGCTGCAATAAAGCGCTCAGTTGTTCGTCAGCGCCTGTGGTTTAGTCTTACCTTTCTTCGTCCCGTCGTTTGCGCTGTTTTTCTTAGAGAACTGATCAATACCGTTATTTCCATCATCATTGTGTAGGTGCATCGTAGCCTGTCTCCTAAAACCACCTCAACAGGGTTACTGCTCGACGGCATTTTCTTGTGCTGGAGAGGGGCGAGGGCACCGTTATAACAAGGGGGGAGTTTTGACAAGGCGTTATCCTGCATGGTCATACGAATTACACAACATATATAAACGGAGATTAGTTAGAAATTCATAATTTTCACTCGTAAATCAACCGCGGGGCGTAATGAGTTGCAAAATCATTGATTAACAAAGCGTTCTTATCTTTTTTGGCCCCACGGCAGACACCACGAGCGTACTAGTTTGATTGCAGGGAAGCAATTTTCATGACGTACCTCCCATGTACGTATGCAAAGGCAATTTTGTTAAGACAATGTGATTAATAGAAATCACTTTAATTGAGGCAGCAGCAGGAGCGCCTCACCTGTGAAAAAACAGCAGCCGCCGGCATTTCGCATTTACCCCCAATTCCCGCAGTCGCTCCTCGTAATATATCAGAAAAGCCGCTGCAAGGTAAATATAAATGGTAGCGAAGCTTCGGGCGAAAAGCGGTTCAGAACCTATTGTCAGCGACATCAACATGGGGGGTTATGGGAGTAGCGATTGAAGCGCGACTAGGTGAGGAGGGAACAAACACTAATAACGAAAAACCAAGTTTTATTGAACAATAAAACAATATTCATATTTTACGAACAATATTTATTTCTCAGTCTCATTTATGTAGGCACAGTGTGCAAATAATTTATGAAAACGTTGTTCATTTTCTAAAACCTTTTTTGTGGCGCCCTCTGAAAAATGGCACATGTCATTGCTCTGTGATGCAGTCCTTGCAGTGTTCGGAAAGGTGCGCCTTAAGTTCGTCTGCTAGGAAACGCCCCTCACATGTTTTGGTGGTGCGCATTCGCATTCGTTTTTTCTTGTTAATTTGGTGCGCAATTAATTCTTGCTGTGCGTGGAGTTGCGAGGTGCATGCGTTGTATCGTGGGTGGACACGTTTAATACCGTGCCCGGCGGGCACCGTGTCTTACGGGATGATGCTGCCAACGGTTGGAGCGGAGCGCTTGTCTCGGTACCTACGGAAACGATGTGCTGTACAAGGTTGCAACAGCAACTCCCGTACGCCTGGCGTTTCACTGCACCATTTTCCTCTCATTTCCACAGGTAACGCAAAACTATAGCAGTGTTAATACGTGCACGGGGGTTGTGTAAGGGGACGTGGCGGTGATTCGAAAAAAAATGGGTCTAAAGCTTTGTTATATCACAGTTATCTGTTGATTTCACCTCAGGTTGGCTCGGAGCAAGTGGTGTCAATTACTCTAGGACTTCTCAGCGTATTCAAATAGCGCAAATACTGTGCGCCACTCGAATTCAAACGATTCGCTTTAATTGTCTATCTCAGTGCCTTCTCTATTGCATTAAAACGCTTGTAGTGATCGCTGCTTCCCGCGCTTGTATGCGCAAGCAATATTTCCATCGCAGTACTGTGTTGTGCTGCTCCGAGCTGAGATCTTCCCTGCTATGTGTTTTTACTTACTGCCGTCGCTTTCTTTTGCATTGATCCAGTTTTTTCTCTTTTTACTTATCTGTTGCGACACTTGCCTATACAATGCAACCAGGAAATTGCAGGCGTGAATCTTTCGTGAAGTTCTGTAGAAACCCATTTCTAATTGATAAGACGCTGGGACAGCTGCGGTGTGCTCGCTGCACTTTCGTGAATCGGCATTCCTGCGGCCCGGTTTTCTGCGTCAAGATGCAGTGCCTAGTTCTTTTCTCTTGTTTGGAAGTAGTTCTGCTGTTGAGGCTTTCATTGCTCATAATGCTATGTGTTACGGGTAAATTCAACTTTTCGGCGCGTAAAGAAAATCATAATGCATGTAGTGCCCACGAATCTTTTGTACTTATTTGTATACGTGCTGATTTTGTACAGTGTGGTAAAGTTGTGTTATGTTTATCCTGAAATAAAATTCAAATGTCTTGATTATAGCATGGCTACGCGTTATTTCTTCTCTTAGAACTGAAGTACACAAACCGAGCAAGCATTATATAACCTTGATCTATTCTTAAGGCGCGCATGCAACCTGCGTATGTGCGACGCGCAGTGGCGTTGGTAGAAATTTGTATTGCGGTGAGTAGGGGGCACGTTTTTGATAGGAAGAGGAGGGGGGGGGGGGTGCAGAGTGGTGGAGTGCCATCTTGTGCTCTGTATCCCATGGCAGAAAAAAATAATTCTAGGAGGAGGGGGGGGGCTACGTGCCTGGTTCCCGGTTTGGCACCCGCTGCAATCAAGGTAAACAACTGATTTCTTTTATACAGCAGTGTAAGTAATGAATACAGAATAAAGTTTCAGAGAAAATGCAAGCCGTTTTTATCAAAACCGAGGCGAATCATACGACAGTATTCTTCATTACGTTTCTCTAGTCACGAGTCTCTTATAGTTAAGCTAGCGTTGAATTGAAGCACACACGTCAAGGGCTCGCCAACTTGCGTCAGATGGCAATGACATGAGCCCTCAGCGATCACAGGCCTACTAAAGTTATTATGAAGTCAAATTTTCGCGCTAATGCCACCAAAATGACGTCATTTTTTGACCGGATCTTGCGTCACATCCGGGTTATTTTTTGTTCCGCCGGAAGTGTTCCCTCCTCACACAGATGGCGCTAAGCCCCACGAGCAGCTTAAGAGCCGCCATTTTCTGAACGTATGGGCTTCTATGGAAGCTTCGCTACCAGTTATATGCCGCTGTGTGATTTCCACGTAACGGTGTCGCGTTGCATGTCTTACAACGGGGCTGCAGGCTACTCCGCTTGCTCTGCGAAGCTAAATCCCGGTTTCAACTACGCTGGTTATTCCGTCCCCTGACGCCAGAGGCGTAGCCAGGGAGGGTGGGGAAAGACGGGGGAGGGAAGAGGAGGGGAGAGGGGGGTTCAGCGTCAGAACACTCCCCGAAATGTCCTGAGCGATGCATTTGCCCTCTGTCCCATCCAAATTTTAAACTTTTTTTCGTCCACGCTCTTTACACTTCGCATCGGTATCTAACTATATAAAAACAAAATTTGAAAACTAGATAAGAAAATGAAAATGAAATTATGTTTGCGCCAGGCTGTCTGTCCTTTAGGCGTTTTTTTTTTTTGTCGGCGACGTATAACACCCCCTAGAAATGTTCTGGCTATAAGCCACTACCTGACGCTCTAAGCTGTTAGGTCGATACAATGACTACTTCTTCCTTGACTACTTCTTCCTTGGTACTCCTTCCTTCAGTGGTCGGTATACAATTGCAACTTCTTCCTTGACTACTGCAACCTTGGTACTCGTTCCTTGACAGGTCGATACAATGACTACTTTTTCCAAGTGCTAGCCCCGGCGTCGAACTCATGATGGCGGCCCCATACCTGCGGAAACCGCACCCTTTATCAAAGAGCCCACTGACTGTATTTGGGCACGCGAACGTTTAACAGACGCATTAAAAAACTCGGTTACTCCAACACATTCATTCAAGAAGTCGGTAGCAATCCAGGGTAGACGTGGAGTTTACAATATTATCTTCATCTAGGCGTACCTTCCCGGAACCACGCCTCCTTTTCTTGGCGGCAGTGACACATCAGCACGTATCTATCCGATCGAACCCTCAGGGGCAGTGATTTCAATGAGGGGAACCGGTCATGGTGCTATGGCGGGTGTAGCCCGAAAGAACCCATTCCCGTTTGACCCCTTCCCGTTTGAACCCATTCCCGAAACGCCCTTCCCGCTTGACCCGTGCCGTGTGCGCCCGTTCCCAAAACGCCCTTCCCGTTACAACCCGCTCCCAAAACACCCTTTTCATTTGAACCCGCATCGTTGCAACGCATTTGAATTTCTGAAAATATGCGTTACCGTTTTCGAAACTGTCCCCCAAAATGCGCTTACAAGCAATTGATGGGCCATGCACTAAAAACTTGTATGCAGCAATTTTTCCGGAATCGACCGATATTTCTACCCGATAAATGTTTCCGAATGTCTTAGGCCGATACTGCCCTCTTGACAAAATATTTGTAGCTGCGAAAGTGTACTAGAAAGATACCCAATATCTCGAGCGATGCACGAATTGGATTTTTATGCAGTTGGTGTCCGTACGTGCGGCTGAAATTTATTTATCAGCCGCTCTTATGCTCATTGTTTGGAGCGTAGCTTTGTCTTCGGGTTCGAGAGATTTATGGATCAAAGTGCCTTTCCTACGTGAGTAATGGGCAGATATTTTTTTTTTATTTACCGATTCTTTACGGCCTGGTCGTGCTCATGCAGGAGTGAACATTAAAACACATCAGTATTGGTTGGCGTCGTTTAAAAATGCCCCACACAAATAAGTAAAAGACATAAATATGTAATAGACGCAAAGGTTCCGAAAAAACAAGAATATGCATTCGTAATGTATTCCAATTTTAAAATACGGCGATTCAACCAGAACACGTATTTACAATAAGTGGGGAAAATTCTTCTAACGATGCTGAGTTCACTGTTCGTTCAGTTAACTTATTCCAGTAAGAAATTGCCCGAGGAAACAAAGAGAGCTTTCGAATAGTAATTCAGCTGATTGGCTGCCTAATAGTCTTACTATGATGCCTTCTCGCCGAACGCCTGAAAGGCCCTTAGAGGCAGTATTCTCGCGACAATTTCAAGTTTCTGTAATAAAGAAAATTTAGGCTAGAGACGACCCTGCGCTGCTTCAGTTTCTGAAGGTTTGCCTTATTATGCATATTGAGTACGCTAGAGTGAAGAGAATAAACAGAATCAATAAAACGCAAAGCTAACTTTAAATTTTCGCCGCTTCTCATGACTGCGATTTTTTATAGCCAGATGTGGCATATGTATCAAGATACATAGGGTTACTTTATTTTTATACATCTTTTTATCTTTTATAGTTTTCATCTGTTTCTTTTCGACATTGATGTACACTTGCGCTATTATAACGATTAAATGTGTTAGTGCGCCAAATGCGATTTCTTTTAAAATGAGGGTGTTTTTGCGATTTTTTATTTGTCACTTCTGCGGCGCCTTTCTGGTCTTTTTGATTTTATCATTTTTTGGTTTGTTAATTTAAAAGATTTGTTTATTAATTTGTTAATTGTGAATTTGTTTGTTAGGCATTGTTAATTTAACAGATTTGTTAACTGGTATGACGAATTGTAACCAAATGTCGTCGTCTCTAGATTCAAAAAGTGAAGCCCAGGTTTGAAAAGCAGTCGAGGCCCCGCCGCGGTGGCTTAGTGGCTAAGGCGTTGCGCTGCTGAGCACGAGGTCGCGGGTTCGACTCCCGGCCTCGGCGGCCGCTTTTCTGATGGAGGCGAAAAGCAAAAACGCCCGTGTGTACGAGATTTCGGCGCACGTTAAAGATCCCCAGGTGGTCAAAATTAATCTGGAGCCCTCCACTACGGCGCGCCTCATCGCCTGCATTGCGTCGGCGCATTAAAACCCTACAATCAATCAATCAATCAAATCAATCGAAAAGCAGTCGAGGACTCTGGATGTACTGAGTATGCTATCGCAGCGGCTGTGAACAAACGGAGATAAATGAAAAACAATATGAAAATGTTTTTATAACGTTTTATAAAGTGGGTGCGTTAGTCCGGGAACGGGCTACATAGGAAAATACGAAACAGGAAGGTTCTTTCGCCCCGGGTTGAAATGGAAAAGAACAAACGGGAAGGTTGAAATGGGAATGGGTTCAAACGGGAACGGGCCAAGTGGGAAAGGGCGAAACGGGAAGGTCGTTTTGCGCCGGGTTGAAATGGGACGGAACAAGCGGGAAGGGTGAAATGGGAATGGGTTCAAACGGGAACCTCCCGCTATGGCACGTTGTCCCGAGGCAACACGCTGGCCGGTCAGCAGAAAGAGCGATCTACTGACTAGAAAATGACTTCAATCTCCCAATCCGCACTGCCCTCCGCTGGGGCAACAAGACATGACGCTATACCTCAAGTGTGGAATTGCCGAGTTTGTTCAGTATCCGCAGCGTGATCGTAATGTGCTAGGAGTTGACCATAAACCACTGTCGACGACGCTCAATATGAAAGGATGTAGGGCGCGTTGTATGCTAGGACGAGTTCTGACGGCTCTACGCTGACAATACCGCAAAAGCTCCCTTGTAGGAGAGGGCGGTGCACGCATTTTAAACCAATAAGACCAAGAAACTCTTGATATGCGGGCTTCGCGACTATGAAAGGGGTTAATAGAGATATCGTGGTCTCATACGTGATCAGCATCACATGTGAGTGGCTGTCAATGTCCCAGGTCACTGTAGAGACGGCGATGAAGCCAGCACTGTTCTTAGTTCGATGAGCGAACAGGCCTACGCAAATTGTGTACATATAGTCTACCTCAGGGAACGGTGTATAGACAGGGAGCAGTTTCGGACGTACAATGCGTGGGTCCGGCCGCTGGGAAACTGTTGGATGTCCAGTAAAAAGTGCAGACTCATTCACAGTTTTACCGAGTCCGCTCTTCTGCACCGTTTATAACCCCTGTTCAATTCCTTCCCACCTTTATTTATGTCAGTGAGCCATATTCTGTAATGAATGTCAAAGGGACCCTGAAGATTTCGGCGAGATTTCGGCGCACGTTAAAGATCCCCAGGTGGTCAATATTAATCCGGAGCCCTCCACTACGGCGCGCCTCATCGCCTACGTTGCGTCGGCGCGTTAGACCCTACAATCAATCAAAGGGACCATGAAGAGGTAATAGAAATTGGTTAGGTTTAAAGATCTAGCCTTTAGTAACTTACTCAGCTTTTGTAGCACGAAAGACGATTTTTAAAACAAGTAACGCAAGAAATATTGAGAAACCTAAATTTCCGCGCTACAGTAGCGTAATACGACTTACGATGCGCAAGCCTTTATCGGTTTGTTAACTTTGCGTTAGCATTCAGGTGATACGGTGAAAGTGAACTGGAGGCCCAACGCAATCACTCAGCCAAGTTTCGTAGCATTGGCCTGGGTAGGCGGCTCCCAATCACACAAAGAAGACTCTGTGACGCAATCAAGAACTCGCCGGAATGTGGCGGTGGTGTCACCACTGCCTCACCTGTTTTCATTGACATTTGAATTATTCCTGACGGAGACGAAAAGCGGCGACGCCCGTGTGTTCGAGATTTCGCCGCACGTTAAAGATCCCCAGGCGGCCAAAATTATTCCGGGGCCCTCCACTGCGGCGGGCCTCATCGCCTGCGTAGCGTTGACCGCGTTAAGCCCCACAATAAATGAATAAATAAATAAATAAATAAATAAATAAATAAATAAATATCTCGATAATTTTTTTGAACTTTGCGATAAAATTGGTAACACTGCTATCGGGACAAAGAAGTCGTTTTAATGAAACAGATTCGTATGTTGTCTACACAGCCCCTTTAGGTCATACTCACCAGCTCTGAATGTAGCGTATGTCTGGTGCCTCAAGCAAAATAATCAGTCGGTATACGCGTACGCACATGGGTCCCGAAGCGTGTTCAAAGCAACTTTATCCTACTCCGTATACCCGCCCTGGTGCGTTCCGAATAAGCCTAAAAAGGCATTGAAGACTGTTAAGGTGTTACGCTGTGTGCCAGGTTTAATGAATTTCGATCATACCACAAGTATATGCATTTTTCAGGGAAACGATTCTCGAATAGTGTGAATGCAAAACAAAAAGAACGTTCTCCCAAGAACGGTGGCACCGTCAAACCCATCACCGCAATGGCCTCCTTATTAAATTATAACAAGAAGCTTTTGTGTACTCACTGACGCCGTTGTGTTCTCACTGAAGCCACACCCGACATTCCCTGCTACGCCGTAGGTAGTGCCGTCATTACAGTGCGAAAATGTTAGGCGGGCTCAGGCTCAGGCTGGTTTCCACAAGTTTCGAGCAACCCTCGTGAGAACTGGAAACACGAACTTACACCGGCGCGGCTCGGCCCCCTTTGCAGACGTGCATGCCGAGGCAACAACGAACTGAAAGAGCTGTAGTTTGATTGTTGGGTTTTAACGCGCCGACGCTTCACAGGTCATGAGGCGCGCAGTAGTGGAGGGCTCCGGATTAATTTTGACCACCTGGGGATCTTCAACGTGGACCGAAATCTCGATCACATGGGCAGTTCTGCTTTTCGCCTCCGTCAGAAGAGCGGCCGCCGCGGCCAGGAATCGAACCCGCGCCCTCGTGTTCAGCAGCACAACGCCTTAGCCCTGATCTACCGTGGCGGGCGAAGGACCTATAGCTCATTTGGACCTTAACACAAATTGGCATGCATTTTTTCGCTGGATAATTTTTGTTGATTATAAAAGGTAAGAAGAGAAATATGTAAATGTTTATGTTGTAGTAGTAGTAAACGTTTATTGGAGCAAAAGGGAAAGGGAAAAGGGTGGTGGTGAAGCGTCCCTAGTCCAGGATGCCTCTCGACCGGGCCGACTCAATGGCCCGAGAAACCAAGGCCCTCTGGCGGGCCGGGTCCGGGCTGGTCAGCTCAGTCTCCCACTGCTCCGGGGTGGGGAAGGGGGTGGGTTAGGGGAGTGCGGACAGGAGTATACGAGGTGGAATGTGTTGAGTGGGGTGTCGCAGTGTTGGCATTGACGGGGGTAGATAGTGGGTGTGATCTGGTGGAGGATGACGTGGTTGTAAAAGGTACCGGTCCGAAGGCAACGATAGATTATGGCTTGCTGGTTGTTTAGGGAGTGGTGTGGAGGGGGTAGACTCGGCGGGTAAGGGTGTAGTGGGACAGAAGGGCATTGCGCGTATTATCAATAGGAATTTGGAGGAGGTCGTGGTCGTTCGTGCGGGGTGATGGTATCACTTGACCTTCCGTGGAGAATGCCCGGAAGTGTAGAGCTCGGGCGGTGGCGTGGGCCGCTTCATTTTACAGAAGGCCGGAGTGTCCGGGAGTCCAGACGATCGTAATGGTGGTCTTGTCAGGTAGACACTGGAGGAGTGGAATGGCCTGGGGTGGGGCTAGATTCGCCTGGTAGAGGCGGCATGCCTGCTGTGAGTCGGAGACTACAGTGATGGCATGGGTGGTGGCTGCGAAGGCGATTGCCAGAGCTTCTGCCGTCTGTATTTTGTTGGTGTGCGTGGTGACAGCCGTGGAGATTCGGCCAGCGTGATTTAGGGGGACCAAAGTTGTGCGTCGAGCGCAGGAGTCATAGGCGACGTCAGTGTAACGGACGTGGGGGTCATCTGCTAGCTTCTTCATGAGAAAGCGGACCCGCGCTTCCCGACGGCCTCTGTTGAAGGTGGGATGCATAGGTCGTGGTATGGGGGAAACGTGGATACGGTGCTTGATGGTAGTTGGGAGGCGCTGTGGTCGGTCTTGATTTAGCGGTGCAGGGTAGCCGAGCGTGCGGAGAACGGAATGGCCAGTTGGCGTTAAGCTGAGGGGTTGAAGTTGGGAGTTTCGCTGAGCCTCCACAAGCTCGCCAAGGACGTTGTGTATGCCCAGCTTGAGCAGTTTGTCCGTAGAAGTGTAAATGGAGAGGCCAAGAGCCGTTTTGTATGCTTTACGAATGAGGGCTTCAATTTTAGCGGTTTCTTGTGGTCGAAGATTGAGGTACGGTGTGGCATAGGTGATTTTGCTGATCAGGAGAGCTTGGACCAGACGACAAATTTCCCATTCAGTGAGGCCGTGATGTCGGCTGCGGATTCTGCGGATAAGATGGGTTAGGCGAGTAATGGATGTCTGGAGTTGCAGAATGAGCGCTGTACCCGTGCCGTCCCGATGGAAGGGGACGCCGAGGACGCGGAGGGTGGTCACGGAGGGGATAAGGTCACCTTGAATCGACACTTCAGGATCAGGTGTGGGAGGAGGAGGGCGGCCACGTGATCGGGCCCGCAGGATGAGAAGGGCTGATTTGGCAGGTTCACAGGTCAGGCCCCTGGGACGTAGGTAGTTGACGGTGGTGTCTACAGATTTTTGGAGGGCGTCTTGCTGTTCTCCACTGGAACCAGAGGTAGTCCAGAAAGTAATGTCGTCGGTGTATATGGCATGTTGAAGGTTGGGTATTTTGTTCAGAAGAGTAGGTAGTTCAAGTAACGCTATATTGAAAAGTAGGGGGGATATTACAGATCCTTGCGGTGTCCCTTTAGGAGGTGTTCTGATGATGGCCGAGGTTAGACTTCCGAGCTTGATAGTAGCCGTGCGCTCTCGGAGAAACGCTGCAACGTAGTTGAAGGTGCGAGACCCGCAGTGGGTGGTGTTGAGGTTGTCTAGAATCGCTTGGTGAGTAACGTTGTCAAATGCGCCTTTTGCGTCCAGCGCAAGGATGGTGCGAGGCGTGGTGCGGCTGAGATGATCTAGCACCTGCTCCTTAAGTTGTAAAAGAATGTCCTGCGTTGACAGTTTGGCGCGAAAACCAAACATTGTCAGTGGGTATAAATGCTTTTCTTCGAGGTAGTCGGTGAGGCGGTGATGTACAAGTCCCTCGAACAGTTTGCCAATGCATGAGGTAAGGGCGATCGGACGTAGTGATGTTAGCGAAACAGGTTTGTGGGGTTTCGGGATTAAATTAATTTCCGAATGCCGCCACTGCTCTGGAATAGTGCCCTTCGTCCAGTGAGTGTTGAACAGTTGCAAGAGGGAGTCGAGGTCAAGGATGTCGAGGTTACGAAGGAGGCGGTTTGTAATACGATATTTGCCAGGTGTGGTGTTACGTTTCAGATTAGTTAATATGGCCTGTAATTCTTCCATGGTGAACGGGGCGTCAAGTGCAGGGTTGGGATTGCCGGTGTAAGTCTGGTGGGGGGAGAGGGGTAGGTTGCGGGCGCGCCGAAGAGGTTCGTCTGAGCTGCATGGAGCAAATCTCTCGGGTGAAGAGAGCTGTTTCGAATAAGCCTCTGTATTTGGTGGTTACTTTGGGTACGGGAGGTGGTGCTGTCAAGTAGGTGGCGAAGTAGGTGCCAGGTACGTTTAGAGCTTAGCGTGCCTTTGAGTTGGTCGCATAGCGAGAACCAGTTCTGCCGATGAAGCGTGTAGGCATATTCCTTCGCTTGGATAGAGAGGAGGGCAATGCGTTTCTTGAGTGTTTTATTGTGGCGCTGATGTTTCCAGCGTTTAGTGAGGTTGCGGCGCGCCTCCCAGATATGTAGAAGGTGGCCGTCGACTGCTGGGTGATCGTCGGTAAGTGTCACTTCGTGAGTGTAGCGCTTGAAGTTTTGTTCCAGTGCCTCCGTCCAGGCATTGAGATCATCCATAATGGGGGGAAGGGCCTTGGCGTCCTTTCTGAAGGAGGGCCAGTCTGTTAGTTTGGCAGTGCCTCTGCTGAGCGGTTTCTTTTGCACAGGCAGCTGTATGGTGATGATATAATGATCTCTGCCGAGGGTTTTCGAGTGACAGGTCCAGTTGGTCTGAGGGCAATTCCGGGACCATGTGAGGTCCGGAATGGTGTCACGAGTGACACTGTTGCCGATTCTAGTGGGCATAGAAAGGTCATTTTGTAACACAAGGTCGTGGTTGTGTGTGGCTCGGATTAAGGCTGCACCTTTTTTCGTGGCCCGTGGGTACCCCCAAGCAGGGTGAGGGGCGTTGAAGTCCCCTAGGACGAGGAGGGGATCACGTTGCGAGATTCGAGTGGCAGCGTGGAGAAGTTCCTCGATCGCGTGGAAGTTCTGTCTGGGAGGGCTATATATGTTTAGGATGTACGTGCTCGGGTGGAGTGGTTGACGGGGCAGCAGTTCGACAAACGTGTTGGGGATGTCCTGATCGAGCGAATGCGCCTGGGCAGGAAGGGAGCTGTGCACCAGTACTGCCGTCCGATGAAGGGTGTCTTGCGTGTAGGTTTGGTATCCAGGAAGAGTAGGGTGAGGAGTGTCTGTTTCTTGCAGCGCTAGGACATAGGAGTGAGACAAGGTGAGGTAAAGTGCTAGCTGAGATCTCTTGTTGTTGTAGGAGCGACAGTTCCACTGTAGTATGGAAAGTCGGTCGTCTGGCGGTTTAGTCATAATACGGGTGATGCTTGGATTTCTTGGGGAGATGAGAGGAGTGAAGTGATTCTGAGATGCTTCGGAATGCAAGTTCTAGCTTGGCCTGTCTGTCAGTGAGAGTCTGGAGTCCTTCGCATAGCGGGGTAATCATTGCTGTGTGTGATTCTGTGATCTGTTTGACAGTTTGAGAGAGCTTCTCTTCCATGTTGGCGAGTATTCGTTCCAGGTCGATGGATGGTGGTGGGGAAGGGGGCAGGGGTTTCGCCGCAAGGTTTTGGATTTGCTTGGTGATTTCAGAGAGCTGCTGGAGGACCTCGTTGGTTTTCAGTTGGATGTGTGTAATGACTTGAGCGAAAGTGAACGGGGAGGCAGGTGGTGGGGAGTGGGGAGTGGATGGAGCAGAAGGAGAGTGAGAAACTTTGGCTGACCAGCTTACCGGTTGGATGTCTGGCTGGGATACTTGTGCCGGTGGCCGTCTTGTTTGGGGGGGTGCAGGGTCGGAAAGTCCTCTTGAAAGTCTAGGGGGCTGTGCTTCGAGTTTGGAGTGGTTGAGTCTTGGCGGCGCTTAGGAGCGGCAGGACGGTGGCGTTTCGGACAGTCCTTACCTGCAGTGATATGGGGCGCGTTGCACAATTTGCATTGGGGCTGGCAGGTATGGTCCGCAGCTGGATCTGAAGTATCACAATTCATTCAGTACACCGCATTTTTTATTAAAAGCGGAGCTGTTTAGCAAATCGTTCGAGTATGGCGTCTGCAGTTAAAAGTACCAGGAATATGGCGAGCGCACGTGAGCCTGTGGCTTGCGGCAACCGCCGGGCAGCTAAAAAAACGCAAGGAAATGCCGAGCGCTCGTGTGTGCGTGCCACGTGGCGGCAGTGAGGCGTCCCCGGCGCACATGTGTCCAGCGAAGCACACCCACTTGGGGAGATCGGCCAATAGCATCAAAAAAAAAGAAAAAGCCTGCGGCGTTCGCCGCAATCGTAGAAACATTTCACAATCAAAATCCCACTGCTGACGTCATTTGCTAGTTATGGCTGCGCCCACAATATAGGGCTGTGCGTTTGTCATTAGCATGCCCTAGGAGGTAGTACAATAGTCCGTCTTAGAAGTGCGCCAGCACGTCTTACGCGTTACTGTGAGCTCCCTTGTAGCAACAAAGATGAAATAAAGGTCGTTGCACCAGCGAAAAAGAAGCAAAGCAGCTGCAATCGTGGACTTAAAGCGTCGTGATGATCGTGAAGGTGGCGTGCAGCTTCGCTCCCTTCAAGTCTTGCGCGTTAGTGCGAACTTCCTTCATTTCTTATGACATTTTATTCTAAGGTTCAGACGTGTAAGGTGCCGATGTTCAGGCTCACGTTCGTTTCTGGAGCATCTCGCCAGTATTCTCACGTTTGAGAGAAGCCGGAGACTCGAGCCGGTTGCAAAGGGTTCGTAAATCAGCTTAAAATAGGGTTCGTAAACCAGCTTTCCCTGGCTCCATATACTCAGGGGGCTAACGTTGAGAGGTGGTCAGGCCGTAATGATTAGTATGCCTTAGTAAGAACAGTAGTCGCTAATTCCTACACCGGGTCTACCCGGCCCACCCCTGCCCACTGGGGAAACAGAACCAGATGTAACGAGTCCTCCCGTCGTGTCCCCTCCAACGCGGTTCTCTACTTGGCACCACCTCCTTCGCGGCGTAAGGAAACGTGTATGAAGGGAAGCGCCAACACAGGATGGATTTGGAATGAGGAAGTGAGGAGGATTAGGCGGACTAGAGGGGGGCTGTACTTAAGTGTGCGTAGGAAGCTCGTATGAGACCGGTACCCGAATCCGCTTGTCGTTTGTCAACTTATCGTAAGGCCGTCAGTATGATATGACGATATGCCTGAAGTCCTCAGAGCTCGTTGGGTGTAGTTGCATTTTCTTCCCATGTTCCTAAGGTTTTATTATTTAGTGCCGTGAAGCGGCAGGCTTTCGTAGCAGAGTCCTCTAGCAAAGGCGAATGTACCCAGCGGTGTCGGTAATTCCCCATGACCGACCAAGCACCGTCCAACGCGTACGATAGCGGAAGAGTAGCACTGTATCGGGAACAGCTTAAAAACGGATTAACCACGCTATACTGTAACAAGATGCAAGCAGCGGGCCTATTGATGTTGCGTGTACTTAAAGATCAGTAAGAATCCTTTTTTTTCTGTTGCGGTGGGGAACTGCTTATATTCGAAAAAAAAAGCAAGTACTACGTTCCCGGGTCCCACAAATCAAGCCTTCATTTACAGTCGGGCCAAAAAAAGTGGAAAAACCGTTTGTCATCCCCGGAAAGCCACGCACGTTTTTAAAACAGCCGTTGCGGGAGAGAGCGGGAAAAATGAAGACGCGGAATTGTGGACTCCCGGATAAAAACAAAAACAGACTGAGCCTGAGTTTTTGGCCCGCATTGCCACCGCGCCGACATCCTCGGGATAAAACAAAAAAAAAAACCGAGCAGTGCTTTTCTATTAAAAGCCTCGAGCTGTAATATCGTTTTTTTTTCTTTTGCAAACGTACGCCCTCTTTATTTACTTTTACAACTTGGCTCCGTAGTTCTTAAGCCGGCAGCCGTCGGCAACACTACTGCTGCGGCCTGCCGCCCTACAGCCCGGGTTTCTTCAAGATCTCCATCAACGACCCCCTTTCCAAAATGGCTCGCATGCTTCGCCTCTCTCTCTCTCTCCCTCGCTTTAATCATCAAGGCCGTAGCCTATTCGCGTATGGGTAGGCCGTATTTTCTGCTTTCCTCCAGAGAGAACAGTTGAACTTAGTGAACAACCTGCGTTTGTGGCACATCATCAGGCCTTCTCCTTTTGATGGTGTCGCCGCAAGAAACCCCGGCGAAGTAACCGAATAGGTCCTCAGTGCCACTTTTACTTACCCCTTTTTCCCCTCCAAATTCGGCTCTCGGTAGCGCGCACGTTGCGGGGACTTCTCTCCGCGGGCTTTCACTTTAAGATGGAAAGAAAAACCAGCAGCAGCAGAGGTAGAAGAAGAGCTGGGCCTCATATGAAGGGCCCTTTGTCTCCGAAAGGAAACGAGCTTGGAACAGCCAACGCGTGCGCTGCCACCGGCGAATGGCGTGGCGGAGGCAGCAGCAGCAGCAGCCGTGGCGGCGGCGTAAGGTCGTTCCGATGCCGCCGAGGAGCGGCGGGCAAAAGAAAAGGGCTGGAAAGTACGCGACGCGACGCGCGGTCCATGAAAATTTGTCAGCGCGGCAGTTTTCGTCCGATTCCCGGACGCCCAGAGGAGCTGAGTGCTTCACTCCTCGTCTCAGAAGTGAGGCGGTGAAGCCTGTCCCGCCAGCGCTGTGCTCGCTACAAGAACACAGTGCGGAGAGACGGCGAGATGAGACGCACAGAGAGCAGGAAAAGCGAGAGAGAGGGGGGAAGGGCAATGGAGGGGAAAGGGGGGAAGGCGCGAAACTAAAAGCGCGCATCTTGAGTCATTTGCCAACGACGCGTGAAATTGGAGTTTTTCCCTGTCAGCCCTGTTTTTCCTTTGAGTGACGGCTTAAGAGAAAGAAGCGTCGCCTCTTACCCTCCGCCCTGTGCGTCCGCCTCGGAAACCGTGTCTTCCTGACTGCACTCATCGCCTTCTCGTTTCCGCGGTGCGCGCAAAGACAAAAGGATGCGGGAAAATAAAATAAACAAGAGCGACGATGACAAAGGAAGATAAGCGAGGCGAGGTTGCTGGACTCGCGTCTTTTAGTTAATGCGTGGCCCCGTCTCTTCCAGCCTTGTCTGACGACCGCACGCTGATGCATACGAGCTTGGTCCGTGACGCTAACAGTCTTCAAGTGCCCCAGCAGCCGCTGCTCCGTTGAAAGTTCGTTTTTGAATCGAAGAGTGAGTTTGCGCACTTGCCTGCGAAGAATGGCCGTCGTGGCGTGTTAGAATTTTTGTACGGGTGCGCTTTCTTCTTTTCTTTTTTTTTTCTTTTTTTTATCGTGTCAGAGCAATAAGTGCCACCTCACCATAACGCCCCGTAAAGGCAGCTTCGAGGCTTCCGAGCATTCAGACGGACTCCGTAAGTTCCTTTAGACGAATGGGAAACCGCATCCCTACATGACACTCATACTTCTATGAACTTCTTCTCTGGTATTTGGTGCATAAAGGCGCTTAGATCCACCCATCAAACGCTTAATAATCCTTATTTGTTCTCGAATATGAGAGCAACGCACTTGGCGTTGCACTTGAAACACTGGGTACAGAATCGTTAGGCGATCTCGTGTATCGTGGGATGACTGTTTTTTTTTATTTTTGTAGTAACAGCTCGTATACGATGTGTGCTAGCCTTGTATATGCCCTTTAAGATTCATGCCGTCATTGTGGAGACTATAACTCTGATAAATGGGGCAAAATAAGAACATTCAAGGTTTTTTTTAATGAACAAGGATAGCATTTTTTAAACAATAGGTTCAATTACATCCCGGTCTGTGCTACCTTCTGCAGCTCATTTCTCGGCTACGATATTTTCTGGAACGAGGCCGAGGACGCGTAGCCCATGTATTTGGGCACCTCTGCCCCACATACGCTGATATAGGTGTCGGGTGGGTGAGGACAGGAAATTAACCTCATTACGGGGCAGCAGGCCTTCATGGCAGACAGTATTCAAGTTATCCAATCTCTAGTTGCCAGCAGGCTCACATGCGGCACGCTGTGTCTTGACATGAAGAATACAGAAAAGGGCAATGCTAGCAGTGCCATTCACAAAGAGATAGAAGAAACTACGTCCATAAAGACCGAGAGCAAACTTTATTATGAGGTACCTGCGTTACGGTTCACGGGTGCAAAGCGTCCCACCGGGGCGCTGCGGTTTCCACCGCTAAGCGGAGCAGTTCTTCAAAGGCAGTAGAGGCAACGATTTGGGCACAGAGAATGGAAACGAAAAAAAGAAACGAAACACTTGTGGACCTACAGGGCAGGGAAACTGAAAATCAGGAAGGAAGGTTTGTATGGCAACATGCCAAGCAGTGCATGGTTCTATGAAGCACGGGCGGGGTGCCTGAGAACATGGACTTTCGTGGGTAACTGCAGGCAACGGGATGTAACCTGTCTGTGCTGCGGAAAGTACCGGGAAAACAGGAAGGCACAAGGCATATTGCCATGGACTGCAGAGATATACAACCGTGCGGCGCGAGGGTGGGGACATGACGTTCACGGAGGCTTTGAGATTTGGGGTGAGGGCGAGCCTAACCTTGAAGGCCATGGAAATGACGAAGACTCGTCTGGAGTGGTGGTTGAAGAAAAGTAGGGAAAAGATGTGGGCTCAGCAGGAATAATCAAACGGATGAGAATTTGCAACAGCGGGGGAAGGGGGGGGGGGGGGGGAATTAAAAATGTGCAACGGGAGGAAAAGGGGCGAGAGGGATAAAAATGAGAACCGTTGTAATCGAGTAGGCGCGGAGGGAGGGACGGAGTCGATGACATTTGTTATTGCTAGATCAAATACCTATAATAAAACAGGCAACTCGGTTATTTACTACCGACGCCGCGATACAAAGGGTGAGCCTGTAATAATCATTATCATAATCGTAATCTGGAAGGGACACATCAGGTCAAGGCACAGATTCCCCGCCGACGAACATTTTATTTGTGGTGAGGAAAATAAGCGTTGGCGTATGCGATGTTTCGGTGAATGTTGGAGAATTAGGGGGAATTTAACACTGGCTTCCTCTGCAATTAAACCCACAGCTCAGATCCAGCTTCATGACGTTCTAGCTGAGCTAAAATATGCAGTTAGAAATTTAAACACTTTATATATTGGTTGCACACGTCTTCTAACTTTCAGTTAAAAGTTTGGAGGTTGAAAAGGCGGTACTATAGGTGTAGGACATTATAAGCGGCACCTTAACTTTTGCTGTTCTTTCCCGGCAGGGCAATATCTATGTTGTAAGAGAATTTTAATGTCGTTTATCATCGTCGCCGTCGTCATCATCATGATGATTTTCCTCGAGGCAAATAAATTGTGTAGAATAAACTTTGTTGCCAAGAGGATGGCCCAACACCTAAATGGCGACCAATAAACGCCACAATAATGAACTCATGTGACCGCCAACTGATTCGCCTCAAGCATAACCAAAACTCGCACTGCGCTTGTCACACTCAGGTCATTTCAATGATGTTAAAGCAACTATGTGACAAACGTACACCGGTATGCATTGTGGAAACGCCGTGTTTACTAGCCCATGGGTTGCAGCATATTGTCCAGGCTTACGGACAATTTCTTGAAAGCGGTTGCAGACGCACCGCTTTTTATTCCTCAGCAAACCACTGAGAGTACACTTTATTGAAAAAGCATTGGCAGACCGCCTCCTTCAATACAGCTACTGCTGACCCCTTCCGTATGCGGATATATTCTATATAAACTGAGGCAATGCTTTGCGCAGGGCTCGCGCTCCAGATAAGACACGGATGTATTCAGCGCGGCGTCTTCTCCACAAGTAATAGCACAAGTGATAGTACTGTTACTACAAGTACTGAAAGTGATAGTACGAAGCGTATGATCCGATGGAGAAGCTCAAAGGTTGTTTTTTTTTGTGTGTGGATTAGGGAAAGGCCATAATCCGCAACGTGAGGGGTGAGGCGACCGACAGCTACTGCCCGATAGAGCGTGGGACACGCCATTTGATGGGCACCGCCAAATATTTTGGAAAAGCGACAGATTGGGCACACCAACTACTTTTCTACTTTTCGTGCAGCCGCCTGGCCAATGGTCGAGCGCTGTTGAGGCTAGTGACGAAAACGCTGAGTAGGCGAATATGGCTGCCGTGAGAAGAAATGGGTGTGTTGCAGACGGCGTTGGTATGATGAATTTTGGTGGGCGCATGTTTGGTGCCGAAGTGGTTCAGAAGAAATTCTGTTTACTCGGTGGCCAGTTGCAGGGCAATACATGGGAGTGCTGTGGTGAGGCTGTTTACCACCGCCTGCAGTTATTTAGCAGTGCCTTCTGTGAACTCGTAATCGGTGTCTTCATCCGTACTCTGAGGTCATCAGCGTAGATAACCTAATGAGCCGTAGTTGGTCATTCCAGGTCGCGGGCCATAGTACGCATTAATAAAGCTATTTGCGTTATTAAAGTTGTCCTAGTTGCAATAGAGAGCCGCGTCACCTTAACGTAAACTATGTCAAATCAACACATTAAAGGAACAAGACTGCTCACCACAAAGGCCGAATAATTTCCTTGGGCCAACGGTTGTCGATACTTTTTAAAAGTTGTGTCCTCTGCCCGTAAAGACATTGGTATAGCTATTGTCCGAAATTTTCATAACGTTTGAAGAAAGACTCCTTTTGAGTGGGAGACTAACAGAAATTCAGTAGAATTTGGCTGTTCCGAGTGGCGACTGTATTGTTTATTCAGCCAGATGGGCCACATACAATTTTGAAGTTGCAGACCTAGTTGTTTCAGTACAACTACGGGGAAAGCTAGCGGCCTGCCTGCTGCTATATAAAAAAAAAAACTTTTCGCCAGGCCAAGACTAGCCTCGATAAAACCGCGCATTTTGTTGTATATTTACTACGTTAGGACGCCGACTTGCGCGAAGAAGTCCTTTCTCAACGCCCCTTTGATGTACAGTGAAGTCGATGAGCCGGACTCTGCGATTCCTTCATGGGAAGCCTTTTTCCTCTTACTCGGCGAGAAGCACTAGAGAAACTTTCTTCCGCTCTTTAATGTTCAATGGCGGAAAATGTAATTCCATACAATTTCGCACCGCACAACTTTGTCTTTCCACCTTCATGCACTTCACGTAGGGGAAGAAAAAAATCCCCGGCCATCTCCACTAACGTGAAATCTAAAAAGGGGTGAAGCATGCAGTGTATAAGTGTATTCTTGGCGCCTCGACGTTTTTGTCAACGGAGATGTGACCGTTGGGGGGTAGAGGTATGGAGCTTTGCTGTAAAAGTCTCTTGTCGTTGAATCACGAAGCTCTCTAGCGCGAGCTGTAAACGAGTGTCCGGGTGTTTTTTCAGTACACATTACGAAGAGCTCCAGCGCGAGGCGTAATCGAGTGTCCCGGTGTTTTTTCGCGCGCGTTACGTTCTAAAGCGAAGCGTAAATGAGTTTCCCGGAGTTTTAGTACCCCAACTACATGAGACGATGATTACGACGACGACGACAGGAGACGACAACAGCCTCAGCCCCTAAGGGGCTTTGCCCCGACAAACTGAGGCAGGACCCAGAAATCATAGCGTGCGTCTTTAGGCAGTTTATGAATCACACAAAAGGGATAATGATAACGAGAGGACATACGGTTAACAATGATACCAAACGAAGAGGCCAAAGAGAGGGAAAATTGTTGAAATTTCATTCCCGCAAATAAAAAGGAAGTTAGTGGATGAGCTGTCAGATGAGAATGTTGAAGAACGATGACGTCCAGCATTTGTTTTGCTTGTACTAAGTTGTAAGGAAATTCCTTTTCTCTTAGCAAATGTGTTACCGTCGTGAGAGTAGGTGCCACGACTGTGAGGAGAATACCCGAAGTTGTAATAGGATGACGGAACTTCGGCATCAATTTGATAAACGCACGTGTTGTCTCAGGACCGCCCGGAGCTGCACACAGCTATACTTCCCACTCCTGATTCAACACAGTCTAACATCTACACTGATTGATCCACTGCTGTCCGAGGGGTTTGGAAAACATTTACGTCTAACGAACTCGCATTACAAATCCAATGCCTAGAGGACATTAACTCCGGCTGTGTTCGCGTGTCATGGCGTCAACGGAACAGCCGCCCTGCAATGCGGGCTGCTGGTGGTGGTCCGCTCCTCGTGCGTATGGTGCGTGTGCAATATCCCGCTCCTCGGCGCCTTCCTCAGCGGGTATTCGCCTCGTCACTGGATATAATAGAATAGAATAGAATAGAATAGAATAGAATAGAATAGAATAGAATAGAATAGAACTTTATTTCACATCATTTGCATGATGCAGGAGACCTGCGGAAAAAGCTGAAAGAAGTCAGCTTAATAAGGCCGCAGGCCCCCCTCATTGGCAGGTTACATAAAATTCGGGATGACATGATACATAAAATTGCCATACATGGGCATGCTACATAAAAATGGCATGATAAACAAACATAGCAATAAAACAACTTTTTTTCGAAATGAAAGAAAAAACACGAAAGATCACTGTACACATAGTGTTAGGCACGCTGCCTAACACTAAATGATGACTACCACACTTCTTTTATTAGATATCAGCGCCTGATAGCTCGTGAACACAAAATTAGCATATTGACACATATCAACAAATTATAAGAACGTCTTCAGCGCACCGCGCGCGCACTCATACCCCCGCGCGGGACGGATCTTCCTGGCGGGTTGTTCTGCTTAGATGATGTCTGCTCCTACAACTTCATTTGAGGGTGGCCCTCACGCCGTCTTGGACGATAATCTGGACACTCCAGTACCATACCCCGTTTGACTTGACGTTCCCCATATTCCTCGCTCCTGTTCAGAAGGCTACAGCGGGGCAGCGGAATCAGCCAAGCAAATTTAAAGAAAAACATCCGGCCATATAATGTACGCAATCCTGAAGTGTGATATGTCGGTAAATGCAGAACAAATTATGGAAATCAAATGTTAAAATTTCCTTTACCTACAATGTCAAACCGTATAGTAACCGCAACAAACATAGACGTATCCTGTATATCAGCAAAATAACTCTGCCTAATGTTTGTATAATGATGCGCTTTGGAGACTTCTTTTGTGTATACCTCATTTATAACTGTTCTACTGACGATTCCAAACCTCAATGGTCTCACAAAGAAGGCTTTCATCGCTTAGCCGCATGCTTTGTATGCCGCCCCGTGTTCAAGGGGGTCAGGGCGTCTCAAGCTGTTTCCACAGCTTTTACCTGTCCTCCTCGTAACATTTTATTGTTGTAGAATACATTTCGATTTCAATTTCAGTTTGTTGTGGAGCTGCCCTGCCTTGCACAACTTATGCCTCGTGCACCTCGCCTCCTGCAGCCCGCGCCCCGGCCGTCCACCAGACTTCTCTCGCCACAGGGTCCACTAAGGCCGACTGGCAAAAAAAGAAAGCGAGTGAAGGAAACGCGCTACATTCAAAGTTCTTGCTGCTCGGTGCTATCGAAACCCTCCGCCCGATTTCAGATACAAAATTTCCTAGAACCACTTCAGTCTGCTTATGTGATTTGAAGGCGAAAACTGATACATTGTACTTGCGATACTTATTAGCAACTAATTGTAATTGCGGTAATTATTACCTGATATATTGCACTTGCGCATTTTTCCTCGGTTTTATTTTTTTGTCTTTCGGCATGAATTTTGTCATTCGACGGGCTTCTTTTCTGCTATACCACGTTTGCATAAGTTTCTCCCCTTTCATTTCGTAGTGAACTTGCCAGCAAGAAGACTGGCACACAGCACAGCCTCCCTATAATTGTGGTTCTGCGCGGCTGGTTTGCACCTGTCATTCTCATGTGCCATCACGTCCCCGTGTCACGCATTATTCTACAACTTTTATTTTCCAATTCACAGTTTTGTGAATTTTCACAACCGAGCCCATTCGCTCCTCAAAGCTCTCAATTGCGGGTAACCCACCCAATTGGCCATGTGCAACGAAGAAAAGAATATCAACAACCACAGCTCTTCAAACTGGCTTCCTTTATTTCACTTTGCTCTTCACAGCTCTTGTTCGACGAAGCTCACCACTGTCGTTGTTTTTTTTTTTTTATTGACTCTATACCTTCACTTTTCTTCTGGCGTCGCGCTGTTTCTTTAGGTCTGAATCTTCCCCTCACAAGGTTTTTATGATCCGCTTCCAGCCAGACGACAAAGACGCTGGACAAAACCCGTTGAAATGCGTAAAGATCGCCTCCGATAATAGACACACGCCGTTGATTATATACTATCCTGCGCGTAAAGTTTTCGCATGGATGGTGTGACATGAAACGCATCAAGAAAACCGTCTGCCGCGCTGACGATAAATGAAGCGCACGGTCATGCAACACCACATCGGAAAGTTTTGCTAGAAGACGATAACTGAAGTACGGCCACTCAATGGAAACCTTCTTTCCATCGAGCGGTCGCGACTGAAGCGTACGCTCTGGCTGCAGACGGATAAACGTATGATAGAACCTGCGGAAGCCATGTCCGGCTAACCACCTAAAAAGGCAAAAAAACATGTCTGCCGTAATCCTATAGCGCATACACCGGCTGACTGTCGACTGAGGGCGGTCGCCGCGGTGCGGTCGCTACCAACGCTTCCGTGGAAGGTGTCCGTCGCCTAAAACCGCAGCGCACACAATACCTGCTTCTCGGCAGTTATGAAGCGAAAGCCGCCTCAAAGTCGTCGCAAAGGGGTCCGGTGTCAGATGGCTGCACAGCCAATGCACAGTACTTTCGAGAGACGAAAAAGGGCTTGAAATTCCTCCTCCGCTAAAGGAAAACCTCTGTCGGCATAGATATATGCCTGCTACGCCGAACGTGAACCATGATCCACGCCGCAGCAGCCGCCAAAACGAGCGTCACGATTTCAGCGCGGCCGCGCAATATCTCTCGCGAGTTTCTTCCGAGTTCTCGTGTCAATCACACACACCCAGCTCATTCTTGGGCGCGGCGTAGTGACCGAAGCCCCACCCAACTATGGCTGCCATGGTGTCCACATCGCCGATGGGGTAGCGTTGGAGCCACGAAGTCACTTGCATTAGATGCTCCGGTAGCAAAGCTTAGCAGAAAACAATGAACGAATGAAGTCCCCAGGCCACCGTCAGTCAAATGCATCCACAGTCATGGGTGGGGGGGAGGGGGGGGGGGGGTTCAGTCCGAACGAAGTGCTCGCTCTAGTTCGGACGAAAAGAGCGCCCAAGACGACAAGATTTTCCCGCGGCAGCCGTATTCATACACATCAATAACACAATCGACGACAGATGACACACCTTCAAAGTCTCAAAAGGCACTCGTAAAATCTTGAACCACACTCATGACACGCTAAATAGGGGCGATGTGTGATACTAGGCCCGCCGTTCGCACGTAAACAAAGCCGGTCAGTTCGACAGTCGGCAGAAGGGTGCGTTCTTTTCGCTACAGTGAACTTTCTCGCTTACTTGATTTGGGATTGCGTTGAGCTGCACTGGAGCCACCCTCAAGCCACGTACCAAAGAGATTTCAGTGGAAGAACAGAACACCGAGAAAATCGGAGCGGCCCCGCGCTGCTTTACAGGGCGGAGTTTAAAAGAAGGCTGGGGCCAGACCGGAGTTTTAAAAGGAATAGCTGGGTTATCTACTTTGCAAAACAGAGTGCATATTGCAACTCGATTCTGGACGGCGCTGCACGCGGATGTTCGTGCAAGCTGTGCTTTTTCAATGTGGGCGGCCTCAACTGGGCGCGCTGATAATGCTAAGCGTGCTCCGCCCGATTGCTCCGGTATCGCTTGAGGTTTATCGGATGCTGTACTATCACTACTTTGTTAACTCGAGAAGCTGCAATCTCGGGACCGAGCTATCTCGGGCCTTTTGGAATAGCACCCTGAAGAAGTTCAGAAAATTAGTTACTAATGCGCACCATTTTTATGTAGCTTGCCTTTAGTGTGAGGACTTTACAGACATTTTTTTGTTGTTTTCTTAAATCATGCCCGACAAATTATCTCAATTTAGGCTATTATAACGATTGAAGGTGAAAATTCCGCGACATCTACATTATTGTGGAAGTGCAGGTCCTGATACGGTTCGCCATTTTCAGTTATTTCTTTTTATTTTTTTACCATTTATCTCCGTTTCAGCGGTTATAAAAATTACAGGTGGAAATTTTGCGAAATATCAATTATTGTAGAAATGCAGGGCGTTACACGGTTCGCCATTTTCCGTAATTTCGTTTATATTTTTTGTATTCGTTTAGTTTTTCAAAATGTCGCCAGAACAATTATCTTCATTTACGCCATTATAACGATTACAGGTGGGACTTTCGTGAAATGTGTATTATTGTTTAAATGCAGGACGTTGTATGGTCATGGGTGGGGGGGTACTGGGAAAAGAATTATACGCATTAAAAATAATATTACAACTTTAAAATAAAATCGTAAGCCTCAAACTTACTTCGCGTTCATAAATTTACAAATACTGCTAATTTTGAAGGGAACCAGACGTGCAGTCATCCCATAGGTTATAAGTTTTCTCATCCCTACAATATCTTAATAATAAGGTCATAAAGCTAATAAAGAGCACCCCTGTGAATTTGATCTCCCAGTTTTACGTATTTTGTAATGTACGCAACAGAAAACTTTCGCCAGCATGGTCGATTCTTTGCGTTTATCTGAGAAACAACTTGTACTACCCAGGCAGGAGTCAGCTGTATTTTAGGAAGTCCGATGTTTTCTGTGTCATTTTCTTTTTTGTACGTCTCAGCGTGTAATTCCTACTAAGCCTAATTTCTTCTCATACAACTGCACAGAACTACGTTGGACCACTGCATTCAAAGCACGTCCAGAACCAACACGCGATTTTCTGTGTTCTCCAGCACAGGGAACACCGCCATCGATGCGCCAGCAACTGCTTCCCAAAAGCAAAACACATCGTCTCATTTGAATTGTCAATGTCAAGTCGGCGCAGCCTCTTTTAACAAGGTTGGCTCCCAGTGATTGCTTACGCAAGCCCCGTACAAAACAACGCTCCCACGCACGCAGCACGCACGGGAGTTGATCCGCCAGCAAGCCCGCACCGTTTCAGGATCCCTTCTTTGTTTTTGCCGCCACCGAATCTTTCTGACGTTTGGTCCCGAAGGCTACGATAGCGGCGACGACTTTTCCCTCCTTAAGTGCGATCATTGTCTAACTAGGTACGCCTTCGAAGACGGAAAAACTTTGCTCCCGGTTATCCGCACTCTGACTCGCGGGACAACAAGAACGTGAATCTTTTTTCCCCATGGGATGCCGCCAAACCCCAGGGACAGAAACAAGGCCTTCGAGTTCGCCGCTTCTCTTTCTTTTTAATCCAGTCGAATGCCTTTTAATTTTCAGTTTAGTTATTTCGCGCTGTTTCACATTTCGCAATCACCAGTGAGCCATTGCATTGTTCTTTTCTACTTTATGCAGCAAAGTATGGGTCCCGCTCGGCTCTTGGGGGTGTTTTTGACACCCTCACAAAAGCAGCAATTGTGGCCGCTTATTCTCTCAGCTGAACGGCACGAATGAAGAATTGGACATCCCGGGTTTTAAGGAGTACAGCGGGTAATGTTGCGATGGTGTTGGTGGTCGCTGTGGTGGCGGCTCAGGCCGACGCGGTTGCCCGAGAGCCGTTATTTAACCGCTTTACTGAGATTTCTATCAGGCGGGGGAGCAAAGATTGTTATTAATCGTCGCCCCAGCATCCGTTTGTCTTCGGGGATGAACCTGGGGGGGATCGTTCGCGTAGAACCGGCGTGTCTGTCGGATTCGAGGCGCCTGGGGCGGTAGGCACACGAATTAACCTCTTCGCGACGGTTGGAGGGAGGCTGAAGAGCCGGAAGGGGGAGCACGGGGATACTGCGGAAATTAATGAAGGGGGCCAGAATGGGGAGGCTTATACAAAATGAAGTGGGAGAGACGGAAAGGTTCCGGAGCCGGGAACCACGCGAGTCGCGTAAGTCTTCGATCTCGACCCCCCTGTCCTTTGGTGCGCAGTGTTTCGAGGGGCCATGACAGGCTTGTGTCTGGGGACATAAGCCACGAAGCCTGGGATTTAGCACGACTACTTCCCCCTTCGGTATTTAAGTGCGCAAGAGAAGGAAATGGGGGTGAGGGGCGAGACACATAGTTGTGGGAACGTGATACTAAAGCCGCAGACGGTATTTGGACCTCCATGTTGTGGTGCCCAGAGTTTTGCCTTCGGGTTCACACCGGCTCCTTTAGTTGCCTATTTTCGAATACCTTAGCATTCATAGATCGCACTACTGCTGTTTTTTGCTGTCCACAAGAGCTGTCGAGCTAGACATTGCTTTTACGTCGTTCCCTACCACATGGCACTGGGAATAGTCACAACGCAATTTGAATACCTTTTTTTTGTCCTTGCTGAAACAGATGTGTTGTGAGATTCCAGGTACCGGTTAGTAGTAAGGAGGAGAAAAAAGAAAAAGGAGACAGCTGGAGCAAAACGAGACAGAATATTAAGGGGCTTTACCAAAGTTGAGCCTTCACGATGAATCTTCGCCCCTTGTACCCTTTGTTATTGGTAAGTGATGTACCTCGCTAGCAAACGAGGACACGCTGTACCTCAGATCTTAGTGGAAAGGGTTGTAGCTGAGGGTGCAGCAAGCAACAAAGTAGATTTGTTTCCTCCCGACATCGTCGAATCACGAAGCATTAACTGCATTCGATTATCACGAAATCGTGTTCTTGGTTCCGCCGGTTCCCGTTAAACCTCGTAAGCAAAAAATTCGAAAAAGTGAAACGCTTCGCTATGTTAAAACCCAGGTAAAGCACATAATTCTCAAAGCAGATTCCAGAGAGAAAAACCTGTCCAGGAATTCTGTTCATTCCACTGCATGAGACCCAAGCGCCTCAAACGGTAGGCTATGATCCGAAAAATGTGCGAGATAAGCTCCCCAGAGAATTACCATCTGTTGATGCGAAGGCAAAGAAGCGTTACCGTTAAGTATCGGAAATTTTCCAGCTCAATAATTAGACGTTCTCGTTCAGCTGCACAAAGCACTGGCGAAAAATAACTAAAGAAAAAAGTTGTGACCCTGATCGTTTCGTTGAAGACAGGTAACCGCGCATAAAACATCCGCAAGGGCAACGTAAATAGTTGTCGGAGCGGTCGGCAAGTCATGAATTTTCATGGCCAGCATTCTTGGGAATACAGGCGACAGGGAAAACTGTGAAGCAACAAGAAAAAAAGTATACAAATACTGAAGTGAAGTGTTCAATTTCACTACGGAAAGGTTTTTTACGTACATTAGCAATGCTGGCTAGTCCAACAACAAAAAAAAATCGTTCATGTTTAGAGCCATTGCGGTATATATGCTACTTAGGTGGGTGCACGGACTGAACTGTCCTTAGCTGCATGGCAACTGGAGTTTTGTTAGCACTTAGGGACATTGCTAGCGATCTAGACTGGTACTTTAGTGACTTTTAAGAGCATGGTCTGTTGTATTCGAGGACGTACCCTCCTGGTACTATTCTTTCAAAGTTCGTGTGGCCTCGCCCCCCCACCCCCAAATTCTAAAGCCGTGGGAACAGTAATGATACCAGGAAAAGTTAAAGGACGAAAAGTAGAAGACGAAGAAAGCTGGCACAACAAGGCTTATCACTGGTACACGCGTATGTCCGTGGCAGCAAGGGTGCATGGTAGAGGTGTGTGGAGAGGATGAGGAGGACGTTGGAACATTGGAAGCAAGCAAGATCGGCTGGAGCGAAGAACTGCTCTTCGAATGCGACCTGGGGCCGCGAGGGCAAGCATCAATGTCAAGGCGACCGTGCATTAGCGCCGTGACGTCGGCAGCTCCTTCGGGCACAGCGGCGCCCGCGCCGTAGGGCCGGACACCCGTTCATGCACCGACTCTAGGCCCCCGAGCTTTGCGCCGGGTAGCTTTCCATCGTCCCGACCCGCGGGGGCCACCACGGCATTGAGCGAACCACCTGTCCCTCCCACATATCCAGGCAACGGAGCTGTGCGCCTGGGAGCCTCCGCTCGTGCGACCTCTTCGGGGTCGGCACGTCTTCCGTTCCTGCCACGATGCCGGGTATACAGTTACTACGGCAAATCAACGCAGCGGCGATACATCACCATTGTGCCCCACCCGTCTACGACGGTATCGCCTGCGGCCCACGTCAGCGCTACAGAGTCGGCGCCTGACCACGAGAGAGCTCTACCAGACAACTTAACTGAGCTCATTACTGTACTTGCCCAGCTTGGTAAATGTTGTTTCTGTTAGGACTACCATGACTAGGACCTTATTCTACCGTTTTTTTATTCCAGTAGTGTTTGGTGTTCCCTCTGTGTGTCCGTAAATGTTCTCCCATTTTCAGGAACTACGTGTTGCTACGCTGTCTTTGTCTCTCACGTGCGCGAGTCTCGTTGTTCATCGACAACCGAATCCCCACATCATAACAAGATGCAAAGCTTCCACTATTTTTGTAAATGGCGTATCATTTTTATTGTGGGAATCGCCACGCAGTAGGGTAAGACTTTTATGCCCTTCTATACATACATGAGAAATATCCCATAATAAATGTCGAAAACAGGCTGTCGCGCTTTAAAGTTACTAATGAGCGTAGGGATTTTGATCTGTTCGCTTTGTTTCCTCACCAGTCATTCACAGATGGCATCAAGATGAGTCGTCCCCGGGGAACATCTCCGTGAATGCAAAATATTTTTTTTTCAGGCGATAGTGTTTCTTGCACTACTTAAACGCTCAAACTTTGGTCCATATGTATGTCTATCTGCCTGTCTGTCGGTCTGTCTGTCTGACTCGATTCAGCCACCCATCCAAAGTGAAACTATGCAGGGTAGGTTATATAACCACGCCTAAATGTCACGTCTAAGTCCGGTGACAATGTTCATGTTTGTCAACATTCGTGAAGAAGAACAAATCAATACGCAAATACGAGGTAGAAAATAAATACATAAGCAATATTTGCAGTGTTCTTTTATTAAAAAGTTCATGTTGCTTGATTTTTTCGATAGCAAATGAAATATATCCACTGCTGAAAAAGAATTCCCTCTTACGCCTTCTGTCGCCCGCACTACTATAGCTTGTGGCGGCATTTTAAGAAATCAAATGGTAACAGTAACAAAAGGTTCCACTAGATTGGCTCCACGTTCCGCTTGGAACGCACGTGGAGTAGGGCAACGCGGTTCTATAAAGGTTGTAGTAGGGTGCCTCGATTCACGCACGTCGCCGCCGTGCGGCAGCACTGGCATCGAGGAACCCGGCGTGGAACAGTGGAACGCGGTAAATTTAAATTTATTTGAGCAAACCTCTAGCGTATTTATCTTGGGAGGAGCGAGACGGCAGAGGAACAGTATAACAGGTGAGCGGGAAAGAGAGGGGAGGCATTTACTTGGCAGGGGCGCCAGTCGACTATCGTCTTTCGTCGACACTTGCAACGAAAGGCGCAGATACGCGGCCAATTTTTGTTTTTCATTTCGTTCACTTCTGCGCTGTTACACTATAGCATGTTCTTCCGCGCTGTAGCATGACGGAAGCATTCTGTTTCTTTTTGGAATAATTACCTTATACAATCAGTCAGCTATCTGCGTAGAAATATTTCGGCATATACATTTTAATTACCTCATAAATAGTAGCCTCCAGAACACATTAGCCGAATACAAAATAGCCCTACATGTCTAAATTGATTTCCTTTCTCAAGCATGGTCGAAAAGCGCCCTATAACTAAGCCATGTGCGGTGATGTAGTGTGCCGCTTGCAGAGCGAGGGCAAAAACCGGCTTTATCCGCGAATAGTCTTTTTATAGAATAACGCAATCAGTGGTTTTAAAACAGTGTCTCAAGCGTTGCCGACGTGCACGCATCTAATTATAGGCTACAAACGTTTTTGTTCCACGGATTCACGAAAGAGAGGAGAGGGGCTTCACTGGAAGCGTTTTCAGACATGCGCTAATGAGATGTCCCAAATCGTAGAATTTCACAATTATTTTCCCTTGTACTCTGCTTGACGAGTCATCCTTCTAACGCACTCCTGAAGAGACTGTCGCCACTACGAACGATCGCGTTTTTCAAGAGCTTGTCGTATAGGTTGGGAAATCCCATTCAGACGTCAGAAAACGCTGTTCTCAAGTTTTTTTTTTCTTTTTTGTAACCTGAACAAACCCCTGCGGGCTTCAGGTGTCCACTATAGAGGGTATGAAAGACTAGCTTCACGGCGATCATCTCTGAAAGGAAGTGGTCTTGTGAAAGGCATGGGCCAATGTGTGTGATTGAAGTAACACAAGGCTGTTCGCACCCCCTTTGCCTGTCTGTCCTCTTTAATTTCCCGGAACTGAGAGAGGGGGGAATGAGGGATGCCTTTGATGATGGAGAAGTCTGCCTGGCAGCGAGCTTGGCTTGCTACACCATATGAACATGAGAAAGGCAATAATGAGCGAGAGGATTCCAAGGTGGTCAAAATTTATCCCGAGACCGCCACACGGCTCGCGTCATCGCCTGTGTAGTGTCGGCACGTTAAAACTCACAATCAATCAAAAAATCAATCAATCAATCAATCAATCAATCAATCAATCAATCAATCAATCAATCAATCAATCAATCAATCAATCAATCAATCAATCAATCGATCAATCAATCGATCAATCAATCAATCAATCAATCAATCAAATATTCAATAAGTCAATCAATCAATCAAAGACACAAAACTTATACAAACACTAACGCAGATAAGCAAACAGAAACTGACAGACACAGGAACACACGCACAGCACATGCACTGTAATAAAGTTAAGGCAAACGTTCACACAGATTCGTTCAGACCGGTGTCACGGTGAAATGACATCAAGGCCTCTGTATATAACGTGTTGCCGCGGCAGTTGAGTGCCGTGGACCGATGTCGTCGCAACGTTTCAGGGGTGCATCAGCACGCAGTCTCAAAGTTAGCCGTGGTTAGCCGTGGAGTGCCAGAACAGGGACATGCACACACACTACATGCATTTTCTATGTCTTCATGAACACTGCAAGAGGGACAGGCATCTCGGTAATTGCTTGGCCGCAGGGGGTGGTGTCCTGACCTATATTTAATGATGCAGCGAATAACTATGACAGGGGTTGGTGCACTTGCTTGAAAAATCGCGTGAAAACTTCTTCATTGGTGCAATTTTCAAGCAGATTTCGAAGTCGTATAGCATCATCGCTAGAACACCACATATCCATGGGGTGGTCTAAGCTGGAGGGGCGTGCACTGGCTTGCCCGGTTGATCACAGACGCTAGGCAATGCCATGCTAATCAGCCATGGGATATGTATACTTAAAAAGCGCTTATGCGTCTCGCAAATTTTTTAGTGGCTGCCATATTTATTTAATGGGGAAGTTATTACGCTGTACAATACCATTCAACAAAACAGCGCGGACAAGGTGGTTGCAACGCCTGTATAAATCTCCGGGGAAGATGTCTTACAGAAGTAATAGTCAGTTCTTCTATACACAATGTAACAGAGTCAGGAAAAGACAGCCACGAAACGCAAGAAAACCGGCTTATATACAGCGAATTCGAATGAAAGAAACCTCATTGAACGCGTAAAAAAAAAGCTTCCTCCGCGCAAGGAAAACGACAAAAAACGTAAGCGCCAACAGTAAGCGGCAAAGGGATGCGCACCAAGCTGATTGTGTCGTTGATCGTTTTTTGCCGAAGCACAGTTGTTTATTCGGTTAATATCTGCGCACATATTTTCGCGAATTTCGGCCGCTGTCACGCAACGGAGTCCCGCACACAGCTACAGAAGTGATGCTATTTCTGTTAATGCCAGCTCAACGATAGCAATCACTGCCGTGTTCATTACTCTCGGCGCGACTTTGCCTTGTGCGCTCCTCTTCGATCATGCAACGTGCCAGACGTGTGGCCTTCAGCAGCCGATCCAAACACGTCGCACAGAAACACAGTAGCACGTAGGTTGTGACAGGCGATGTGTAAAGATCGATATCAGCCGCTGGATATCGCGCGGAGGTATTGTTTTTGTCACTTAGCGAGTGCGCGTGAGCATACTTCACGCTTGCTTTATAAGGAAGGGAAAATCCTGGCCGAAGCTTATACGGTATTCCGGGAATAAGGTGTTTGTAAATTCAAGCTTACAAGGAGACACAATATCTCCAATGTTATTCACAGCATGTTTACAAGATGTACCCAGAACATTGGTTTGGGAACAGGTGGGCGTAAGGGTTAATAGAGAAGAGCTCAGTAACCTCAGATTTGCTGATGACGTTGTTTTGCTAAGTAACTCGGGGGACGAATTGCAAAGCATGCTTACCGCACTGAAAAAGCGAAGTACAATTGCGGGCCGGAAAATTATTATGCAGAAAACTAGATTAATGCTTAATAACCTCGGGAAAGCGCAGCAGGTGGCGAGGAAGTGGAAGTGGTAAACGAGTATATCTACTAGGCCAAGTAGTGACCCCGGATGTTAACCATGAGGCAGACATAATTAGAAGGATAAGAATGGGGTGAAGTGCATTCGGCAGGTATTCTCAGATAATGAATGGCAGTCTACCATTGTCCTTGGAGAACAAAGTGTATGACAGCTGCATCTTTGCGGTATACTCACCTACGGGGCAGGAACTTGGAGGCTCACTAAGAGGGTTCAACTTAGATTGAGAACGACTCAGCGGACAATGGAACGGAAGATGATAGGTGTAACATTAAGGGACACGAAGAGAGCGGAGTGGGTCAGAGAACAAACGCGTGTTAAGGATAATAGTTGAAATTAAAAGGAAATGGACGTGGGCAGGGGATGTAAAGCGAAGGCAAGATAACCGTTGGTCACTAACGGTAACAGAGTGGATCCTAGAGAAGGCAAGCGCTGCAGGGGGCGGCAGAAGGTTAGATGGGTAGATGAGATCACGAATTTTGCGGGAATAAATTTGTCGCAGTTCGCTCAGGACAGGGACATTTGGAGGTCCATGGGAGAGACCTTTGCCCTGAAGTGGGCGTAGATAGGCTGATGATGATGAAGAGGATGACGACGACGATTATGATGATGAAATTCAATGCCAGATATTGCACGTGGCGAATGGGGGTTTTATACATCTTGTAGGTCAAAGAACGAATAGGAGGAGGACTTGCCCACATAGGGGCAATTGTCGGGGCAGATCTTTGACGGCAGTCCCGGTCTTTGAGGACCTACCAGCAAAAGTCATCCTGGGGGCAGACTACCTCCTTTCAAACGACGTGAAGGTACGCATCGAGCGTGGGCAAGCCCACCTGTGTCTCACTACCATCGGGTCGCTCCAGGCTTTCATGAAGGCGAACCTGCTTTTGCGGATGCACTGTCCCGTTTTCTGGACTGCCACAAAGCTCTTTTCGCGGACAACACAGCGCAGCTTCCCGGCACTAACCTCCTCGTACACACAACGCCAACAGGTGATCACCCGCGAGTCTGTGTATACCACTACGTCGCTATGCTGAAAAGGAGCGAACCGTGATCGACGAGCAGGTTCTTGAGATGCCGTCCTCCTCGTGCACAAAAAAGACGGAACGCTTAGATTCTGTGTTGACTACCGGGAGCTGAACAAGCTCACCGTACCAGACTCATCCCCGTTGCCTCGCATCGACGACGCTCTCGACCCGGTGCGCAAATATAAGAACTTTTCATCACTGGACCTACGCGCTGGGTACTGGCCAATTACCGTTTAAGAAGCGCACAAATGCAAGACAGCCTTTCGTACCCCGTCAGGACTTTTTGAATTTAACCGCCTGCCATTCGGATTGCTCTCGACACCCAGCACTTTCCAAAGGGCCATGAATTCAGATCTGGACTCACTGAAAGACCAAGCTTGTGTCGTATATTTGGACGACATTCTTGTTCTTTTGTCGAACCCCGAAGACCACCTCCGAAATCTGGATCACGTATTAACAGGGCTAATAGGCTTGTTTTCGACTGAACCGCGACAAATGCCGGTTCGGGGCAACCTCCATCCCGTACCTGGGGTACTGGATTTATACCGACGGGATAGAGCCGCTTCCTGAACGAATCGCGCCGTGGTGATCTACCCAACGCCATCTTGCCTAAAAGACGCGCAATTATTTCTTGGCGTTGTCTCGTACTAACGTAAATTCGTCCCTCACTTCGCTTCTACCGCTGCCCCGCTTAGTGACCTCGCAAGGAAAGACGCAAGATTTGTTTGGGGTGCTGCTCAACAAGAGGCTTTTCAAACGGAAAAGAGCCGTTTACCCGTTGCCCGGTGCTAAGCCATTTTAACGAAGACTGGGAGACAGAAGTACACACCGATGACAGCCAGGTTGGACTCGGGGCTGTGCTTATGTAGCGCGATACAACCGGCAAGGAACACATCATGGCGTACGCTAGCCGAAGTCTGTCCGACACCGAGCGGCATTACCACTTAAATGAGCTGGAGTGCCTCGCCGTTGTCTGGAGCGTCGACGACAAGTTCCGGCATTACTTGTTCGTCCGCGAGTTCACGGTGGTGACGGACAACACGGAAATGACGCGGATGTTCACCAAGCGCAATCTCAAGCACAAGTTCGCCAAATGGATCATTACTTTACAAGAGTACACGCACCATGTACGCCATCTCCCAGGGGCGCTGAACCAGCTCGCTGACGCGCTGTCACGTCCCCCCACTGGTGAATGCTCGCAGAACCGCCGTGGGGACAGTTGGATCCTATTTGCGCAGGAAGACGTTAGTAAAGCACAGCGTGACGATCCCGACCTGGCTGCGATGACTGGTGTTCTGAGCGCCTCATCAGGAAACCCCAACTTCGTTCTTCGCAACAGAACACTAGATCGCCGCGTGCGGTCCAAAAGTCGCAACGAGAAACACCACGTCATTGCAATCCCTGCGGCGTTGCAGGCTGAGATTTTGCGTGCTGTTCATGACTCCCCCGAGGGCGGTCACATCGGGCAGCGCACTACTCTCCGGAAAGTACAGGAGCGCTTTTGGTGGCCGAAGATGTACAGCCAAATTCGCTCTTGTGAAGTTTGCCAGCGGTACAAGAGAATTCCGAGAAGTCAGCCAGGCTTTCTCAGGCCCATCAAGCCTCCAGAGTCAGTATTTAACACCATTGGCATAGATCACGGAGGGTCTTAGCCCACCAAGGCTGACGGAAACCGTTATATCATTATCGCCGTGGTCTTCCTCTCAAAATACGTAGAGGTAGCCGCTGTGCCCTCCCTAGCTGCAAGTCACGTGATCGAGTTCCTGAAAACGAATTTCCAATGGAGACACCAGAAAGCTGATACCAGACCGCTCAACGACTTTCCGCAGCCGCCAGCTACGCTCTTTTCTTCGCCGAGCGGAAGTCGAACACCATTTTGCGTCCTCCCACCACCCCGAGGTGAACGGCCTTACAGAAAGGAATAACCAGACCATTCAAACACGACTGTCCAGAATCATACAGGGAGACCCACAAGGCTGGGGAAGCTGACTGGGACAGGCACCTGCAGTCCGCTGCTTACTCGGTCAACACTTCGTTTCAGTCTTCCATGGGAAAAAATCCGTACGAAGTCGTTTACGGGCAACTTCCGAAGTTGGACGTCGCGGCCAGTTTGAACACTCCCGTCAAAGTCGGCCGACCTGTCAATCAGCACGTGGTGTGCCGCAATATCAGAGCACAAGCACGGATGAACGCCATCGATGCGCAGAAGAACCAGAAGAAATACTACGATCGCCGACATCGACACGCACCACAGTATGGTGTCGGTGACCAGGTAGGGGTGCAACGAGGGACTCAGGCAACAGGCCAAAAGCTTTTACCTAAGTTTGACGGGCCATTCGTCATCACTGAGCGCTTAGGCGCGAATACTTGGCGAGGGGCGACTCCTTCGGGCACTGCAAACCTTGACAAGCGGAAAAGAGACAACTTCGCTGTCCATGTATCACGCATGAAAGAAAAAAAAGATTGGACGTGCAGACTGACACTTCGCTACGCTTCGGTCAGAGTTGTGGCCGAGTGTGAAGACGCAAACCAAAAGCCAAAACTCGAAGCGCGTGCAGCGTGCAATCGCCTACGATGGTGTAACCGAAGCCAAGCGGGGAAGAAGAGGAGGAGGAAGCGGGAACTCGAGGAGAGTAAAGCGTACGAACCTGCTTACCGGTCACAGTTTCTAATAATATATATATATATATATATATATATATATATATATATATATATATATAGAAACATAGGTCGGCAGTCTACAACGCCAAAGGAGGCATAGGGGTGTTGTTAGGCTCTATTTTTTTACTACGGTTAATGAAGTTAAGATTTTTTTTTAAATATAAGGAAGAAAGAAAGAAGAAAGAAAAACACGCGCCCAGAGTGGGGACCGAACCCACGCCTTTCGATCGAAAGGCGTGGGTTCCGTCCCCACTCTGGGCGCGTGTTCTTCTTTCTTCTTTCTTTCTTCCTTATATTTAAAAAAAATCTTAACTTCATTAACCGTAGTAAAAAAATAGAGCCTAACAACACCCCTATGCCTCCATTGGCGTTGTAGACTGCCGACCTATGTTTCTGTATTTCCTCAACGAGCCCCTCATTTCCTTACTATATATATATATATATATATATATATATATATATATATATATATATATATATATATATATATATATATATATATATCTATATATATTGTAGCGAGGGTAATGAACATATGCAATAGACGCAACATGCCATCAAGACATCGGAGTATGTGCCTCACCAGCATAGCCCATATAGGATTATGCCCAGTCCACACAAGGGGATATGCCCCAAAGAGGTGTCCGGGAAGACGATAAACCCCAGGAAGTGCATGCGCCAGAAACGCGCTTGGTGATTGGAACGCTCAGACCTGCGTTATCAATCGGCTTCGCTCCTGCAATTCAACAACCTCA
Source organism: Haemaphysalis longicornis (assembly GCF_048455015.1). Taxonomy (NCBI): domain Eukaryota; kingdom Metazoa; phylum Arthropoda; class Arachnida; order Ixodida; family Ixodidae; genus Haemaphysalis; species Haemaphysalis longicornis. Next base: position 169,779,416 of record NW_027526295.1, read on the forward strand.
ACCGGCTGTCGGCGTGTCGGTGGTCTTCTTGACAATATATATATATATATATATATATATATACATATATATATATATATATATATATATATATACATATATATATATATATATATATATATATATATATAGCACAGCATTATTGTTAGGAAAGCAGGAGTCGTTAATGAAATATTGATTTGATTGATTAGGAGGTTTAACGCGCCAACGCCACACAGGCGATGAGGCGCGCCACAGTGGAAGGCTCCGGATAAATTTTGACCCCCGCGGGATCTCTAACCTATTCCGAAATCTCGAACACACGGGCACGGGCGTTTTCGACTTTCGCCTACATCAGATGCTGCGCCTCATTCGCAGCAAGGTAGAAGGTAGCGGTGGCGAACGGAAATTGATGCGATGCATTGAGCAGCTCGAGCAGACTTTCCTTGGAGCAGATGCGAACGTGAAACAGGCGAGCATCACACAGTTCTTTCTCCCGCTATAATAAAATTCGCTTTTCCTGAAAAATTCTCTGTTTTTTTTTTCGAAAGCTCCCCTGTGCAGTGAAGCTTCTGTTACCAGCATTAGCTGTAATTTCCGGGACCGGGCCAGAAAGTTTCGGCATTTCACTTAACTGGAAGCTCCCTTTATCTCGAAATTTTAAGCGGATTTTACAACTTCGAGTTAACGACGGATTACTGTAGACTGAACATTATGAGAACAAAAACGTGCATAATCACAAAAACACTAAATGAGATCGGGGCAAAGTGAGAGGTTGCGGCAGAAAAAAAAAGGTTATACATTTAAAGGAGAGTACACAGAAATGGCTGCATTCTGCTCACAAATGCACTTTCTCTAGATTAGCTGCGTGTTGTATTGAGGTCGAAATTAATTTAAACAGTCACGTTTGATTATTCCTATTCTTATTAGCCACTATTAGTTGCTATTTTCTTGCCACCGAAAGAGAGCAAGAATGTCATACAGATTGTTCGTGTTGACAGCGGAGAAGTGTGTTTTGTTAAATGATTATTTGTTTTGAAGATAGTGCTAAATCTCATAACGCTTTGTTTTATAAATTGAGAGACTGTAGTGCCTGTTTTTGCTGCGGGTGTCAAGGCATACCCGGCTGTATTGTTTTAGACAGAACCATTGTATCTCCTGTTTTAGATTTATCGACAATGACTTCGATCTGATTGTCTGCTGCTCGAAACGACGACGCTGAATTATAAATACGCCCCGTCGAAACGCGGAAGCGCGTAAATCGACCCCTCCAAACTGTCCTAGCCTGTTTGTTAGTGCGCACTTTTGCCGGCTGCCACTCGCGAGATAGGTTGGGCACACAAGTTCACTCTAGTTGACGTCGTTTTCGACAAAACTTTACGGTAGTCGCCGCATACGCGATTAATATGAATATGCATACAGAAAACTTTAGAATAACGAAATCGGTTTACTATAATTTATTGTGGTACTGACTGCAGTGATTTCACTACAAATCGCTCCCTCCAAGAATGAAATACCGCCCAAAACATGTGATACTTCGTGTTTTGCTGTCTTCTTTAAGACGTGTACTGCACGCGGGCTTGATGTTGGAACGTATGTAAGAAGCAAAGCTTTGGACCAGGTATCGGCGTCAATCAGGCGCCAACGCTTCGACAAGAAGAGTGAGTGAGTGAGTGAGTGAGCGAGTGAGTGAGTGAGTGAGTGAGTGAGTGAGTGAGTGAGTGAGTGAGTGAGTGAGTGAGTGAGTGAGTGAGTGAGTGAGTGAGTGAGTGAGTGAGTGAGTGAGTGAGTGAGTGAGTGAGTGAGTGAGTGAGTGAGTGAATAAACTTTATTTCGACGAACTTCAGGCGGTAATGGTTGGGCGCCCGCCCAGTGGCTCTAGTTCGGGAAGCCCTGGTCCGCACTGGCCGTCCAGTCCCTCTCCGCCAGGCTACGCTGGACTAAAAGGTAGGTGCTGGCCAGCTGTCCCGCCCACTGCTCGTACGTTGGGTGAGAATTGGGGTAAGAGATGGGGTTTTCTGACACTGCCATTTCATGTGGTGCAGAGTGCCAGGTTGGGGACAGAAACTACAGGTAGCGAAGTAGAGGAAGGCGTACATGCCGTGGAGGAGAGTTCTGTGGGAATAGCAGTTCATCTGAAGCTGCCGCAACACGGCGGGTTCGGTTTTGGATGCTTACAAATCTTGCGAAAAATTTGCACCGGACTGAGGCCACTACTTCATCACAAGTTTTGCCTCTTGTTTGCCCACCATCGCCTAAGTTTCATCGTTGTGTGTATGTACTGTATGTATGTATGTATGTATGTATGCATGTATGTATGTATGTATGTATGTATGTATGTATGTATGTATGTATGTATGTATGTATGTATGTATGTATGTATGTATGTATGTATGTATGCATGCATGCATGCATGCATGTATGTATGTATGTATGTATGTATGTATGTATGTATGTATGTATGTATGTATGTATGTATGTATGTATGTATGTATGTATGTATGTATGTATGTATGTATGTATGTATGTATGTATGTATGCACACGCGTATGTGCAGTAACTTTCGGACTCTGGGAGGCTTTCTTAGGTTATGTATGAAAGTTAAAAAAGGAGGTCCCCCTGCAGTCTTTGACTTCGGGACCTCCTCCTGTATACACCCATTGTATGTTGTTTCTTTGTGTTAAATAAACAACCACCACCTTCGAATCGACATTGCGAAATTAGCACGTGTTCAACAGTAAGGACTCTGCACGCAGCAACCGCTTAGCTTTGAAATCATCATCATCATCACCACCACCAGCCTGGTTGTGCCCACTGCAGGACGAAATCCTCTCCCAAAGATCTCCAGCCACGTCTATCGAGTGCTAGCGGAGTTCATGCCTTCTTCCGAATTTTTGCAGCTCATCTCTCCATTGATATTATGGCCGACCCCTATTGAGTTTGCGGTATATTGGCACGTGTTATGTTAACAGATTGGCCATGGCCCATCTGTTGTCGTTCAGTCGCGTGACGGGACCCGCCCATGTCCATTTTCTTCGCCTAATTTGAACTAGAATGTCATGCACGTTAGTCTGTTTCTTAATCCACACGGATGTTTTCCTGTCCCTCAGCGTAGAGCACTGCACAGGCCCAGGCCGGCCCGAAAGCCCGGGCCGGGTAAGGAATTGTTCGATCGGGCCCGGGCCGGACTCGGGCCTGAGTCAGGCCCGCATTCAGCCCGGGTCTCATACATGTGGGTAATGGCGCGTGTATGCTAATGTTTGGCTTTATTAGTTCGTATGTTCGCTCGAGCACAAAACTACAAGTAGTTCGTATGTTCGCTCGAGCACAAAACTACAAGACACGAAACACAGGCAATGAATTCTAAATGACCGATAAGACAGACTGAGACAGGAGGCGCCGCGCCACCACCGCGCCCGTAGCCGTCTGTGAGCCACGGCGCCACAACGACGCCGAACGCCGAACGCGTGATATGCATGGAGGAAGAAAAAATTTAGGAGGGATAATGAACGGCCCAGCTTTGGCAAGCCAACCTCCTCTGATGCTGCATTCTCCTCTCGTCGGGCTCCTCCCGCGCAATGGATGATGGAAGATGCACCTCCTTAGGCCCACGGTAGCATTTCGTGGCTCCGGCTGGCTGCCGGTCTCACCTACTCAGCCTGGCGTAATCCCACCAGGAGCAATTACAGCGCATTTTTTTTTCTCTCGTTGCATTGTGCAATAAACGAGTTTGCAGGAGAATTTTCTGCTGTTGTTAGTCAGCAGTCCCAGCTTGTCAGCAATATTGTAAACTCAACACCAAATTTTCACCGTTTTTCCACTTTATGTGGGTGTTGTATGTTGCAGTCATTCTTTTAAATGCAATAAGATAATTGCGTGGTTAGCACTGCGTGCATAAGACATATATCTATGCCTCCGCTTATAAATATTGCCCTGCAATTATTTCGCAAAAGTGTTACGGGCATAATTATACCGAAGGTATACATAGCACCACTGAAAATCCTGACACTGTCTCAAGTTCTCACAGCACTCTCCAAAAAAATATGTTATGTGCTGCTGGTATCTTCACAATAACTGAGGATTGTACAGTGCCTCGTTTATGCTCAAGGCATAATTGGCTGAAACGGGCCGGGCCGGGCCGGGGCGGGCCCAAACCTTTCCGGCCCGGACCGGGTGCGGGCCGTATTTGAAAGCACCGGGCCGGGCTCGGGCGGGCCGGAGCATGGCGTTTTCGGGCCGGGCCGAGCCCGGGCCGGAAAAAGTCGGCCCGTGCAGTGCTCTACCTCAGCGTAACTCATAGCATTCTCCTTTCCATAGCCCGTTAGGCGACCTAAAGAGGAGGTTGTCTGCGAACCTTAGGTGGCTGAGATATTCCCAATTGATTCTCAGCCCTGTTTTCCTCCCCTTAAGGTTTCTGAGCATATTCTTCAGGCAGGCTGTAAATAACTGGGGAGATATTGAGTCCCTTTGCCGGACACCCTTTTGTATAGGAAACTTGCAAGTTATTTGGTGGAGCTGTATAGTTCCCGAGAATTTGTCCCAGAGGCTTTGAAGAGGGCAATCCAAGGCTCGTCTACTCCGTGTTCACGTAGCGCCTTTATTACTCCTGATGTGGGCACTGAGTCAAATGCTTTTTCATAATCTATAAATACCATACACAGCGATGTACTATAATCTGAATAATCTTCGACTACCTGAGTAGTAAGGTGAATATGATATAAATTTGAGAAACCTTTCCTGAAACCGGTCTATTCTCGCGGTTGTTGAAAACGTAAAGTGGGGGTTGTGCGATTTAGAATTACCCTTCTAAATAATTTTTGGGTAGCTTGCAGCAGGATGATAAGTCTGTTATTTTTAAGCTCTTTGGCATCACCTTTTTTTATGTAGAAGAACTAAGTTCGTATTTTTCCGCGCTTTTGGCTCTATTGAAGGTCTCACGCGCATCGAGAATAGGGCTACGAGCTTTAATGGATAGCACAATGTGCTCTCCGAGGCGTGATATATCAGCCTCAATGCCATCATCTCCTGAAGCTTTGCCTTTTTTCATTGCTTTGAGCGCCGTTGCAATCTTATCGGTCGTAACCGGCAGAATCTGACCTATACCAAATATCGGAAAACTTGTCTATGAGTCAGGGTCAGAAGTGTAGAGTTTTGTGTAAAATTCCTGGGCTATTTTGAGTATATCATCAATAGTGTTTGTTATGTTGCCATAGGCACCCCGAAGTGCATGCCTACTATTTTTTGCCAATAGTGAGCTTTCTTCAAAATTCCCCCGTGTTTGAATGTCCCTCCATCTTTTGCAACATTAAATGCATGGATGTCAGCAGTGTTGCTTTTGTTGATAAATTTGGGCAACTCTGCCATTTCTATTCGGACCGCGGACTGCAGAGTACCATTTGTTCGGCGCTTGTCAATAAGGTCCTTAGTTTTCAATGATATCGTGGACTCATAACATGGGCTCTTTTTCTCCTAAAGCTAGAGCTGACTGAATGACCGCATTTGTGAAATGATAATTGGCAGTGGGCACATCATCGTTTTCATTAAATAGCACGGGGAATTTCTTCTCAAGTAACAATCTGAACTCTTCCAGTTTTCTTCCCACAGAGGGCACGTTAGGCGGCTTCCGTTTCAGCATCTTTATTGTGTCTCTTCGTAAATTTCGTTGCATACCACTTCTGACCATTCTGTGATGACTTGTTTTAACCCAGTCAATTACCTGTACATCGTGTACCATGCTTGGAGTGCCAGTTAAAATGAAGTCGATTTCGTTTCCTGTTTCACCACTTGGGCCTTTCCAAGTACATTTCCTATTCGTTCTGTTGCGGAAGAATGTATTCATTATTGTAAGGTTATTCGTTTCGGCAAAGGCAACCACCATTTCTGCGCGGCTGTTTCTAGACCCTAGGACATATTTCCCTACCGCACACTCGTTTAGCTGGAGTGCCCCTATTTTCGCATCGAAATCCCCCATAATGATAAAGTACCAAGTTTTTACTTCATTAATTTGCCGGTTCAATGTCTTCGTAAAATACGTCCACAATCTCATCACCGTAAGTTGATGTAAGTGCATAAGCCTACATGTCATACAACTGGTGCTTTTTGTTGTGCCTGGTAATGAGAGACGCTACACGTACATTCATGCTGCACAATCCTACCACGTTCCCCGCTATAGCCCTACGAACCAAAATTTCTACACATAAGTGATGTGTTTTGGAATGCCCCGATAACAGAAAATATCTCCACTAGAGAGCACCACAAATGCCTTCTCAACCTTCGTTACCTGGATGAATCCTATTATGTCCTGTCGAATATCAGATAATTAATGTAACAGTACGGATGACTTTGCTTCGATGGAAATGGTTCGAGCATTAAATGTAGAAATAAACAAACCAGATTGGCGGCGTACCCGGACCCAGAGATAATTAGCACCTGCTGCACTACTGCTTGCCTTCCCTCCGCCTTGGATTGGGGCAATCCAGCTGCTGGGGACTGAATTTCGATGCCGTGGTTGTACATTCACTTAGGAGGTTTTCGGCAAATTTACTCAACCAGGGTTTCCAAATCCTTATCTGGTGAGGAATTGCTTATTGCCGTACTAGGAACTCTCGCCTTGTATGGTTGCATCTCCCTAGTTGAGTCTCCCCCGTGGCATCGGGCGATGTCATGACAGGACCAGGTAGCATTTCGCATCTGCTAATGTAATGGATGGAGGTTGCTGAGCATCAAAAGCTCAGAATTTGGGACGCGCTGTATTGATGCGCACGCACTGTGACATCTACAAAACATTGCTTTGTATTGACCTGAAGGATACTTTGATGACGGAGGTATAGTCGCTCCCACAAGCACATTTCCAGGTGTAGGGCGTACATGCAACGCACTACAGGCGTAGCTTGGCGGATCTCTGCACTGTGTCCTGACAAGGTCTTTTTCGAATTGACGTAAAAGTGAGGCGGAGAGGAGCATTCCCTTAGGTACGTGCGTCACACTAGAGGAGCGGCATAGCGGGCCCTTGTGGTTTTTTTTCCTACCACAGGACGCCTGTCCCGACAATTACCCAGCACATTTTCCGGGAGCGAGAACTGCAGCTGCGCGACACTCTTAAACCATCCCAGTATATATTGCGAAGGCCATAATCCCATGTAATGCACGTGAGCCGTATTACCCGTTCATGTCTTTCCTTGCGCGATGTTGTGTAAGCGGGTTCGGAATGCGCAGCAGTCGCCTTGCGTGGTTTACAGCCAAAGTGTGCGTGTTTTTATACTGTTCAGCAGCAACGCATTGTGTGTTTCATCAGGTTTCAAGAGAAAGCTCGAATGTTGTATTCATAACTTGCGTGCTATGATACGTTGAATTTATGCGTAATTTTTCCCGACAAAATGGCGTCAGCAGACTCGTGGTGCGTTGCAAGTCATGCCTTGTTCACTTGCCCGAAATTCCTATCAGCCAGCAGTACATCAGCAGTAGCTAGTAGAGTTGGCTTCTGGATTATGTCTCTGATTGGGAAGCAAATTGAAAAAAAAAAAGAAATCCTCGTACTAAGGCTTGCAATCGTGCCACTTGCGCGTGGCTGCTTGTCGAAGCTGAGAATTTCAATTTTCATTTTCATGTATCAATGACCGCGGCCTGACGCCAACAGAAACTCCGAGTGTTCTCTCCAAACAGTAGAAGAAACGCTCAATGCTCGCCGAATTTGGGTAAGGAAAATTGTGAGAAACCAACGAATTGAAACGCGGCAGTTTCCCGATCATTGAAAACAAGAATGGGCAGTTGCTCTCGGAGTTTTCATCCTAAGGAAATCGCAAAAGGATTAGAGAAATTAGTTAACGAACGAATCATCAGCTGTACTAGCCGGCCGATGGTCACCCGGGGGACCAAGGGACCCAAACCGGCAGTTTCATTTTCCCGTCACGGGATGGCGCCGGTCTCAGTGGGCGCAGCCCTCTGTCAGGTACAACAAACGAGAGAGAGGGCTACTCGCACCAGAGCTTGAATCCGGCGCTTGCGGACCGCCTGCGATATTCCGCGCGCAGCACGGGCGGACAGGAGCGCGCCACAGCGGCTCGCGCTTTCCTTTTTTCTTTCCCGCGCGAACCCCGGGCAAGAAAGCGCGGGAGCGGCGGGGAAGGCGCCACCACCGCCACGAGCAACACCGGGCGGCGGGCCGGGCGTCGTCCCCAAAGAGAGTTTGTCGCTCACAGCGAAGAGGAGCGGAGCTGCTCCGCGTGAACCTCTTTGATCGCAGCCGCCGACACTTCGCCCCAGAGCGCCGAGGCAGCAAGCGCGGGCTGCTTTGAAAGACGCCGCGCCGCGCGCGCCAGCGAACGCTCATCTCTCTCTGTGCAAACGCTGTTGTAGTTTTGAAGTCTGTGTGTGCGGACTCGCTGATCAGTCCGGGGTGGCATATTTTTTGCGGCGCCTCGTGTAAAGCGACCGAATAAAGCAGAGTGGAAGTCGCGATCAGTGGAGAACTGAGACGTGTCACTTCACTGTGAGACGGGACAGCCGCTACAATGAGTCCTGGACGCTCGTGGGTGCTGATGATCGTGCTCCTACAGGCGCTCGACACAACAACACACCTGGGACGGGTGGCAGTGGCGACCGCACATGATGACGGTGAGCATCCGAATGTTATTGCCTGTTGTAATTGCTTCTTTCGGATCAAAAGTTTTATTTTGCTGGATAACGGCATTGGAAAGACGTTTCTTCTGCCTAATGACGACTCTTACGTCCTGTTTTCTGTTTTTATCGGAAACGTTTATTTAGTCATCTTTCTTGCGACGCCACAATGGCCATTACCGTGCAAAATCAAAAAGAGTAGATGTAAAACTGATAAAATTTCTGGAAAAGCAGTCGTCGTTAGCAGCGGCAAGTTATCTATGGGTTGATAAACAAAAAAGCGCCCCATTAGCTCGGTGAAATCGGGGAATTGGGTTGGAACGTACGTTTTTATAATATTGATGTGAGGTCCGCGTCCGTGTTCGCGGCCGCAATTTATCTAGAAGGCTGAAGCAAAATGTTCCTCCAAATTGGCATGACGTTTTCTCGAAACGAACGCCGAGTTTCTTCTCTGTTTCTGGTACGCCAAGTTGGACGCCGCTATTAAACTTCGGTCCCGCGAAGTGCTTTGTTATTGTCTATCTCCATTGTAAGCCGGTAGAAAGGCATACACAACAACACACACACACACAAATTAAAGCCCAGCTTAGTTGTAGAAAAATAACTGGAAAGTTAAAAATAATCACTTTTCTTTTAAGACTGTCGCATTTATCAAACTATCGTTTTTTGTGTTTTCTAGAAAAACTTTAGAAAATGTGTTGCTTGAGGTTCACAAAAGGATCAGCAACCTAGCCCTGGTAAAAATTTTAGCTCTATGAGTAAACCACTGTAAAAAAAACAAATAAAATAACTGCCATTGCAGAGTCACAGTCTGCAGGTTGGTTTCGTTCTAAGGTAATCCTTGCTTTCAATTTAATTTATAAGGTAGCGCATATTGCCAAACTTATTGAACATGTTCTTCGGTTTGGAGCATTATACAAACCACATTAGGTTATCGTAAGGCGCGGGAATTATTCGAAAAATTACCGCATGCATATTCGCAGCACAAATCATCAGTCGATCATCCGGCATTGTTGGAAGTCATGGAAGGTTTTTCAGAAAAGGCGTGAAGTGAAAAATAAACAAGTCGATGCCAAAGCTACACGTACAGGGAGCGTAAAAAGGTGCCGAAGATTTTATATTTCTTTTACCTAGTTTTAACTAAACAACCTATTGTTGGACACCTCACCGTGAATAGGCACGTCACCAGGGCTTGTGCCATAGCCTTTATGCGCAACCTATTCAAAGTGGCGCAAGAATACACTGGCTATATACCCTACCTTTGGCTAATTACGAATTCTCACAAGGATTTACTTCATTTCAGCTTTACACGCTTTTGTGGTCAGAAGTTTAAGGGGTAGATAAACTTTCAAGAACTAAAATACCTGCAATCACCCAACTGCTTCTCCCCTTACTACAAGCTTTTCGCGCCAAAATTTAAAATACTTCGCTACACCAGACGGTACAAGCACTGCTGGAGACAAATTCCTTCCGAAACGGGTAAAAAGAGGTGACAGGTTATTTGCGGCATTGCAGACTTACTGTGAATAATACAGACAATTTTTTGTGCAGTGTATCGCAGTTCCATGCAGTCTTGTTGACGACCTGCGAGCCTATTTACGCGGGTGTTTTACTATTCGTTTTTATGGCGGTCATGTGGATAATACGACCATATTGATAACGCGTTTTCGAAGCATAAAACAATTAGCCATTTTTCTCACAGGCTTGACTGGCTGTAAACGGCAACCATATAGCTGTGTCATGCACGTCATTAAACCGAAGCCGGAACGACGCCGTATGCAATGCAGCACGGAACGACTATTATAATTTATTTTACGTTCATGTCTTGCAAAATACCCCTTTCTAACCTTATAGTTACGTTTAACGCTGTATTAAACTTATTTTGCGTATAAATACTTAAAAACAAATTCTACACTCTTGCGCATAATGTAAGAAACTGCAGCCAATATGCGTAATGCTGTTTCCTGTTCGAAAATACGAATATGACGGCAAAAATTATCACTGTTTACATACAGCTTTTTTGCCAATCTCATGTGGGGACAAAACAGTAAACATAGTTGCAACAAATGTTTGGACATTAACGCAACATTTTCTCCAAGAAGAAGTGTCCGCTTCGCATCCTTAACCGCGAAAAAAAAGTATTTTCTGTACACGTGACACAGTTCAACGAACGGACACCGCGCTGCGTAACACAGGGGATAACTTTATGTGTTTATATTATGCCAGAAGCTACGATCAATAACGTTCACTTCTCATGCTTTTCGTACTGTTCGCTATAAAACTGCTGTTATAAATCATTTGAACACAACTTATGCTTAACGGTATCAGGTTAGCATTCGCGCCGTTCAGAACTAAAAACCAGTGGGCAAAAAACAACGAAGAAATAAATACTTCCATTACAGGACTACCTTAAAGGTTGTAAAGTACTGTGAAGTTTGTTCTGCGTTATGGCGCTTACGTTAAATTTGCATTAAATGTGCTAGAGCAGGGGGACAAACGTAGCAGCCAGTAATTTTAATGGGATATATGGGCGTGTTGTAGCACAGGCGCATGATTATTTGTTCGTATCGATAATTGATCAATATGCAACATAGTGCGCACAGCCATTTCTGTTTTTTGACGCCATCAGCAATGCCACGAATGAATTAAAGCGGCGGATGTTGTACCGGTGAGCAGAATAAGTCTATCCCGTACTCCGGCTATGGGCCATTGGTACCATGGAAACCCCGAAAACCTCACCATAGAATTTTTTATTATGTCTTTTTCCGGCTCAAGTACGTGAATTCCTACTCAAGAACTGCTAACGTGCGTCTGGCCGTCAGTGCAAGTTGTCCCAGTTTTCCAGTTTCAAAATAAAATCGCGTTTACGCGATTTTATTTAGTAGAAAAATTAATTGGAAAATGCTGTCCTCCTCTCTTTACGCTCGCCCATTTTCTGTGGCGTTTTCGTGTGACGTCAGGAGGGGATGAGCTGGCAATCGGCTGCGCCACGGCTGCGCTACTGCACGGCTCCCCGGCCGACAGAGTCAGTCGGCCCAGCGTTTCGTCCGCCGGCCGCCGGCGGGTCGTCGCAATCAAGGAGGTTAAAAAAAATTGCTTGGTCGCAATTCGTTCGGTTAATTGAAACGAAACCAGGACACGTTTGTGAATGGAAGAATGTGCCTTTCTTTACTTGGTTTGTTTGTACACTGTATCTAGCTCCAAGTCAAGGTCGCTTCACACAAGCGCTGCACAAGCGCACATGCGACGCTTCGCTGACTGGTACGCCAGTAGGAAAATATAAGGCCTCTTGAAGGCGGGAGAAGAATCAGCGAAGTCAATATAGGTACTAAGGAAATAAAATCAACTGATATTTGTACCGTACAGCGTAAAACTAGGGCGCGGGAAGCCCTTTTTTGCGCTGGGCGAACAAGCACAGCGGTCAGCAGCACGACTACGCATCTGCGAACGCTTTTCCGTCTAATAAATGCAATTGCTAGACGTGAGCTACTGTGGAAACTCGGGCGACGCTTACTGCACGATCGCAGTACAACAAATAGTCACCTAAGCTGCTTGAAATGCCAAACTAAATAAAAGTGTAAACCGGTTGTACAATATAAACCCTATATTAGCAAGACCTTCGCGTCCCGCTTCGTGGCCTAGTTGTCTGGGGCGCCTGGTATGTCACCGCAAATGTTTGGCAAGTCACGAGTACGAATCCCCGCGGGTACATGCTTTTTTTTTGTAAGTAACTTTTTTGTTTTCCACCGATGTTTTCTATATTGAGTTCACCTTTTTTTGGGCCGCAGCGTTCATGGCTACACGAACTAGTTCACAAAACGCTCGCAGGCTGGCACTGGCGCGCTAGCGAGTTCTCGTTGGCGTGCTGTTGCCATAAGCACCGACTGCTTGCAGGCAGTGGGCACACGCCAGAATGAACAGACCCTTGGCCTGGTGCGAACACGCTTTTTACGATACAGGCATGAGGGAGGCAAGCTCCAAATATGGGGGAAAAGCGCATGACATTTGGGCGTCTGCGGGTACGCGGAGGGCGTTCATACACTGCGTAGGTCTCGGCTAGTGAATGCTACGACTACAAGCCGTCCTGGGAAGCTTATCTTGTGCATGTTACAGCCGACAACATGGCAGAAGCGCGGTACGATGATTACTGAGATATTGAGAATGCCCATCCAACAACGCCATTGGTTATGTTTTACAGAACCGAAACCGAAACCGAAACTTGTGTGATTGCTAACCTTGGGCATCGTCCAATCACGGCGCCCCTCCTCCCAACGTCACAACCTTAGTTGGTGCGGCCGCCGCAAACCGCGCATGGTAGTTTTTCTTCTTTTGCGCTTTGTAAAATAATTACCGATTTGTCAACCGGATAAACGATGAAATGTGTGCTAATTTGAGCCAGTCTACGCAGTGCAAGTAAAAACGGGAGCTTGACAAATTCACTTCAGTGTCCCTTTAATGTATTAGGTGCGATGAAAGGCACTCACTGGAGGGAGTGGAGTGGAGTGGATATACTTTGTATAGACGAGCTTCAGGCGCTGACGGTAAGACGCCCGCCCTGTGAGCGGCCTCCTCTAGTCCGGGAAGCCCTGGTTCGCGCTGGCTGCCCTTGCCCTATCCACCACGCTACGCTGGACCGAGAGGTTGGAGTTGACCAGCTCCAACCAGTTCTCGTTCAAAGCAGTTTGAAATTATTTGAACGAGAACGCAGTTCTCGTTCAAATAATTTCTACGGTTATAGTTCTTCACAACAAGAAACTTGCGAATAAATTGAGGACAAACGATTTTGCGGATGAAATCTGGTTTTAGGTAACGCAATGGGCGACTCCACAAAATGACCGAAATTATTTCCCGAAGTCAAGAAAATTTCTCGCCTTGTTCCCTGAACTAGGTTGAACCGACATTGCATACACTGTTTAACTGTTGGTTGCGTCGGACATCAATAAATGAGGCGTTTTTTTTTTCGAAGTGAGTCAAATCCACCTAAACAGAATTTGAGATTACAGACGAAAGTTTGTCACCGCAACTAAATGCAAAGCTGTCAAAGCTATTATATGACATGTTTTACATCTCAGTTAGGGAAGGTTTACTGCCACAAGTAATTAAAATTATGAGGTGGATTTGACCGATTTGAGGATGGCAAGTTTGGATGTGGCGCTCGTATTAAATTGATACATTCATTCTGAGAAGGAATTTTCATGAAAACTTTATTTAAATTGACTTCTAAGAATGGTACGATGGCGTTTAGGCAGAAAAGGCAATAAAAATATGCAGTAGGACTTCAACAACACTGGAACTATACATGAAGCGCGCGTCAGTCGTCTTGGAAGCATAAGCAGCTCTTTACTAATTATACCGCAGGATCACTTCGTTGGTAACGCCTGAAGACCCTCACGAAGTAAGCAATCTCTCAAGTGCCTTGCCATAATTTTACAAAATCCTTCACAAGAAGGCTAGTCATATCTTCTTCTCCTTCACCGTAATGAAGTGGCTCGCACCCACAGAGGGTGGCGGGTTTTCCAGGGCACGTAAGCGGTGGCTTTTTATTAAGTAATAAAATGTTAAATATGGCCGTAAAAAACAACAACCACATTTTCTCCATAGCCGCAGGGGAGACCAGATGCAATGATCGTTTCACATCTCTCAGTTTCATTTCCTTGACTCCGTCGCCTGTTAACTTTGTCGTCCTCGTCTCGAAACAGATGTTTCACTGATCTCTGAATTGTCGCCCGTATCTATCATAAGCCACCTCCGCAAAGCAAAAGAACTTTCTCAAAGAGCCACGAATCAGTCATATCAGCCAGCCAAAAGCAAACTCTTATTCGAGAAATCGATTTGGATAATTTTGATCCGAGCTACAATAGATTCTGGATCATTTTCGATAGGAAGTACGATCTGCGTACATGTTTGCCGGACGTTATCTCACCTGTTTTGTTGCAACTTCATCTCTATGGGAAAGTTGCCGAAATTTTCTTGTCACTGCCGTTTTATCTGACTTAGTTTCGGTTTTGGGATCTGACTCACTTAAAAAGAACGCCTCAAATATCTGGCGAACAAGCTGGTAACATAAAATTTGACAGGTTGGTTTCGCTTTCATCCAACGAAGACTGTTTCTCTTATTAGTTTACAGAGTATTATGAGCTGTTTTTTCTGCCCAATCAACACACGCGCCTTATAAATTGCGTTAAAAGTGGCGCCAAGCGTAACAGCATTGGAGTATATATGCGGGGCTTAATAGCTATGTATAAATATTGTTTTCACGTTAACATTTGCTCAACTGGAGTAAAATAAATAGGAAATGTTACAAAAAAACGGCTATTTAGACAATAATATAACCAGAACAAGAGATTTTTTAGAATGTGGTCTTTCAATCAGCAGCAATAGATAAATTATTCGACAGTCGTAACAAGATCACAGTGGCACTTTTATCGCTTTTATTTAGATTTAAAACGCAATAATGAGCAAGTTACGTTTTATCACGCCGTGTAGGGCAGGAGCGAGATATATTTAATGAGACGAAGCAACGTGGAACACTGCATACGAGGTGCACTAGTATCCAAAATATTTTTTTATTTTACTTTATGATACTAGCACCATAGTGTACAAGGGGCTTAGATTGCATTTATATATGTAGTTATCATTGAATTACCTATCAAAAGTTTTCCAGCAATGCCGAGAAAAGCTACATAACAATCTTTAATAAGCTGTGGCACTAAAAAACTGGGGATATTGAGGACTTGAAGGGACATGTTCGAAGCAGGCTAAGTGGTGCCACCAAAATGGCGAAAAAGAAACTTTTTGGCACGTATACTGGCAGTATAGATTTAAATTGACATGGGTAGAAACGGCCTCATTAATATATATAAAAATCCGTGAAATTGACTGGCCAGTCTACCGACCCAAGTATTCGCAACAAGACTTGTGCCAGGGGTTCCTTTCAGCGTTGATGTCGAACATTGTCCTCTACGCGACCGCAGTACAAACGGAACCAACCTTTACACGGGTGTAACATTGAAGAAATCGAAATTATTTACATTTGATACGATCTTCTTTCGTCAGTTGGATCACATCCGAATTCCCTATCAACCTAATAGCCCACGCTGCCCTTACTCGGGGTCATTTCGTCCATTCATACATTGCGTGCGCTTCGTGTTTACAACGTACAACAATATCCCTAACACGTACGCCTCACTAACCAGTAATGTCCGCCCCAGCCAGATAACTAGATTACCATTCCGCCTAAGCTACTTTGAGGATAGATGATAATAGGTCACAGCACGCCTCTCGCCTGGCCTTCTACGGAAATGAAGCCGGTATCAACTTTCGAGCTCTAAATCACTGTAGCCCAACCCTTCCCCTTACTCGTTTTACTTTCGCGCGCACATTTTCTGATTCCAGACGCAGCACACACGCGGTCTGTATTTTCGCACTTTTTTTGTTCCTTTACCTTGGGCGCGGCTAGCTTAGGCCCGCTGCTCCGAGCCAAATGAGCCGTTGCATAGGGGGAAGGGGGGGGGGGGGGGCGCTCGAGGCAGCCATTTGAGGTAATAAGGTCACCCCAGGCTCCATTCGGAGCGGCTGTATACGTATATGGAAGGCAGAGGTGCCAAAAATGGATGTTCGCCCTGAATATTCCCGCTCTGACCTGATGTACAGCCGCTCCTAACTACCTCCGAATGCCCAACATTAAAATGCTGGGGTGCAGGGCGATGGCTTCGCATCGCTCTGGAACCGAATTACTTCCTATTGGAAGTTCATTTTTAGTGAGGAGAGAAACTGGTGGGACAAGTGGGACTTCCGGCTTAACACTATTTTTTTTTGCTCCGACGACCCAAAAATTTAGGCGGAAAAAAACAATATGCTCGACTTTACGTTAAGCCTTACGCAGGCTTGAGAGAAAACAGTGGTCCTTAATTTTGCGGACTACGCAGTGACCTAAAAAAGGCCACCACACATAAGAAGCTTGCCGCACCAATATTCTTCCGCCGAGGACAATTACGCCCTTTTTACCCCGGCCGCGACAAATTTGGGCTTAGGCGGCACGCTAAAGTCGACAATGCATATCCATAAATGGCGTAAAAGTTGTTGTTGCGGCTGTCTGGCCAATTTTAAGCGTTTAGCATTTTGTACGTGTTCTCAACGAGGAACGCCGTGTGCCCCTCCGAAACGCTTGATAAGTTAAACTTCAGCTGCCCACAAAAGAGCTATCAATAAGCGACTTTCAAGTACTCATACTTTTCATGTAAGACCATAAGTATATTGCATCTAGAAGAATTGCTTCCGATCAATGCGTTTGTGTAGAGTAGTTGAGCTGAATTTAAACTTGCTTGGTGCAGAGCGCTCTGCATAGATTCACGCGTTTTACGAACGTACTAGTTTTAAGTCTCTATAGCTTTCATACTTGGTATCAGACTCCTTTCAGGGATTATAAAAACATCTTCCGAACAATGCACTTGTGTACTAAAGCTAACGCTTTCTTGGCGGTACCAATAGCATTCGGTCAAAGCAGTAATGCATGTCCTCATAGACCTGTTGGTCGACCGGAAAGCTCTTATAATATTTCTGGACACACAGCGTGTTCCTGAAACCAAGCTTCCATTCTGTCAAAACGCTTCCTTGAAAATCGTGAAAAACTAACGGTTCTAGATAAGACAATAGACACATCAATTATGAAGAAGGAGAGCAGTAGTATACCTTTAGCTGATAAGCCCCGTATCGGTATACATTTAGATCGTTCGTAGATGCGTTTATTTAGTGCGCGAGAAATCGTCGCATGCGTTCGTTCTTCGTTTCCGATTTGGGTCTTTGAAGGTTTGGCAATCTACTGGACGCGCTTTCAGCGAAGGGTGGACGTACTTTCAGCTTTCGCGCTTCTCTCAACTTTCTTTGGGAAGGGGCGGTAAATTGAGTAGGAAAAAAAAATTAAAGCCGTTCTACTCAACGTGAATGCTATCGGAAGTGCAGAGCAGTGATTCGCCGTACGGGCTGTGGCGCCGTTCTTCGCTTTTTGCTACAACTCCTCACGCTTTTCCACTCGCTGTGTAACTCTTATCTTGATGAATTTAACGGAGGTTTTCTTCAATTCACTTCAATTTTCCCGCCGTCGCAGAGCTCGCGTCCCCTTTCCTTCAGCTTTTGTTTCCTGTTCTGCCCAGAACAGCACAAGCGGGAGGTCTTTTCTTTTTGGGCTTGCTTTCATCTCGCACTTGCTGGAGCCTTTCCGAGCCATTTTGAACGCGTCGCGTTTTGCTCTGCGACCACTCTTTTTCGCTTACTATCGTAAAAACCAACCAAACGGGCATTCCGTACGGAATGGATGCGGGGACTGCTGATTAATTACACATATTTTGCCGCAAATGTACCTGCAGTCTCCTATATACGCGTAAGACTTGAAGGTGGCGAAGCTGTACGCAACCTTCCCGACCACCACTAAGGTTTAAGTACACGATTGCCTCCGATTTGCTTCTTCTTCGCGGCCACAACATTTACTCCATCACCTTGGACGCGCGTACGCTATGACGTGTCTTTCTCGTTCCGAGCAAGTGTTGCCACGATTACGGCGAACGCTGGAGTTCCTTTTTTTATTATTTAATACTGTAAGCCTTTCTCAGGCTCATACAGGGTGGGCGTGAAAATATACACACTCGAGTAGAAAGCAAGCAATATCGCACATAACGAAAGAAACAGAATCCCAAGATGCTGGTGAAACTAAAACTGAACGATGGAAGCTCTTGCACAAAATCATGGCCAGGCCACAAAACATCATCGTGGCATCAGCAGGTGTTACAGTGATCAGTCTGTTCGGAAGCGCTCACAAACAAAAAAGGGCAACTTTTACTCTTCATAAAACAATCTTTCTACATTTTGAACAAATGAATCTGCAGAGGAAATGTTAACGCATTCACGTGGCAGTTTGTTCCACTCTTCCACTGCTGACGGGAAGAATGAATATTTAAAAGTGTCACAGCGTGACATGAATGGCCTGATGCACTTATTATGGTTGGTACGAAGGCAGTGATGGTTAGGCGGCTTTATGTAGTTGTCCTTATCTATGTTTAAACCGTTGTGATACAAAAGAAAAAGAAACTTTAAGGAACAGACACGGCGACGGGCTGCAAGGGTCGGTAAGCATGCCCGCCTGCGCAGCTCAGTGACACTGTCATGCCTCGAATACTTTGAATAGATAAAGCGAAGGGCCTTGTGTTGGACGTTTTCTAATTTGTTGGAAAGGTACTTTTGGTGGGGGTTCCAAACAATGCTGGCGTACTCGAGGCCAATCTTAGCCAATCTTTCTAAGTGGGTATGCTTGGCTTAACAAACGTGCGCCGGGGACGCTGGGCGGTCGCCGTGAATCATGCACACACGAGCGCTGGACCCTTTGTCCATGTCTAGAGTGCCGTCCGACGGTATTATAAGCACTCCACTATATCGACGTCCCCCGGCGTTTTGTGGCAAAATTGCCGCGTCTGGCAGTACATCGCTCTACATAACGTAAATGTAGGCAACCTAACTTAAACATAAGATAACCTAACGCACACAAACAAATATTTTAAGACACCAAAACTAAACTAAGACAAAAATTACTCCTCAAATAAATAATGAAAAAAAAACCCATGCAAGAGCCGGTCTCGAACCATCGACTTTGGGATCAAGGAGCTAAGTCGGATCCTCTACACTACAACGACAGACTCTTCGGCCGGTGCTAGCCTAGTGTTAAATATTCGAATGTCGTGGGACGGCACTCTAGCCATGCCTGCAACGATCAGCTAGAGTGCCGTCGGACGGCACTCTAGACACTACGTTGTTGTATTTTAAATGCCGGGTGGTCGCCGCAATCCTGGCTAATCTCCCTAGGTGGGCATACTTGGCTCGACAAAGATACTCAGGAGACGCTAGGCGGTCGCCGCGGGGCACGCACACACGTACTCTAGGCATTCTCTTGGTTTTGTTAACTACAAGGCGGTCGCCATGAGGACCGCGCTCACGGGCGCGCACTAGGCCATTTCTTCGTATTTTTTACTGCGTACCCAAAAAATTACGTTTTGTTAAACAGCTTTTCTGTTAATAATGGAAACATGTGTGACAAGTGCAACCGGTTCCAGGAGTTCCAAATGGCTCTGCATATGTAAACGTCTTGTTCAAGTATCCTCTCAATTCTTGGTTGGAAGGCTGAATCAAGAAACAAGCGGGTGCTTTTTCGAATCCTTTGTTTAGGTGCGTAACGCCGAGTGACTGCGGTGGCTAGATAGCGTGTCCGTGGAAGAGCATCGACGACAAGCCGGACCTTTGAGGTGCTCTGCACTTAAAACGACCTTGAAGTTCGGTGTAAAGCACTATATAGCGATACATGGGGTCATATAGAGGTATTTAATTAAAGCCTCCTGGTTCATTATACTTTGATAATTGACTTCCTATATTCCCTAGAAAAATGCCTTGCCGACGAAGCATTTACTAGTAGTACGGCAGTCAATTCTACAGGTACTCGGTATATTACGCGTTATAAGGGAGTATGGGGCCTTACGGAGGTATTTAGTAACGGCCCTTGGGCCTTTGGCTTCAGACCAGTGCTTTGGGTTCAGACTTTGGCTTCAGGCCAGTCAAAGTGTCTCCTTTGGCTTCAGACCAGTGCTTTGGCTTCAGACTTTGGGTTCTGACGAGTCAAAGTGTATCCTTTGGCATCAAACGAGTCAAAGTGTCTCCCTAGCATTTTAATTGCGCAATAGTGCAACCAACTTTAAAAATTCTTGGGGCAAAGGAGGGCGCCCTAAGCATTTATCCTATCGTGACCACTCAGGAGTTGCTGCAATTTTCGTGTGTGCATGTATATTTGCGCGAGAATTTCATCGTTGCGCACGTGTTCTTTGTCCAAATTCTGTAACGCTTCAATTAACGCCAAACTTGCATTACCTGTGTGAATTATAGAATGTTACGCGCGGTACCCATATCTTGAACAAGTAGTAAGTCTCCCAGTGAAACGTCCCATATATACGGAATTATGGGAATGCGGAAATCATACGGAGTATTACGCACTCAGGCGTAGCTAATGCAGATAGTCTTTCAAAAAACAAACCCATCCAATGGTTCCTCAGAATACAAACGTTTGACACAGCTTTTATGTTTTAGTCTTAATTAGAGCGCGAAGCATGGTACCATATGTTTGAAGTATGTTAACACAAAAGTGTTTTTTTTCCCGGATACACCAAGATTTCGCTGACGTCATATCCGTCACGGAAGTGACGCAAGTAGAACGAAGCAAGCGGCCTATAAAGGGTGAACCCCTGCACACAGGGTCTTCTTGCGGGGAAGCAACCTTTAGTACTAAAGAGTAGGTTACACTTAGGTTTGTTCGTTTTCGGGTTTTATATTTTAACAGGAAAGTGTTTTATGCCACCACACCACAAGATTTCACTGTCGTCATATCCGGCACGTTTGCCGAAGCAACCCGGCAGCAGGACGTCGCTCCCCAAGCACACCCACAGGACAGCCGCCGACCCGCAAATCATGCTCACCTGCAGATTTCGATGCACATTTCGCTTTCGTGTTTTGCCGATTCCCATGACAGAGGAATCAACCGCAGTTTTTTTTTCTCGTATACTTCGTACATACAAAATTCATACAAAGCATGATTGGGCATTTATGCTGGTCGTATAAAGATAACACTGGTGTCAAGTTTTCTTAACGTAATAACGTACTCTATTAGCACGGGTTGCGGGCTCATATCCTTGTTTATATTGCGGTGGTGTGCCAGCAGAGGTAAAAATTTCGTATTACCATATTTCCGTCCACAATTAACGTTTCGTGGGGATTGTACCCATTAACTCTGCAGTAATAAGAGTAATCAATTAAGCAGATCATTGAGGAGGCATTCGTCCTGCAGTGGACACAAACAGGCTGACGCAAACAATAATCAATGAACGTTCTTCTGAACTTTTGAACTGCAGCCGCCAGCGTGGATACTTCTGCATTTCATTGCGATAAAAAAGCTACCCGCCGGATTTCGAGGTCCAACACGCCATTTTCTGCGCTGTGTCTGGACCTCTACTCAACCGCGACGGGAGCTTACGTACGCCGAAAGGGCGCTATCCACCACCTGGGGCAGAGATCTCACGATGCTTCCTCCATTCCCGAAAGCGGCCCCACTCAAAACTCACTTCCCTTTTGTGTGTTCGCGATTCTTTCCTTACGGCGGACGCCATCCATCATCTCTCATCCGACAGGAAAAGGCAAAAAAACTTCTCTTTACGTTGGTTTTGTTTTGTTCTTCACAACTTTTCCCCGTTTGAACCACTGGTGTATACCGGCTCTGGAGTTCATAACAACGGCCTCGAAACTAACGAAATATAGACAGCGGTAGCAAAAAAAAAGGAAGATACTACAAACTAACGTTCTAAAAACTTCTAAAAACTGGCTCCTAATGCACCACAAAAAGGTAAAATGGTGTGCGCAAGCACTGTTGGTGAAAATACGTTATCTTTTCGAACCATCCAGCGATCGACAATATTGGATGGCAGTACAAGCTCTACCGGGCACTACTTCGACTCGTTTATACGGTACTATGATGCGTTGACCAAAGCCCCATTATATGTACATACATACATATGTACATACATACCTACATACATACATACACATGTACATACATACATAAATACAAGCATACATACATACATACATACATACATACATACATACATACATACATACATACATACATACATTTATACAAGCATACATTCATACATACATGCATACATACATACATACATACATACATACATACATACATACATACATACATACATACATACATACATACATACATACATACATATGCAAAGACACATACACACATACATATTGTTACGAGATGGATTTGTTTACAGTGAGGTTGGATGGTGTAGGACGAGCGTAGATGGTAGAGCGGTCCGTGAATGATGGGGCCAAGCCGGAGTGCAACCTCGTTCTCTTCTTTCTCCAACTCCGGTGATGAGGCTGGCATGGTTGCAACCCCTGGCGTGTAATATTGGCGTAACATTTCCCCTGTCCCAGACGAAGCCCTCTGGGCAAGTTAACTTACACTGCGTTCTTGGCAACGTTTTAGGCGGGCAACATGCACCACTTGTGTCTTTTTGGATTGTCGCCCACTTGAAGTTAAGCGTGAAATAACATACGCAACATCGCTGAGACGCTCGATCACAACAAACGGGCCGACGTAATGGGACAGAAGCTTCTCGGATAGCCCACGCTTTCGCAATGGCGTCCATAGCCACACAAAGGCACCCGGCGCGTACGTAACATCACGTCGGCGACTGTCAAATCGCTTCTTGGAGCGCTCTTGGGACGCGAGAGTACGTAGGCGAGCAAGTCGACGGGCATCTTCAGCTAGGCAGAGCATCCTCGCCAACGAGGGTTCGTCATGCAGAGAGAAAGGAAGCATGGTGTCCAGGCAGCTGCTAGGTTGACGGGCGTAAAGGATGAAAAACGGGCTGTAACCGGTGGTTTCATGCTTCGCCGTGTTATATGCGTATGTTATAAATGGCAACAGCTCGTCCCAGTTTCTGTGGTCCGAAGCGACGTAAATCGCTAGCATGGACGTCAATGTTCGGTTGGTTCGTTCCGTCAGACCGTTAGTCTGAGGGTGGTATGGCGAGGAGCGGCGAAATTGTACGGCACAAAGGCGAAGAAGCTCTTCAACCACCGTCGCAGTGAATTGGCGCCCGCGGTCACTGATTATGACTTTTGGGGGTCCATGGCGTAGCAATACGTTCCGGAGCAAGAAGAGCGAGATTTCTGTCGCAGTGGCAGAGGGTAGGGATGCCGTCTCAGCGTAGCGTGATAAGTAATCCACGCATACAATAATCCAGCGGTTTCCCTGTGATGAGCGCGGGAGAGGTCCCAACAAGTCTATGCCAACTTTTTCAAAAGGACGGTATGCCGGGTCCACAGGCTGAAGTCGGCCTGCCGGGACAGTGGTGGGATGTTTGTAACGTTGACATTGGTTGCAAGAAGCCACATAGCGCTCAATAGTTTTGCGCATGTTGGGCCAATAAAAGCGTTGTTGGGCCAATACAAACAATATAAACAAACACACAAACACACATACTTATTACATACGTACAAGATGTTTCCCGTCATTTTGTAAATGCTGAATTTTTAAGCACGACAAGAAATTAACAATTATGGAGAATGGTGGGGTTACCTCGCCCTATTTTCGTGTTAGTTACAGAAATATTTCTATGAAAGTTCTAGGTTTTGAACAAGTAAATATAGCCGGTAATTTTGAGTTACGAGGGCGCCAGAAGAAACCCACACGTACTGCAACAGTTCCTGCAAAAATGTGGTAATTGAGCATGCTTTACAACTGCTTCATAGAATTAGCACCAAATTCAAGTTGACTCCAGGAATGAACCTTTTAAGCGCATGCTTTAATCACGCACCATTAAATACCTTAATTTATAGGCCCTGTTTATATGCTGGACCCATGAAGAATAACTTTGAATAGCTCTGTTTGGGGTACATCTCTACTTTGTAATTTCATTCTTTAGTCGAAATTACACAAATCTCTATATGGAAATATTCCTCGTCGTCAAAGTGCGATAACAATCTCAAGACGAGTATTTTACAAACAAACTTAAAATTCGCCTTTGCCTAACACGAGCGCAATAATTTAAAAGGACAAAGTGTGAATCAACGAGTGCAGACAGAAAATTGTTAGTTGCAGTCGTTAACTCCACAATACAACAGTCCTCCATACTGGCAAGAATCTTTTTACCGCAGCTGAAAACATCACAGAACTTGAAAACACCTTAATTTTATCTTTTTTGTGTGCATACGAGCGATTTATGTCATGGCTTGGTTTTAATCCTGTCCGAAAGATCACTGTGTCTCGCTCAAGTTTTACTCACGGTCTGCAACCTCCGTCTTCATCTTTCTATGATGCCGCTGACGGTAAAAACAATTAGCCTACGCTTGAAACACCCAAAAAAGTTCACGCATCTCCACGAAGTGAATCATGACGAGTGGGCGAAGCACTGGGGATCGTTCTTCGTAAATCGGCCATGAGAGTGCTTACTGCTGCGAAAACGATTTCCAATCCAATCTAATACAATACAATACAATTCAATTTAATCCAATCCAATCCAATCAAAATCAAAATCCAATTCAATCCAATACGATGTTCCTCGCGCATGTGCAGCACGGCTCTCCGGGAGCACTCTTTCTCTCATACTCTGTCTCTCTCTCTGTCACATTTTGTAAACCTTTTGTTCGCAGATGTTTCGATTTATACGGTGCTGTGCCGTGAGCACGGATGCCGGACGCCGGACAAGCCTCGGCCTTAAGGTGCTTCGCCCCTCAAATATTAAAAGAAACACGGATGATGTTCACTTGGGCACACCATGCCTTGTTGCCTCCTTTGCCGTAGGCGCAGAGCTACAAAATCTGCGTGCAGTTCGGCTGCATTCCTACACAGAATTCTCTTGACACGTGCTCGGGGCTACCGCAATGTTTGCAATTGAGGCATAAAAGCTCATGCATTTTGGAAGGACGCATCGGTCCACGCAAGCTATGCTCGGCTAATTTATTTTCCTTTTCTCTGTTTTTAAAACCTGCCACGTTTATTACAACGCACGTGTGTACAATAAGCCTGACCAGCAGCAAGAAAACACGCGCACGTAAGCAAACTAAAATCAATAAGAGGAAAAGAAAAACGAAATATCAAGCCCTGCGCTCGCGTCATATGACGCTGACGCGCGAAACCACTCTAGTGGCTGGAGCATCTTCTTTCCTGACGCACCCAACTCAGGCGGCGGTGCTAATTAGTCTCCGACGCTGAGCCCAGGCACGCCCTGGGTGTTCTGCCTCCGGGCCATAGTCAGTGAACGCCGCGGCGTGAACAAACCCTCGAGGCCCGACGCGCGGTTATGTGACCGCCAAACTCCGCCGCAGAGTCAACCTCGCATCTGCGAGAGCCATCAACGAAAGAGGCGCGCAGAATGCGCGCCCTGCGAAAACCAGCATCGCGCATCGCAAAAAAGAAAAGCGCGTGTCAGCGGGAACCCGGTGAAACGTAGCCGCGAGACCCAGTGTTATGGCGGGCTTAATAACAAACGAGCCTGGATGAAGAAGAAAAGGCGCCTGGAAATAAAGGCTGGAAGCGAAACCGCAACAGCGCGCGCCCATCCTCTGTTGGCCGCGGCTCCTGCACGTCGCGCGCGCCTTCGCGGACGCTGAGTGTCGAGTGGGAAAGATAAATAAGCCCGGGTAAAGAATCAGCGGCCGCGGCGTGCGTTTCGCACATTAATCTTTATGTTTCTTTGCTCCTGTCCGGCCGCTGTGGGAAGGAAAGGGAGTTGGAGTGTCGCCTTGACGCCAGGCGGTCACGTCGGAATGAGAATGGAGAATTTCTCTCACTGCGCGCTATTTGAGAATTTGCGTTGACTCGGGAGGCTTCTGGCGCGATAACGAACTGTTTAAAGTGTAGGCCAAGTAACATAACTTAATCTAATGTACCCTTACTTCAGCGCAGTTTCAGATTTTGCTGAAACAAAAGAAAGCCTCACCGCTGATTCTTGTATGTACACTCGTCCAGCAAGCTTGCGAATAGGGAGGGATAGAGGATGAACGCAAGACGTTCCAACCGGTGGCGTGGTTAAGGTAGCGGGAAAATTTGTGGGCTCAGTGGTAGAGTTTAACGTTTCCTGGTAGTGGCTGCTCCTCCCCGACAGTTTTCTCAGCAATTTTGTGTTCCAATCTACCTGGAACATTAGTTTATTTGTCGTGCATGGTTGGAATAGAAATGAACTAGAGTCCCAAGGTTTAGCGAAGCTTTAACGGAGCTTTAAGGAAGCTTGGGCACTGCGCAGGCAGAAAATAACAGTGGATATGAAAGAGCAAATACTAGTCTTCCTTACCGGCCTCCCCCACATCATATCTTTGAACGTTTGACAGTAAACGAATCGCAGAACCGAACCGGAGCTCTTTGGGCGAGGTTGAAAAAACACGAATGCATGCTCTTCATAAAAGGCCCACATATAATTCACTTAGGAACCCGTTCACATGATCACTGGATTTTCCGTGCTTGCTCTGAAGCCGGCTACCGAAGGAGTGGTAGTTTATTCTTTTAAAGGGGCCGAACGGCTACACAAAGGTAACCAAGACAAAACATCGGCTGGCCAATTACGAGAAAGCACAGCAAGGATTCCTGAGTTGTTTCGAAACGGTTCCTGGGGATCAAAGGGATGTCGAAGTTTGTGTCTCAGCCATAGAAAGCGTGACATGGCAATATAAGAAAGGGTGTGGAATTTGGTGCCGTAGTCAGCTCGTTCGGATCTTGGGCTAGCTGGGAAAAGCAAGTTTCGACGACTACAAAGCCTATCTTTTGCCAATAAGAGGTTTCGGCATTTGAAGACATTCGCACAAGCTTATTTTTCATTTTACAGTTCAGTATAACTTTTACCGTGCTGCAGATATCGTCTTTATTCCAAGAAAGTGAATGGCGTGTTGATTACTTGAGCATCAAGTTTTGTGTCATTTCCAAACATTCCCAGCACGAATTCGACGTGCGGCTTCTCCGCGCTACAGTTCGCACTCTTTTTCAAAAAATGACTCATAATTTTTGCTCTTTCATAGACTCCTACCTGTTAGCTCTGCACGAAGAGGGAGAAAATTTCGAGAACAACGACACTGTGAAACAAGTAGGCCCATATTAATTGTTTGCAGTGACGAGAACACCGATGACGAGAACGAGAACAACAGTGACGAGAAGACGAGAACACGGGAACAGTTCTTTAGCAATGCAGGAAAAGTAAGAAATTCAAAAAGAAACGTTTTCCAACCTCTCCCCTGTACATTTGTTCTCCTTATGGGTTGCACGTATCAAATAGTAAACGTGAAATAAAATGGCAGTAGTTCGTTTAAGCGGTTTGTTTTTGCGTGAAGATATGTAAATTGGTTAAACATTTATCGTTGAAAAGCCAAAAACTTAAGTTTCAAAACACCATCAGACGGGTAGCCTCTCAGATACAGCTGATAAGCGTTGGTTTAGTTTTGATTTCTGCGGAACGTTTTCTTTCAATGAATAGCTGCAGCCAACAGTTCGATGCTGGTGAGAATAAAATTGTCCTTTGTCGTTTCTCCTAGCGCCATCTTCCATTTTGTTACGTCGCAATGGCATAACATTATAAGAGGAGCCAGAGGCAGAAATAAACAGATTGTTCACTTGACTGCACATGTTTAAGCTAACCACCAGTGTTACTGATCACCACTTAAGCCAGTGCATTTACTACACATCGGAGGCAGCAGCTCGCAGGCAGTCTACGTTTGTTTGCAATTGTTTGGAACTTGTTCAACGCTGGTCGAAAACCTACGTGGCGCGCTCCTTTTCGCAAATGA
Organism: Haemaphysalis longicornis; assembly: GCF_048455015.1. Taxonomy (NCBI): domain Eukaryota; kingdom Metazoa; phylum Arthropoda; class Arachnida; order Ixodida; family Ixodidae; genus Haemaphysalis; species Haemaphysalis longicornis. Next base: position 169,807,400 of record NW_027526295.1, read on the forward strand.
AAATAGGCACAAAGGGCAAATCAAAATATTCTATCTGAAATATCGATTTGTGTACAAACGAAGCATCGTTTGCCGTAGCACGGAAACATAAACGAAGCAAAAAGTGGGATATTTCCGGAATATTTAAACGTTACTCAGAATGGCAAACACAATTTATTTCGGCTAGATAATTGCGAGAGACAAAGATGAGTTGGTGGCGGTTCCGATACGCCGGAGCGTTTCCCGCATTCGCTGCCTGATTCCAAAAGACACAACCGTCCTGTACAAATCGGTTAATGTTTTTAAATGTTGCCGCGATGGCTGAGGCCAGTACGTGGATGTATTAGGAATTTCCTCCCGTATGATGTGAGTGTTGGAACTCGCATGCAACGTAAAATCGAGTGTTTGGCTATGCCCAATACACCCTCACCGGCATGAGCTGTCGAACATATTTGGATTTGCGTTAGAAAGTCCTAACTGTAAGCCTAACGATGGGCAGAGCAACGTCGAACTCCTTATACACCAAGCTACAGGGACTTGTTAACGTCGTCAGAAATTAAGACCTCAGGCCTAATGTCGGGAAACTCCCAGGAAAATCAACCTCTGCGGGTGTGTGTTACGAGTCGCAGCCGATGGAAGGTTTAGCAGCTGTTTTCCTTCCTCGGTACGCTTGTCTCCGGCTTTTCCTCCTTATGGGCGGTAATTAGGTTTTCGCAATAAATGGCCCGCCACTGAATGCCCTTTGCATTTTTGTCCTATGCGATTTCGAAGCGTAGGTCTTCGACGCCGGGATGTCAATGTTATTCCCCGTAGCCCTTACATTTTGCAGCCCTAACATTAAGTCTAACGATGTACTAAGCAATCTCAAACTCATCCCTGCGGACAAGCATTATATATTCATCAAGGTGCGGTTACCTGTTGACGTCGTTGTTCCTCAAAGCGCAACTGTGCATACGCCTATTGTCAGTCAATTTTTAATAAAGCGTTGGCCAATCGGCCTCCGCATGTATGTGGTGTTGCCATTTCTGACCTAGCAGTTGTTACATGTTTTTTTTTCGGACATCATTTAGCGGCAGGTTATATAAACTCTCCTGCTTCGTCTATTACTGCTCCCAGGTCCTAAGTAGCTGCACCACCCCTGCACATTTGCGTTGCTTCCAGTATGTTGCAGCGTCGGGAACTTGCTTCCAGCAAGAAGACAACAAAGATGCGTATAACCAGGCCGTGCCAAGCAATAAAGCCGCATACTCCTCTTTCTTGCTGCTTAAGCATTCGTTAGCTCACGCGCTGGTTCTTCTTCCTTTCCGGGTCGTTATTCTTTCGCTCATCTGGGCTTCACAGCTAGGAAATGTTCTTCTCAAGTGGCACAGCAAAAAAGCATGTTTATACGCATAAGGCCCCGTAAAGTTTCTATATTATAAAGTGCTCGTGTCCACTCTACGAGCATGAGAACATACATTGCATTCTAAACACGTATCATTCAACAGAAAATGTCGGATGCTTCCTCACCTTACACCACGACGTGTGCATTGAATCCGAAGCACATGTTTGGATAAAGCACGAAGGAAGAGACGGAACCGTTTTTGTAAGTTTACATTTACTCTTTGCCGATGCAATTCTTTTTGGTATTTTTTGTGCCACGTTCCATCACCGCAGATGTTATTCTTTCATTAGGCAACGAAGGCGCCTTTTCTGCGCGCGTGTTTTCTGAGCAACCTCATTGAAGATGAGGTCGCAATGAACTGGAGGTTCTTTGCCCATTTCTCGCACTGCTCTGCCGTGTTAAAAAAAACAAAAGTCCGAGGACATCTAAGCTTCTTTTATGTGTTGTGAATTCAAAAGCCCTAATGTGTGATTGACTGCCACAGGAAGCTTTTCCGGGAGGATATGTTGACGTCACAGCCAACGGGAATTACTGGATCGGCCGCAAGGTGCTTCTTTGGCGAAAGCATCCCCGTACCGAACCCTGCCTGCTCCGTGATGTAGCATGGTAGCGTGGTGGACAAGCGGCGAGCAGAACAGCTGCGTCGTAATGACGACAAAGAACTGACAGCAAAACGTAACTGGTTTACTGCATGGCGAGACGAAAAACCATGGCTAAGGTAGCAGCACACTGGCGTGCTTACATGACTCGAGCAGGGTAACACCAGGATCTGTTGCCGCCGGCAGACTGGAGAACGTTGGAGGGGAGCGCCTATTTTTACTCAATTTGCCAACGGTCAACACGCCTCCAGCGTGTTGAGCTCAGCAAGAAAAAGAATAAATGCACAAAATGCAAGTCACTTGATGCGTCTCGCAGCGCCGTAGCAAACCGTTGCCAGAGAGGGGGAAAGAAAGGAGTAGTCTCTCGCAGCGCCGGTGGCGTTGAGTCAGCCGCCGCCGCTGCCGACGGCTGTTCTACGGGTTTCGGCCAAGCCACAATTTCGCAGTCCCACGATTAACATAAGTGGCCCTCTCCTCTTATCGTCCTATTACTCATTCTATCAGAGAAAGCATATCGGCACGCGGTTCTGCGGGTGCTAACAAACTCGCGCTCTGCGTCAACACGAGCGCGGAGACGATTCGTAACAGAGGCTGTGGCGGCAGCTGTAATCGTCACTGGCCAACCCGCCTGAAATGGCATGTTTCATGTGTAGTTACCTGAGCGTTTAGCATAACGACTCGCCAATCAACGTCAAACGTATTGTACGTAAAATACTTGTACCGGTTGTCAGAGCTTTTTCAAGGCAAAGGCGACGAAGCATTCGCTAAGTCCACCTTTAGTCCGATAAAGCCATAGTGCTCAGCTAGTACTCCGGAGGCACTGGATTTGATTGTCATCCCATTGCAATGTTTCCTAAATATTTTTTCATCTCAATTACTTTGTATTTATTTATTGTTTTTTTTTTTTTTTTTTGCTCCATTGGCCAGTTTAGGAGCCGTTTCGTCGCTACAGATGCCGGACAGCGGTTTTCCTGTGTAGTCAGTTTGACGCACTTACAGTAAAATAGCTGTCAGAATAAACCAAATAAACTGTTTGCCTCTCCTTCTCCCTCACGTCCTCTAGTCAAAAAGCACCTCCAACGATCCTCGAAAAACTTGGTGAACAATGCCACGGCATGTGGGTGTGTCTCTTAAAGGGGGCTTCCTCGTAGGTGCCAAAGTGCTCCGCAGAGCACGCTTTACAGCAGTAAACCATGCTTCTCGATTCTCGTTCCCAGCAGCGGCAGCGCCACCTTTTATCAATGGGACAAAATTAAATGGCCCATTCCACAAACAAGCCGGATGCGGCTTCTGTAACAGCGAAATGACTATGATACCAGGTGTCGTTGAAGCGTTCCATGGCGCAAGGAGTTCCATAGCATGTATTTTAACTCGGCAGTGGCAAATGGCGGCCGTCCACGCCAGTGCATCACGGGTTAAGTAAAGGAACGGAAGAACGCAGCCCAGCAAGCAACAGACTGCCAGCGAAATCCACCACCCTCGTCAACTCTGCCAATACGTAGAGTCAGGAACGAGCAGCAGCGCAACGTGTTGGAGACAGATCGAAAGTATTCGAAAGCGGATCGCGAAGCAAATTGTGTCAAGCGGTAAAAGGACGAATCTTCCGGAGAACGCGGGGCTTACGCAAATGGTCTCCGATGTTCGATTTGACAAAATTGCTTGTACATTAAAAATCCTTAATGTGGGCTTTTGTGTCCTCAGAATATTTTATTCTTCTAGCAATAGATCGGGCATGTCCACAGATATTTTTCTCTTGAATCTGTGGAAACAGAGCGGCAACAGAAGAACAGAAAATGGAGGAGCGTGTGCCGAAACGGCTAAAGTCAGCCCTTGCAGGAGGCGATGATGGCTGCGGTGGCATTGCGCTGCCGCTCCGGGTGGCTTAGTTACTCGGTGTAACACCAGGTGGAGGTGGCGGCGGAGACGGTGGTCGAGCTTGTGTTTGCAGGCCTCGATGTCGTTTGTACGCGTTGATGCGCAGTTTTATGCGCATTGTGGAGCAACTGTAGAGCTGAGAAGCCAGCAACAGAAGACTTCATGTGATTGATAGCAACCATGTTTCAAAACTACTGAACAAGATGACGAGAGCAAGCAACCAAAACCGCCGCTAAGCACGATAAGATGACCACCGAGACTGCAGTACACCGCGAAGCGCACTTTTCGTAGTGCGTGAATTCGAATCTGAAAGGGCGTGTGAAAAGTGACGTATTGCAGCCGTGAAGGCGCGTATATACCTAGACTTCTTAGGTGCATGGGTACGCATGTGTCAGCCATCCGGCTGGCGCATGTGTACAAGGTCTTGCTAAAGTGCGGCGTCTGTCGTAAAAGGACACTGAAGTTGGTCTGAAAAATGTCCCATCGGGGACAACAATCAAGTTTTTTTCTGCTATGACCTTTTTAAGACATGACACAGAAGTCCTCCCGAAGCCTTTCTCCGCCGTTGAAGACCATCATCCTCATTCTCCAGAGTGTTAAGACAGCGTGAGTAAGAATAAAGGAAGCATGCAGGACTGATGACTGTCAGTGTGAAGCTATCATAATTTTTATGCCTAGTGAGAAATTGGATGCAGGAATGTGTATTCACTGCACCTTAAGCTGCACCCTCCCACCGCTTAACTTTGCCTCCTACGAGAGCCTCTTCGGTTTGAAGGTAATTTCTGCTTTTTCTTAACCCCCTCTCCATCGCCCGTCATTTATTTGTTTTTTCTTCCAGCTCCCGCCTTCCACCAAACCGCCTCTCTTGCCAGCATCCTCGGTTCTGAAATCTAATTTACACCCTGCAGTGGGATATGATTATGTAGAAGCGGACAGGCCCAATACTGTGTCAAGTGTTATATGAATGCTAACATCAATAAAAACTAGGATTCCTAGTACTCTCGTGCGAAAGGGGTGAATAGGCACCGAAACAGTGCGCCGTGTTATGTTATGTAACAGTAAAACACTGATTATGTTTTCAAGTGAAGCCTGCATTTACTGGCCTATGTCGTGGAAGATTGTGATGTTGTTCAAAAAAAAAAAAAACTAAGCGCATCAAGAAAAATACCCTGTTCGTTGTCGGAATCGCATATGGGTCCTTCGCGTTATGAAGACGACGTCTATCCTTTTGGGCCACTCGAACACGGTATTTGTGTGCAAAAATTGGAGGCGATCCTTGCGCTGCGCCGTTGACACGGGTGCTGCCGTTGCTAGGTCGCACTGCATGCCTGGAGCCGAGCGGCTAGTTTAAATGGGCGCCCTGCAGACTGACGTCTCTGTTTACCGCTGCGCCGTTAGCACGGACACTGCCGTTGATAAGCCTCCCCGCATGCCGGGAGATGAACGGCTGATTTCAAAGCTGCCGATAGCTGTAGCGTGACGGCAGACATGTCAGGGGAAGTGATCTGTATTTGCTAAGGTGATTCTTTGTGTGATGAAGGGTGATTCTTTATTTGGTGGTATGGCTTTCTTTTAAGATCGAGTCATGCTCAGCCAGTGGGTTGGGTCAGGGGTGTGGTTGGGGTTGACTGGGTATCGTCATAGGTTAATTGGAGATGGGTTTGAAATTAGTGTAGGGATATTATTGGGGTTTTGAGTTTCGGTTTGGGTTATACTGACAGGGCAATGTCCCGCAAAAAAAAACGGTGACTAGCTTAGCCCGCACCCCTTTTCTCTTAAAGGCTGAGTTTGGTTTGTTTTTGTAGGAAACTGATGCCTAACTTCATTTTGTGAATGTTTTTTGAGACGACCCAGAAGAACCACAGTGAGCATGGGCTTGTAGGAGCTCCTGCCTTGAAGGTCATTTTTTGCGTTTTCGGCGTGTTTTTTGCCACTGTGATCAGTACAAACAGCTTCCTAAAATCACGCCCTACAGTTTTATACAAGTCTCAGCGACATCGGACCATCCAGTAACGGGGAATCGCCATCTGCAGACTGGGGCTACCCCGCTCGCCGGCCTTGCGCCACGACGGCTGGAGCCACAGCTGACGTGCCGGGACAGCCGGCACACGGTCAATTTCCACCGATGACGGAGCCGAAACATCATGACACCGTAATGGAGCACGACGAGCTTAGCGGACGAACAATCCACCATCCCGGACCATGGCAGGGAATGTTAGCCAAACGACGCCAAGTGAAGCAGCACGCCTACTCACCGATAATGGAACCAGCACCAAGTAAGCCCCCCCCCCCCCCCTTCCCCCGGGTTCCACTTGCCCCCAGACTTCCAGAATCTGACTTTAAGGTCATCTATCGACCACGAGACGGGCTATGCCTCGCATCCTGGAGCGACCGCCAATTCACGGCAGGGGTACAGCTGGAAAGCAAAATACAAGAGAGAGAATTTACCCAACAGGTAACGGTGCAGGTGCAAGCTATTCAAAACCTCATTATCACCAGTACGCCCAACGAGGAGTGTTCTGCCGTGCTATGCAAGGTCACGTCCATCATTCTGGGCGCTGCCACATACAATCTCCAGCCGTATTTAAAGCATTTCCCGGGTACGGTGCGGGGTGTCATCAACGGACTAGACCTGGAACGTTGCCTGGAACGACCACCGAACTGCCCTAAATACTTGCATCGTCAGGATCACGGCAAGTGCAGGCCAGAATACTTGTCCAGTCAACATCGGCAGTAGTGACTTTCGAGGGCCGGCATGTGCCGTTTTTCATCAGAGCACATGGACTTCACACTCGCTGCAGGTCTTACCGACGGTCCCTACAGTGTTGTACGTTGTGCGACGACATCGGAACAGGGGGGATGTATGCCCGACACTGGAGGTGAACGTCTGTGCCCAATGTCACGAGCGAGACCCTCCGGCCGAGTACACATGCACCTCAAAGTGGAAACTATGCAGCCTCGAACTATGCATGTCCTCGAACGCCTAGCCAGGACCACGGAAACGTAAAAACGACAGCCACAACAACCGGCAGCTGCCGCCCATCCGCCGCCTCAAACCCAGGTTCAGGACAACGCTCGTCGCCGGTACCACTCTTCGCAACAAGTAAGCTGTTCTTCAGTCGTAGCACCTGAATTTGTCGCCCCTCAAGACTTCCCCCCATTGCCTTCACCGACAACCCCTGCGCCTCACAACAGCCCCCGCACTTGCACTAGCCATAACGCAGACCCAAGCCACGACCATCATTACGGACTCCAAGGGGCGTGTCGAACGTACACGGCTGGAAGAATTTCTAAGGTAGCCGCACGAATTATAACCCAGAACCTCCCCAAGAGAACAGTCAAGGTTATCTGGACACCTGCTCACTCATCTCTTTGCGGTAATCAAGTGGCGCACGCTTACGCCCGAGAACTTGCTCGCCGGGCACCGCAAGAGGATGATGAGAGGACCCGTCACTCACTCATCACATACAGCGACATCACCCAACACTACATGCTCACACGACGCACCTTCCCGCCGCCGGCCGACCAGCTAACAAAAGAACAAGTCACCCTTCGACGGCTTCAAACCAACACATTTCCACACCCCACGCGGCTACACACAATCCAGCCCACGTTATACTACCCCTTGTGCAAATACTGCGGCAGCCAAGCCATATGGTTTGGGCCTGCCAGTCGAACCCAGAGCTTGATCCAATCCCTGATGCAACTCACGAGCAGTGGGAGAGTGAGCTTGCCAGCTCAGACCTGAGTAAGCAGCTTTGGCTCGCTGAAAGGGCGAAGATGGCAGCCGCACCAACGGAGTCCTAGAATGAGGACCCCGACTACGATCCCGCTCGATTTCACTGTTAATAAAGCTTGTTCCTCCTCCTCCTCCTCCTCCTCCTCCTCCTCCTCCTCCTCCTCCTCCTCCTCCTCCTCCTCCCGCATTCAACAATTAGAGCAAGAACATGCGCAACTCAGGAAACAGTTTCTAAGAAGACCACGCAGCCCGCACAGAACAGCTCGAGCGCCGCATAGAAGAACTGCTAACTCATCTGCAAACAATCACGCCAGCACCGGCAGAGAGTGCCACGCAAGTTCCGCCTGCTTCAGCAGTAATGCAGCAACCGGGCATACCACCCACACCGTCGGATATCGGAAGGCTAGAAAAACGTATCCGAGAGATTGGACACCAAATGGAAAGTCGCATAACTGCTATAGAACAACGACAGGAAGCTAATGAAACTGTGAGGAGGAAGAATCGTAGGAAACAAAAGACCCCAGGCCCCAGCAATCCACCTAGCGCAATACCATCCAACGATGATTTCGAACCATGTGAAGGCGGGGAACTCTAAAAGCTCCCCTATAAAACCAACAGTGATTTGGCAGTGGAATTGACGATCGTATAGAAGCAAGCGAAATTCCTTATCTCATTTTTAATCAGTACATACACCCACAGTAATCGCTCTCCAAGAAACAGGTACTGAAAAAGTAACGCTGATGGGATACAAAACGTACTCTGCAGATACAAATTTAAAGTCGGCAACCTTAGTCCGTGCAAGTGAAACAGCGCAGGCGCACACCCTCCCCACTACAATGACCACATACACATTTGATGAGCTAATTTCGAACACGAAGACACAAACCAGGCTGTTTATTCTCAACATTTACAGCAAGCAATCATCATCGCTCTGAGACATCGATCGCTTCTTTAAAGTCTCGAAGCAACGCACGAAAGGACACGCCTTGATTATTGCGAAGTAACACGCGAAAGGACACGCCTTGATTAATGTAGGTGATTTCAATGCCCATCACACCACTTGGGGCTAACAAAAATGGCCAGCAAAACAAAAATGGTCAGCAAAAATGGTCAGTGATAACAAAAATGGCCAGCAACTCCTAGACGGCATCCGGAACAACAATCTGCATTTATGCAATGCAACCGACACTCCTACGAGGATAGGGAATAGTTTCTCCAGTGACACTTCCCCTGACCTTGTTCTAACATACGGAATTAAAAATATCATCTGGGAATGCCTAGAAGAAACACTCGGCAGTGACCATTATGTCGTTCAACTGCAACTTTCACATCACAAAACCCCACCACAAAGAATAGGAATTGCCCGCTTCGTCGATTGGCGAAAATTCCGAGAAAAACCTCCAACGAACCCCATTTATGACATTGAAAAGTGGACAGAAGAATAGTTGGAAGCTACAAATAAGCAAACCTAAGAACTGCCGCTCACCCACGATTGTCTCGCCGTAGATGCCCACCTACTGCACCTTTGCGCGGCCAGACGAGAGTTTGTTTCCATCAAGCTCACGCTATACCACCAAGTATGGGAGTGCGGAATAACTCCAGGCCTACCCCCAACCCTTCCCCTCTTACGAGCAAGTGGGTGGCTTGCCTGAAAAGTCCGGACCCTGTGACCCAGCGCATGCTGGTGAAGAGGGCATGGACTGCCACCCAAGGCCAGGGCCTCCCGGACTAGGAAACCCCCCAACAGGCGGGTGCCCTAACAGCAGCACCAGCGCTCGTGGAATAAACATTCATTCCTCCTCCTTCTCCTTTTCGCCACTTAATAGGGAGACATTTCAGTTCACTACGACGCCACTTTTATTTAACTTATTTATTATTATTATTATTCCTACGTTGGCAGATGCAAATGCGGTTAGAAGCATTTGTTCGCGGGTACTCACTGAGCTTCTTGTAGGAAAAGTAACGAAGCGCTGCCAGCGCAGAGTTTCTTACGAAAATTTGCTAGCGAGAAAAGCCACGGTGCAACCGCCCGCCATCGTGTGAAATTTAGGAAGAGCGCTACTTCGTTGATTGATTGATTGATTGATTGATTGATTGATTGATTGATTGATTGATTGATTGATTGATTGATTGATTGATTGATTGATTGATTGATTGATTGATTGATTGATTGATTGATTGATTGATTGATTGATTGATTGATTGTAGGGTTTAACGCACCAACGCAACGCAGGCGATGAGGCGCAACGCAGTGGAGGGCTCCCGATTAATTTTCACCACATGTGGATCTTTAACCTGCACCAAAATCTCGTACACTCCGGTGATTTTGCTTTTCACCTCCATCAGAAAAGCGGCCGCCATGTCCGTGAATGAAACCCACGACCTCGCGCTCAGCAGCACAACACCTTAGCCACTGAGCCAGTGCGGCAGGTTGCTACTTCGCTTTAGCATTGTAATTCTCTTGGCTTGAAACCTTTATTTAAAGTAAAAGCATGTAAACCGTAGCAATTTTGGCTGGAAAACTACCACTGAGCCGTGATAAAGTGAAATATTCCGCAAACGTTTTACTGTATTTAGGAATACTACGAGAAAATTTCTCGGCGGTGATTTATCTGCGATCTCAAGAGGACCAGCCAGGTGTAAAAAAAATCTTCAATTTTCGCAAAACACACAAAAAACCAATTAATCTTTTCAGTGTTATTTTATCAGAACAAATGATCAGAGAAGCTCCTAAATGTTGCTTACAAAACATCGTCACTACCATCATCTTAAGTTAACCGACACGCAGTTTATACTTTCACAGAAGCTGCATGTGTAGGGTTGACTTTGCTTCAGGTGCTTTATTACGTATGCAACTTTTATGAATGGTTATAATCATTCGTTCCGTTAAAATAACCGTGAAACCATTAAAATATATTTTCATTGGGAATATCGTGGAGTGAAAGTTATTTGTACGTGTTGAAAGAGTCCCTTAGAATATAAAAAAATCACGCATGAAAATTGTTCTCGCGTTGCAACTCTTATAAAAATCAGAAACCATTTCACTAAGGAAAGATGGAGGAACCGCGAAGATGCATAAAACACAGATCCTACACAAGGTTGGAGACTGAAGACGCCTTTATTTTTCTCCCCATTTGGTAATGGTAGTGACTGTGGCATCGTAAAAACATAATGGCAGTTGGAAGCACTAGACTTATACCTTAGCGTAAAAAATGTGTCCGTCCGTTTCTCTCCCGTAGTAGAACATGTATTAACAGCAAACGAAGATTCCGAAACCTCTGCAACTTGACTGTACACTACCTAACAATAAAAGGTAAATTAAATTCCTCGTAGATATAGTCATCTTAGCGGCCATTTGTAATATAATTGCTCTATTAGAAAGTTTTGTTAGAATGAGAGTCACAGCCATTTTCTGCTTAGCATTGAAAATAAAGTCTGCTTTTCACAAGGCATTTCTGAACACGCAAAAAATTGCCAAAAACCGTTGCCTATGTCCGCCCTGTACTCAGACTATCTTATCACGTTATTTAGGTGGCATCGATGAAAGAAAAGCTTTCTCGACGCGTTCCAGGCATCCGCCGGGCTCGGGCCCAAGTCGCGAGCTCCTTCCGAGAGGAAAACGAACATCTCAGTGGTGCTACCACTGCGCTGTCTTTATCGAAATCATAGGCCGTTTGAGACATATTTCCACGGTCACGAGGAATCGAGGGAGCCAAGGATGTCTAATGGCGCCTTCTTCTTCAAATACACGACGATCGCGTTTTTGCTGAGGTGCCAGAAAAATTCCCAGAACCCTAGCCATACACAGCTTCCCTGTGAAGAAAAGGTGCTCTTGTCAATAAATGTAAATTTCGGAAAGAAAAATTGGCCTTGGTTACACAAGACGACAGGCAACTACGTACCTCTAATAAAAGCTAAATCACGTTTCCTGTCCGCTTTCCTTTGAGCTTTCGAGTCTGTCACTGCCTACAATCTCAGCCATTCCGCAGCATAGTGTGCCCCGTGCACCCACTCCTTTTCTCCAGATTGCTTCAAGCAACCACGCTGCGACAGCATCCGTCACAGCTCAATTCAAAGCGATTTCCTAGCCGTCACACGCGTGCGGCATTGCACCACCACGCTTGATGGGAGTGAGAGTGAACATGGAAGTACGCAGCAACACGGTGCTGTTGCCAACCTGCTTTGACGTGGCTCGGACGCTGAACTTCTGGAGGCGCACATTCTTGCTTACTTAAGAAAGGTACTCTGAGCGTATTTCGGGTAACTCGAAGTGTCTTCCACGAAACTACCGTAAATCATACCAACACAGATGTAGGGAAATATCAATATGGAGCTGCCTCCATTAGTGTGAGATGACTCGCCTTGGCATTGGAATAACCGATAAAGCCTATTGGCGTAGAAAATATTTCAGCAGCGGAAAAAAATAAAGGATTTGGAAACAGGCCTACTCCAGCAGGCGCAAAAGAAATGCCATTTGTGTGTGTGTTTTGATTCCATGTTACTACGTGATGTAGCGAGTGGCCTTGTGGTTATTATTTCGAACCATATTTACCCATAAATCTTGGGGGCAATTCTACACTTATTCAGCAAACTTATCCTCCGTATAGAGAGACAATTTTATTTACGCCTACTTTTCTCAAACAAGATAAATGTCTTCGGCAAGCGACACAGACTGGGCGAGTTGTTTCATCGTTATGCTTAAATAAACAGCGCTACTGCCTGTACAGTCCATTCGATCACTGTTGCCTCTTAACGTGTCGAGAAGTTTCTTCAATCTTCGCTATCTCTTTGAGGAGTTTAGGCCGGTATAGCACCTAAACTGCAATAGTTTATTTGCCAGATCACAAGCCTTAATTGAAGTCGGGATTTTTTCCTTTCGTTCACGTCTAGGTTTAACGCACCTTATTTGTTGAATACGTATCCATTTTTATTATATCCATTTATAATTGCGGTAGCTCGCTCCCATGTTAACTCCGGGGAGCTCGGCTTTTATTGAATTTGAAGTGTACAAGTAGTCGGATCTCATTGCAATTCTTATGATGGTTGTGGACACTTAGCTTAGCAACCTACGTCTAAGACGTTTGGAAATCCCAGTCGAATAAGCATAGACGTAAGCAGTAAGAAAGCTAACACTGACACATGCCACCTATGCGCCCTGGAATGAGCACGTGTGTTACGCTCTTCATAAGCGAAATTGTCTTAACGTAACAAAACTTTCGGTTGTCACAGAAGCCGACCGAATTTATAGCAAGAAGAGCAATAGGTATTCACACTTTTGGAGCACTATGGATGCATACCAGCCTATTTGTCGTGAACATAAATTCTAAAAAGTGAAGACTAATAGGAGCTTAAAACCACATGAATTCTGTTTACACTCCTGCTTCTTGTGTGACCCTATTTCTTGTTTACTGCCTAAAGAGTACATTCGCGTAATGTTTCTACCTAGATTGTATATTATACATAGGCAGTTGTAAGATATGAACATTAAAGGGACCCTGCAAAACTTTCGATAAACGCTTTCAGTCTTTCCATCGCGCCTGGAAGCGCTGCGAAAGCTGCAGTTATCGCCAGCACGGAGCGGCACTCGTCGCACCAGATACGCCTTCCATTTCTGCTTTGTTTTTGTGGCTTTATTTTTAAAGGTGCCATCGAAAAGCGTTCATTGCTGCAAATAAAGGAAACGCTGCCAACAGCCGCTACATGGCCCCAGTGACATAATTCGGACCGTCAAAGAACGTCAATACCGGGAAAGAGAAAAATATATTTTGAGCGAGTTCCCAAATTATCTGATGAGCACAGAGCAGCAAGTTTTGGCTGAGGTACTTTGCGACCCCCTAATCTAAGTACTGAGTGTGTTGGGTGACTACTTTCTGCAAGCATTTAAGATTTCAAAAAACTTCATAAAAGTGTTGCGGCACCCTTTAAAAGACACGTCGCAGTCGCTTTCAATGTGCTTCTCCTGTTACGCGTTTTTTATTAGAAAAAACAAATGGTAACGTAACTGCAAGCTTGGCTGCAAATGTTGTCGAAAGACGATAATGTTCTACAGCCTCTACCACGTAGATTCGTCTCCTCCTTCCCCCGCCCACCTCTGCCGCCCTTCCCCTCCCGCCTCACTCCTCCCATGATAAAAGTGATAGAGGTATGCTACAATCAATTGAATATTCCCGCTAACGTACTGCTCCAGCGCCATCTTTTGGGACATTTTGTTACTGCTGGGCTTAGAGTGAATGCCGCCATGAGGTCGAGGCTCGAGTGCGAGCCTTCTTGGTATTTTTGGTCTAAATACTGCTTTTAAGGCGTTCTTATTTGGTATCGCAAAAAACAAGCCCACGCCTGTCTTTAATTCAAGGAACACTGGTAACATTACCGATGTACTTAAGTTCTGCCTCAAAAATGCCATGTTTTTTTTTTTGCCAGACAGTGTTGACCAGTATGAAGTATGCTTCGAGATTTTGTTCTTCCAAGAGGTTTTGCCTATATAAATGCCTCGTTCAAGAACTTCTTCAACTTTTGTTCGGCCGAACAAATCGAGAAATAGACTGACACAGACATACAGTTAAACCTAAATGTAACGAACCTCCATTAACGAATTCCTGGATTTAACGAAGGCTTTCAATTCCAAATTGCCATCCCCTTTGAAGCCCATGTGTTTTTTTACCTCCATGTACCGAAGACGTTGCGGCGGTTAACCTTGATGTAACGAAGTCGCTATGCTGATCACTCATTGTTTTTACGCTTTTGCTAAAAAATCGGCTGGAGAAATTCACTAATTTAACGTACACTAGCCATACTGTAAGGAACCAGCAGCTACGAAAATGTCTAGAATCGCCTAAAAACCAAATTCCTCATCATTATGATCATAATTACAGCAGCTAGCGCCATCCTTGGCTAATATAGCAGCCATTTCTGGTTTTGCTTGGGTAACGTGAACACCACACCGAGTAGGAAGAGTAACTACACGTCACTTTTTTTTCGCGTGCATCACAAACTACCGTGTGTTTACACGTGTGAATGCCGTTTCGGTTGGAGACATACGTTTTGAGGTGCTAGGCCATCCTGTCGGTGTGTAGTCGCGCGTCTCCACTGGTATGTGTGTTATCGGTTCATCGGTGGTGAGTGCTGCTGCCAGGAAATGAAATGTTTTGTCTATTTAAGACAACCTGGAAATTTTGAAGGCCATCTACGCCAGCGGGGAAGAAGATTGTCGCCTCCCTGTACACTATCCCAGCTACCACCCTCTCAACAATTCTGAGTGCAGAAAAGAGCATCAAGTTCACGAAAAGGCGCCGTTTCGGCATACGTTTGGTTCTTGAAACGCGTTAAGCCACCGAAAAGTGTCAAAAGGCTAAGTGATACCTACGTTAGGTTTGCGCTTACGGGGGTAAATGACCGTGCTTCTTTGGAGTGTCACGTAGTGCCCAAGCTCATGCCAAAGCAGCAGACAAAACTCGCGCAATTTTTAAATGTGAAATAAATATTTGATGTGTGAGTTCAGCTTCACTGATCTCTCGCATCTGTGCTTCGCATATGCTTCATTCGAGCGATCCTTAACTGGAAACCTGCATGTAACGAAAACCAGGATGTAACGAAAAATTGCGAACTGTTTTCAAATTTGTTACATCCAGGTTTAACTGTATAGACAGACCAGAATTTTCGCGTTTCAGTAGCCCAAAAAATACTACCGTCCATAAAATGCGACTGTATAGAAAATTGTTTCAGAAACCACTACACTAATTGCCTGGGACATGCGAAGCACCGTCTATGAACACTCTTGACGTCACCTACAAGACGAGGGGAGATTTTGTAGCCGTACCAGATATCTTAGAAAAACGCCCGGGAAAGAACACGACGCAGAATATGAACACAGCGGATGGAAGCGCGCAGTCCTGTGTGTTCGTATCCTGCGTTGCCGTTTTTGTTTTCGTGCTTTCTTCTAACATGTATCGCCAACTCACCCAACTTTCAATCGTGTTCTACCAGATAGACACGACCCACGACACAAACACAATAAAGAGTCATGCAAAAATTCTGAGTAAACACCTGCTTTATCTATACTGTCGATGATGCTGCGGTTTTCATTATTGATTGCCAGTGTGGAGCAAAACATTTCGTGCAAAGGGGCGCATGCGAACGCCAGCACACAGGGGTGCCCGAAATCGTTGCTGTTAGTAGCCGGGCTTCCCGCCCTAAAACAACAGGCTCGTTATCGCAAAGTGGCCCGGTGTTCCGACTAGGAAACGCGACGCAGAGCTGTATACCTCACGCTAGATCGAAACATTTTTAAAAACGCCGTGGGGTGAACAAACTGTTTAGAAGCGGTTTTTTTTTTCCTTAGAGTCTAGCCGACCACTGTCTTCAGAGTAGTAACGTGCGATTTATATTTACCGGTTTCGCATGGCAGAAGTAGAAGGTAATTGCTTTCGAGCGGTTGCGTTCTTAATGTGTTTGCTTTACTGTCCTTATCACAATTTGTGTATCGCCTTAACTTTTCCCGTTTGAGCGGCATGGAGACAGGCGTCGATTAGAATCGCAGGGTTTATTGTTTTGATATCCTGGCATGCACGAAGAGAACTACATTAGGTAGAAGATAACTCTATCCATTGTCTCGGTTTTCGTTGCGCAAAAAAAAGATCGCTCAATTGTGATTTCAAGGAAACGGGTTTGATTACATTGCCCCGGGTAATTCTGAGCTTCGATGATACCGTGGAACGAATAAGCAGCTGTATTGGGCTTATGTAAATAGAAACGGTTGTAATTAGATGGATCGTATCAAAATGAAGTAAAATATTATTTCAGCTTATGTTTTTTCAACCCGCTGCGGCGAATATAAATGAGCCGCATTCTCCTGTTCTGTGGCACACCAGTACCATTTTTCAAAAATTTTTAAATGCCACGCCGATACGTTTTGTCGTTAGCATACACAATGACAAGATGTGGTACACTGTTTTTGGTGTTCATATCAATGAAGTGTCTTCAAATCTGTCCTTGAGGAGTCTAGTTCACACTAGGATGCAGAGCAATAATATTTAGCTGCGGTCATAAGCTCGCTTCTCTCAACTTTACGCACTAGCTTAACAGAACGTATATTTCTCGCTACGAAAGCTTAAATTTGTGAAAGCAGTAGTCTTTAGGTGTCTCTCCCAAAGTATTACAGCGTGCATGTGCGAGCCATTTATATGAAACAGTTACCGAATATATATATACAAAATAGTGTATTCCAGTGCGTTTCGTGCGCGAGCACTAAGAGGTCCCACCACAAAAATTGTGTGCACGTATCTGACGCCTAGAACTCGTCTGAAGTCTATGTGCAAGCTTCCAAGCGGGAGCGACGAAATGCAATAGAACGAATGCTAGTATACCGCGAGCACCGAGAGGGGCGAGACGAAAAATACTACAAAGGAGAAGAAAACAAAAACAGAGGTAGAGAACATTATTCCGAAATTCTGGTTGGTTGGGTCGGATGGCCGGCAACCACAGACTGCCACTGATTATGCCGCCGCGTTCCGCGAGGGTCTTCGCAGTCTGCAAGTGCGAGCTTCCCAGTGCCTCCTCCGAGAGCTAGACGGAGGGGATCGACTTCTGCGTGTGCCCATATGAGATGGGCGAAGGTTTCCTCCGCATCCCATGCAAGGTAATTAGGGGAATAATTTAATGTCGGGTGAACATGATGCAGCCTGGCGCGAACATGGCAGCGTGCTCGTCTGTAGGCGCCACGGACATTCTTCGGCATTGGTTAGATCCGGATGTACGGGCGAATACTTTCAGCGGGCGAGGCTGTAATGGGTGTGATCTTTAAAGCGAAGCTTTACTTCTTTCGTCCAGCGATTTCCTGGAAGATGCGCAAATGACCTTTTGGCCGGAAACACACCCCCGGCGTCACACCTTTCGGAGCGCATCGCGTGACTCGCCGGGCCCGCAGTTGGTGCCTTCGGTCGACGACAGCGGTCGCCACCGGCATTGCGGCCGAGGCAGCCAAACACCCCCGCAGCCTCCCATGCATGCGGCACTGGGCCGTTTCGGGCAACGTGACTCATCTAGCGCCAGGCGAAGAGAACGGTGCGTTCGCCATGCATGAACGCCGCGTTCTCCGGGCCTCCTGTGAGTGTTGCACGGAACCGAACGGCTTTCAGACGTGGTTGGCAATACAGCTAAATCAAGGGTTTAACCAAGTGAAACCAAGACTCAACCAGACTAAGCCAAGCTTTTGCTTTGTATATCCAAAGTTCGCGGAGCTAAGCCACAGCCATTTTTTCGCAGCTTAATAGGCTGTCGCGGTTTGATCAAGCTCCACGTAATTGGACGAGGCCTGGTCCTGTTCGCGTCGCGAGCTCTCCCGCTGCTTTATTAACCACCCCGTTACCTTCAACCTATGTATGGGTAGGAGAACAGATCATTTCTACTTTGGTGGTAAAGTTTTTGGAGGGGAACATTGAGTGCCTGGTGAGAAATAGTTCATCTGGCTAAGTTTGTAATTTCCTCACGCACCCTGGCTGTGCAGGAGTGTTGAGGGGAGTCTGGCAGAGTTGCATTCTGGGGCTTTCCGCCCCGGTGTTTGCGTTATACACGCAAGGTTTCCGCTATCAGTAACAGTACGAAGAGAGAGGGGCACCGCCGGTGAGCGGGAAAAGCAGTAGCCTCAGTAAGAAAGCAGTGGATAGAAGAAGAAGGGGAACTTGCCCCGAACAGAAAAAGCGCGCATGGCGTTGAAGATTACCCTGAGGCGTCGTTCTGAGATAGAGTGCAAAACAACACCAAAAAAGAGGTACGGAATTAGGGATTTGGGCCGAGTCTGATGAACCCACGCTAATGACAATAAGCAAGTTTTATTTGTGCCCACTTTGGGCTGAAATGATTATAAGCACCATGTATGCACGCAGAGAATGATGATGATGATGATGATGATGGTGGTGGTGGTGGTGGTGGTGGTGGTGTGGTGGTGATGTTTAATAGCGCAAGGGCTTCCAGGCCGAAGAGCGCAAACAAATGCATAAAGTGGTCAGCACAAGATCGACAACAGTATTTTTCCTCCTGTTTTTGATCTTTTTCCCCGCGAGTGTGGCAACCCAGAGTTCGTTCCTTTCTAATACAACGTAGCATGTACTACGTTGTAGTACGTTGTACTACGCTGCAGTATGTGCTACGTTACATTCATCTCCCACTACTTGCGCCCACGAAGCCATTTCAGATAAAAAAAAAATCTCGATAGCTTCATGGTGCATGAATTCACATGAACGTCTACTTCAGCGTGAACACAATTCCCGTGATTGCGACAAACTAAACCCCGAACTTTTCTTACTATTGTTCACCACGCGGCGATTCGCATGGTCGCTCAGGGCGTCGGTTTACCTCCGTGCTTCACGGCGCGACACGGACTGTTTCAGAAGATAGAGCCAGATAATATTGGTGTCGCGGACACCAAACAGGTCGCCCCGCCAGACGACACTGCGGTTTCACCCTGCAACGGGACACGGCGCCAGCAAGGGGAGAATATCCTCACCTCATTATCGCGCCAAACCATTCTCCTCGTCTAGCGGCCACGGCAAGGCATCTTTTAACGCTATCCCAGAAACGTTGCAGAACCATGCGCATAAATATGACGGCCATGGAAAAGTTCTTTATCTATCCCTCAGGAATACGAACGGGGCCCAATGAGCCTCCCGCAACTCACTACGGTTCCGGAAATCGAGAAACAGGTTTACGACAGCAGCGACAAAAGCCACAAAGGGTGCCTGATGCATGAAAGACCACGCACGAACTGTGGAGAGGGAGAGAGAAAGAGCACGGCAATTAAGGGCTGTCGCCCGAGCACAAGCTCAACATCATCGAGCGTGAAGATAGCCGGCATGACCTGCGTTGCTTAAGCCCGTAAATAATACCGCCCTTAGGATACGACGCGCCAGGGGTACCGGCCGCCTGGCCAGCGTCCATTTATGAAATTAAAAGCCTCAGGTGGCGTTTCGATAGAGCTAGGCGGAAAAGCGTTCTCCGCCAGCTTCGACGCCCTTCTTCTCGGCTCTCACAAAGTTAGGCTCACGCACGCACGATTGCACGTACGGACGCGCATGCACATTCGCTCCGTCTTTGTAGCTTCGGCGGACGTGCGCGTCCGTGACGTGTTGAAGTGGACAACACACGCCGCTGTCGCTCGGGAGTTTTGTTTGTCGTGACAACCGGTCTGCGGCTAAAGAGCCAGCAAAAAAGATAGGGAGGGAGAGCGGCAGCTGCTTTGGTGGACATGCAAACACCACAGCGTCGGTATGTTGCTTAGCTGTATTGATGCTAAAACTGCACGCGAGGGATGCGCCAGGTAGAGGTCCGCCACTAGACTGCTGACAACATCGCATGAGGCTGCAGACAACCCGGACAGGCAAAAGAAACAACGCATCATCATGTCAGTTCCCGTGAGAAAGCAGGAGTTTTTTTATGTCCGGGAGAAAGGTCAGTGTACTGGTGAGGTTCCAACAAAGCCTAGCGCAAACAGGAAAGCGACAATGACATGTTTCTAAGGTTAAAGAAACCTGCGTATTGGTGCAATTATAATGCACTCACTCACTGCTGGAACAAAACTTCAGTCCAGATTAATCTATTAAAATATCCTGCAGCACTAAAAAGTCATTTCAACTCCATCTGCCACAAATTCTTTTGGTGGCAGATTGTGGCTACATGTGCGTTGTATCGCGGTGGCACCAATTTAACTTTCATATGCATAGCGATAAGCATAAGATAACATTTCATAATAGAAAAACGTTTTCTGTAAACGTACGCTACTTGATTGATCATAAAGAGTAAAACATTGCATTTTCTTGTGACTAATAATAGGTTAATTTGCACTTGATGCATCTCTGAGAACAAAAATAAAGCCGGAGCTTTCCACCGTCTTTTTATTAAGCTCGCAGGTATGCGGACGATTATTAATGAATATGAGAGCAAAAACTAAACAAGATAACATCGAAGGATAATAAATATGAGGCTAAGAAACAACTGCTAGCTGTTAAGAGCATGTATGTACTACACGTCGCCCATGTAATCTCCAAGCTCCGGATGTTGCGCCTTCTCCTATATTTCTGAGGGTTTTGGTGGCGTTCTAACCTAACAGCGTTCCTTCGAACATGTTTTTTGAAACTCCTTTACGATCTCCTAAATCCACGGCTCCTGTCAAGAAACTGTAGTATACTAATGAGTCCAGCAAACCTAAAACAAACAAAAAAAGCGTTTTTTTTTAATGCGGCTGCCTGAGCCGAACGCCACTTTTCTGATTCCCAACAAAATGAACAGAATGCTGTGCAATACAAAAATTTAAAAAGGAAAACAATCTATGTAGATCAAGGAATTTCTACAATGGACGGTTTGTAGCTATCCTTGAGCTTGCAGTGCCACCCAGATGAGGTAGCATTTTAAATCGAAGCTGCGTTTTCCAGACGAAAAAGCTAAGCATATTTGGGCGATGTTTTCATTCTGAATCCTCACTTGTACACCCAAAGAACTCCAATTGCTGGCCGTATTCAGCATTTCACATGTAATGACGACGCAACGGCTCGAAGCTGAATGCACTCGTACAGCCGGTAAAAGACTTGTCTATAACACAGCTTTCGTACTCTCAGCCCTATCCTGCCCCGCCGGAGCGAGATTTTAATAAAACTACTGCGGAATTCTGAAGTCTTAGCCCTTCGCTTTTGCCTCCGACATGTTTGGAACGAGTATGTTTCGGCAGTTTTCGGTTGTAGCTGGTTGAAGTTGAAATCGCTGTTATAGACAAGCGTTTTACCGACTGTACGAAACAAAAAAAAAAAGGAGAGAGAGCGGGCACGTTAATGGCAGGGGAAAAATTTTCTATCAATTTCGAAGGATAACATGAAAACAAATGTTTTCACAAGAGAGAACCGAACGCAAAGAAAGCCGAGCACAAAGCAGCAATCAGACATTTTATCTTTTGGCCACTGATCGGACGTCCGAAAAAACTAATGGAGGAACATAGACTGAAAATAAATTGATCCTCTAAGACTACCTTTTCAATTTTCAGATTCGTGCTCTGGTGTTGTTTTTATGAAATACTCAGCGCCTGTGAAAAGTAAGGGAATCGTGTTTGACGACGTCCTCATTGGTGCGGCGTAGAGTTTTAGTTCCGATCAAATTCGTAGATAAGTATGGAGTAAATGTTCGACCATCGGTTTCAGCAGGCTAAAGCGTGGAGAAAGAGTAAGACTCAATTGTGTGCGGAGAAGGGGTAAAGTCTGTGCCCGAACTGAACAACTTCGCAACACAGATCCTTATGAAGAGTAAAAAAGGAAAATGTTAAAGAGAAGGCCCCACAAAATTTTATATCAGTCCGCGAAATTTTGCTTTACTGCTTAGTTCGTCCCCTTGATTCAGCAACTTGTTTAGAAGTGAGTTGGGTAAGGGAGCTCTATCGCAGAAAGAAAACTGCGCTCTCTCTTATCGATTGAATTCTTGCTGATCAAATATGCAACGACAACCCGTCGGTTTGTCTTAATATAACAAACAATGACAAGTGTCCTTAGGGGCGAGCCCTTTAAGAAAACTTTCGATGGCTCTGGAGTCAGAACTAAACGTTTTGTTTATAAAGAAAGAACACGCGCCCACAAGGTACTGAAACATGGTAAGAAATCAAGTTTGTCCGACTGGAGCCAAAAACAAACAAAAAACTACAGGAGGCAACTGAAACCTCATTGTTTTCTCGGCTCGTTTCATTCGTTTCCGATGCAGCTGCATGCAGGACAGCCATTAGAGCAATTGCCTGACTCATGTCATTTCGAAAGTAGTCTTCTGATGTCGTGAACAAAGGCAAATGAGCTAGGCGTACAATGCACGCGACAGCGTTTACATTCCAAACTGAACAACAAGGCGAACCCCGCGCTCGCCTTGTTTGATTTTGTTTGGGTCTGTCTCCATTCTGCGAACTGATACATGTCTCGCGTACTTTTATGCGAATCATAGCATTATATTTGTTCATGTCGTCGAAGCGTTATCGGTAGCAACAACAAGATCAGACGTGGCAGTTAAGATTTTATTGGGACGGCTACTTTACGATGCTGCCGTAGTTTGTAATCCCCATTTTCACACTCTCATAAACGCATGTCCCAAGTTAGTCATAAACCTATATAAAGACACAAAAAAGCAATAAAAAAGACCATCCCGGCTGTGGAAACGCTTGGTAACCAAAAATACGTCCGCCGTGCATCATGGCGTTGCTGCAATGATGAGTTTTATTTCCGCATTTAATCCCTCCGTGCCACTAATATATTTTCCTACGCGTTTTAAATTTGTTCCGGCATTGTAAAAATTGTTTTTGACGTCATTGTTAAGGTCAAACTATAAACATTTTGCGTGATCTTATTGATCGCGTGGCCCCAGTAAATGCATGGAGTTTTTCTTGACCAATTTGTGGCTGGAAAATTTTATGACCTTTGATACTTTATTAGCAAAATTATTGACTGCTATGTCGATGTTAGCTCCAAAATCACAACATAAAATCCAAGTACGTTGACGTTCTTCCTCCTTCTGACTGAGTGAGTGAGTGAAGACTTTCTTGAAATCGCCTGCTTTGGTGTCCCTAATGGAGCACCATGACGCCTCCTACGTCATCCTGTCAAAGACCCTTTACTCGACAGCCGCCTCTATACTCTCCTCGAGGTCCTTCAGTAGCCCTAGATGGGGGTTCTGCATTTCAAGGGCCGTCGGGATCAGCTGGTCGGCCTGGAGTTGCTCGTTCTTGTCGATGCTTCGTGCGGTAGCCTCGAACCACGGCGGGATCATTGTTGCTGTTGCCGCTTCGCTTGGCCTTGCCGTACAGTCCCACAGCAGGTGAGCCGCGGTGGCTCGCGCACTCTGACACACTTTGCACGTGCCGTCCTCGTACTATTCGGGGAATGCGTGTTCATGATGACCGGGGTCAGTAGCGAACCCGTCTGCATTTGTCTCAACACCATAGCCTGTTACCGAGTCAGGCAGGGGTCGGGCGGCGTCATTCTCCTCCTGCTTAGCCTGTAGTGCTTCGTTATATCGTTGTATGTACACAGTCTATCCTCGGTCTCCACCCCCCCCCCCCCCACCCCCGCATTTCGCAGACGGGTTCACTACGGCCGCGCGGCCTGTTAACTCTCGCGCGGTCGAGTTCGGCGTCTCATTGTGGTTCACGTAACGTTCCGAGACATCGTTCCCGGCATGGGCCGGGAACCACTTCACTGTCACTTGTCTGTCCTTGCGGTCCAGCGCGGCGAGCACCCGCACTGCTCCACAACGTACTAAGTTCTTGGGATAGTTTCTCACTGCACTTTTACAGTCCCCCGTACAGCACAATCTTGCAGTCCGGATCCGAGATGGCTAGAGCAATAGCCACCTCCTCCGCGCACCGCGCCTCCTTCGTGCGTACGCTCACCGCGGTTATCGTGCCGCCGGTCTTGGCGTCGATGACCACCGCCGTGAACGCCCCGCGTTCTCGATACTCCGCCGCGTCACCTTGTAAACATTGGCCCCTGGGTTCAAACCGGTTAATAACACCGAAACTTCAAAGCCTGCCTAAAATGAAACTGCGAACGGGAAAAACCCAGCTTCAACCTTCTAAAACATTATCTGTTGTGTCAAGAACATTAATTCTCGCAGAATACTCTTCGCGGTGAATCTTGCGAGTACAATACCCGCAGGCGGAACACTTAATATAAAAAACCTAAAAAAAACGATAAACAATCTTAATCTTCCAAAGTACATTAAGTTACATGTGGGCACAGCCCGTACAGTCACTTAACGGTACCCTCCCTTCTAAAATCAAGATTAGCCGCGAGCAGTACATCATGCAGGCAGATTTTTTCACTGGTACCCTGAAACTGTAGCGAAATAGTTCCAACAGTATTTTTTTATATATATTTCAGGATATCCGCGAGAATTAACAGAGCGCTTGTGTGAGATGGTGGCGCGAGAAGGTTGTGGGGGGTATCACCCTAACAATGCTGGAGAGGTAAAAACAAGATAAAAAAGGCAGTTAAGCAGAACGTGAAACAAACCATCCGACCAGTCAAAGGAGAAATCCGGCCACGGAGCGGGTAATTGAGGGCAATTCCTCTAGTCTCAAACCTGATGAAACATGCCACCAAGGGGTTCATAAAGGGGTAATAAAGCGCTTGAGTATGCGTGTTCGGAAGCCCGTCGTGATGACGTGCACTCTAAGAAAAAAGGGTGTGGTAGTTTTTCCCTCAAGGGCGAAATAGGAATGTATCATATATGGCTCCCCCAGGTGCAGAAAGATTCTTCCTTTAAAAGAGACGCGCGCGTTTCTCCCCCTAGGAATGGAGGAAGATTTCCGCCTTTCGGGAGCTAATGGAGGAGCGTTCCTCCCTTGGCGGCGCTACCCGATCAAGGCTTGTTATGCGTGAAAGGCCAAGCGAGCTGATCGGTTTGAGGATCGATGAAGTATGAATAGGTAGAATGTGCGGAAAGAACCAAAACATTATCTACGGACCAACAGCATTGCGGTTAGCAAGGCATGACGCCATCCAAATGCGCGTGTTCCATTCGTCCGCCGTTGCTTTCAGCGAGAACGCGCCCTCTTTCACAGAGCAGAAGTCATAACGATTGTATTCAGAGTGCCGCCTTTATTTTCCACTGGCTTGTAAATACGCCGTTCATCGACCCACGAGATAACAAACATCCACTACAAACGTTTGAGAACAATTAGTTGTTGTATAGTTACCTTATCTTGTTACAACCAATGCATCAAAACGCAAATTGTGTGCAATCGTGCATCTAAGCCCAAAGGCGGTGCAGGCGGCGCGAACAACGTACCCCTCGCATCCGTCCGTTCGAGGGAATGACACTGCTCGCCATCTAGCGTGCTCCAATTAAAGCATTCGTGAACGTTCAAAAATGAGCGATAGATGGCGCTTACAAAGGTGGGGTGTGGAGTGGCAGCTACTAAGCATCACATCAGTGGGCGCTTACAGATTCCGCACGTTGGCGTGCACAGATTGGGAAGAAACATAGCAAAACACAGCGACAACAACACAGCGCAAGCATAATACATGCATACATACCTATTGCACACCGCATAGTCGATTTGATTTGATTGTAGGGCTTAACGCGCCGACGCAATGAAGGCGATGAGGCGCGCTGTAGTAGAAGGCTCCGGACTAATTTTGACCACCTGGGGATCTTTATCGGGGCCGAAATCTCGTACACACGAGCATTTTTGGTTTTTCGCGTCCATCAGAAAAACGGCCGCCGCGGCTGGAAATCGAACCGGCGTCCCTGTGCTCAGCAGCACATCGCCTTAGCCCCTGAGCCACCACGGTGGGTCATAACACATGGTACACTTATCACGTCTATAACATTCGCATAATCACAAAGCACAACTAAACCTTAAACAGCTGCAAAGTATTTATAATACTCATCGTAGAGCACGCAAGTAGGAACAATGAGCTTGTGGTTTATTTTGGTAACCCTCAGCAATGAGTTAGCCTCACCTCTGTTTTGTTATTTCTTCAAATTTAACCTGTGCAATTGCAACCTTTTATTAGTTTCATGTTTTGTAAAAAGCAGTAGAATAGCTCAAAGAAAAAACGTGTTATGAAACAGGACGGCTTGTATGTTTGAGTAATGACACTCATTGCCTTGCCTTCGCTCTTTTAGCGAAGAGCACACCGCAGGTCTGGCAACCATTGAAAGACGCCAGCCAAAATACTACTGGGGGCCTTTTGTTATTGGTAACCAATGCATCAATATGCTGCGGTGCATGCTCGTTGATGACGAAAGGGGTAGTTAAGTATCATTGCTGCCCTCTTTTGTACTTGGACGTCACAAGAAAGCGCCCGAAAATGCGGTGGTAACGTTGAACAGGGCGCAGCCAAGACGCGTGCACACAGCCAGCATGGAGCGTCACCCACAGAATGTGTGCCAAACACACGGCTGGCGAACCGCGCGTTTGCGTTGCGAGCACATGGTAATAAAAAAGACAGTGAGAGGACAAGGAAACTGCACCCTGGAGGTGTGCTGTCGTACAGAGTCGTCGTGTACACCCGATCAGCTAAGGCCACTGTGCAATCAAGAAAACTTTCGCTACCGGCGTCGGCGCCGATGGCGGATCGCAGACAACAGGGAGCGTAAGTTTTCCCCCGTTTTGGTGTTTGGAAGAGGCCGTACAAGCGGTGCTACATGTAATGAGCTAAAGGGAGCAACTCTCTGGGCTGGGGAGAAAACTGGAGATTTTCTCTTTTTCTACCATTTTTCTTAGGGTAGAATGAATTTAAGAGCGAGGTAGCAGGTCTCCGGGGTCTATAGGAACGGTAATTGGCTGCTAAGATAACCTCAACAATTGGCCAATCAAGTATGCAAACATTCTGTCGGGTAACACTCTCAGCATTGCAAATCATCCGGCGTGCCCAAAAAAGGTACTGTTCGGTCAATAAAAAATGGCGGCGATTGCTGCTAAACCCAGTCTAAAAACTAGCATGAATAGGACATTTCGATGCCGCACGTTCGCTGAATATTGCAAGCACATGACACGCACAATCATCCTTATATCCAACGGAAAGTCAACAAACTTCACCCGCGGTGTTTACACGGCTGACGATAGACGAGTAAAGGCTGGGGCTTCTTTTTTTCTTTCTACTCGCTGTCCCAGCCAAATCAAACCGGATGCGTACGCATCCTAGCGTATTCTTTCTCCTGCCTACTTGTAGGGCTCCTGGTGTTACTTTTTGGCCGGTGTCTTTCCAGCCTAAAAACGCACACATCACAGGTTGCCCCTATATGCTTGCACAGGTGGTAGAAGAAATCTCCCACCAGCCCGGTGTGCTGGTGGGAGATTTAAACGTGGGTTTCTCCCAGCCCGATGTGACCCGACAGCTGTCCGCCGTGGTCTGGCGGTTTTGCGTGGTGTGTTACACAGACAATAATATGCCTATCACGACGGACAGCCCCATGTTTGGACGCTGGAATAAAGCTCGAGCCTTTCCGAGTTTAATTCAGCTAATTAGCTAGAAAGTAGGCTCCATATTAAATTAGAAACCAACGTTTTTTTTCTCACGGCCCTCCTTGGACTCCCTTGGACTCCGCCCAGCTTCGTTTGTTATCCTTCTTCACACAGTGAAGGACACTGATTTTTTTCTAAATAAAATACGTTCGCTCACTCCCATTGGCGCTTGCTCGCGCAAAAAAAAAATTAGGGACAGACAGGGTTTTACTAATAGCCTTTCACACCTTAAACCACCGGTACACATGATAGGTATTCAGGCTGTCACTAAAAAAAACAGCAGCCAAGGACGAAAGTCGGTTCATTGCTCTACTTGCGGCGCCGCGCACCATGTTGCATTTCAGTGCGACAGCTGTAACTATGAAGGTTTAATGTGTTGATAATCATGCCGGCACGATCATTCCCACAGTGTGCCGGCTGGCGAGCATGCCTGCGCGGTTGTACCGCATGAGTGCGGTCATGCAATCATATGCCTGCTCAAAAAAAGGCTGTTAAAAAGAGCGGACAATTGCCAGTCCGCGGGGACTTGCAATTTTTCTCTAGGATTAGAAACGGTTAATAAAAGCTCGGAACATTTGTCACGCAAGTTCAAAACGCAACGCAAGGATCACCAAAAGAATCGTTGATGAGAGACGGATCTCTCTAATAAGGCATCTCGTGGGCTCCGTGGGTCAACGCAGGGAATCTCCCAAGAGAATCGAGAAGGTAGAAGCAGAGCGCCGAAATCGGCAGGCGGCTGAAGAACATGCAAGTCGAGTAATATTCCTTGTGCTTCCTTTTCTCGTTCTTTTATGAGTGACACGCACGCGAATGACTAACCCAGAAACGAGCACCATTTCTGCGGAGCGCGCTAATAGTGAGAGAGAAATAAAAAAAAATTGCATATGGCGCAAATGACGGGTCGTTTCCGAGTTCTGTCGCTCTATTCCGCGGTTCACTGACTGCGTGAAAGATGTGGCGCAGTATTGTGGACTGAAATCTTTTAATCCGCAAACGACACCAAATTCTACGTCGCCCACGATTGAATTTTAGGTCGTGCAAAACCGTGATAGAAAAATACGTAAATAGGGTCAGACTCTGCCTTACTGCCCTGCCAAAGAAATGAACCGGCAAGGGATTCGTTATGGAAGGTAATCCCTGAACACATTTGCAAAGTTTGACTCCTGTAGCAGGAAAAACGTGTTAATATAGAAAACGGTTAACTAAGAAGATTTTTTTTGCAAAAAAGCTAAAAGATTGAAACTACAAAATCGACACCGTTGATTTCTCGCCAAATTTAGGAAGCAATGGTAGTTTAACAGGGCAAGAACATGTCGCAATAATTTTTTGGTTGTAGTATAGGCGGGAAATGTTGTGCGTAATTCCACTCGTCTTAGATTTTCGCCACCCCTTTCGACTCTGCGCGCTTACACTCCAGCGCCAGTCGAAGCAGTACCGCCGCTCCGTACGCGATCATCTTTTTACGACCTTTCCAGACAAACATTCTTAGAGAATTTACCCCGGCGACGATGGTCATAATTTAAGATCTCCTTACGGAGTTTTCAAACAGAATTTTTTAGTGTGGTTTTCCCTGCGACGCTGGTCATAATTTAAGAGCGCCCGCACTACACTTGTGGTCCACATGTGCTGAAAACCACTCTTCACTTGGTGGAAGGGACGTTCTCTTAAAGACAAAAGCTAGAATCGTGTAAATACAAAAGAACAACACAAAAACTTCTCCCAGCGTGTCTACCGCTGTTTTACTCTTATTTTTTCGTTTTTCCTGGGCTCTTGCATTGTTTTCTCACAGGCTAGCGTGCCATTAGTCTCCGAGTTACTTACATCGTGGTCATAAAAACGTTTACGTATTTACGAAACACAGGCGTGGGTGGCGGCGGTATGGCTTCCCGAGTGGGCTGTAGATTGAAACATTGATCAGCTGAAAACTGGTACAATGTGCTGCCTATCGTCTGTACCCACTTGGAGTGTCGTAAGGAGCGATGAAGGGGAGTTCTTTCAACGAACAGGGAAAAGTCGCAGAAAGAAGACAAACATGAAGTTCGCCGTTTTAAAGTACGTCTAAAAATAAAGCAATCAAGAGAAAAATACGCCCTCGCGGAAACGGAAACTGGAAAGCGGAGCACTTTATTATCCAGAAAGTAGTGTATGAAATGAAATTGCTCGGGGGCAACTGCGCAGAGTACACTGTTAGCTGATTCTGTTCCATTTTGCACCCGCTAAAGCTGTTGGTTATTACAAAATGAGGAAGCGTAAATAAAACGACTTTGGTTCATCAACAGAGAAGAAAGAAGAAGGTTCTCTGATACTTCCTCGATAAAACCAACCAAAACTTTCTTAGCGGAGTTTGAAGCTGGAGGAGCTATAGCATCGAATGGCTAGTAGTTGTGTTTTGCAAACTTTCAACGGCATCCTCAACCGAAGGCGTTGAGGCTTAGACACAGCGCATCGATAAAAGTTTAAACTAGCTACTAAACTATTTGTCTGCATGTTTGGGCGTGTGTGCGTGTATGTGCGTGTGCGTGCATGCGCCCGCATGCGTGCCGAGTCGGTGCATGTGTACACGTGTGCGCTTATGCCTGTGTGTCTGTGCGGGCGTACGTGTCCGCACGTGTGTGTGTGTGTGCATATGCGTGCATTTCCGTGTGTGTAAAAAGTTTTATGGAACTATCCGCGCACACAATCTCCGCACAACGTGAGTGATTTTCTGGGAGTTCCGGTACTTACAAGGGCGGATGTATTCTGCCCTACTTTCTGGTGAATTTATATGTGAGCAACTTGTGTTACGATTTGTGAAATTATTCGTAAATTCTTTTTTCCCTTATTACTTTTTCTTATCAAAACATTGTTTTCATTGTACAGACACGATCAAACGTTTATGGACAAGGGAAATGGCCAATTTAGGTTTTCTTTCTCTTACTATAGCAGCCCGACAAACTGCCGAATGCATTCGAGGTGTCGTATAAGTACTGAACTAGTGAAAACTTCCGCACATTGTACTCCGGGCTGCCATGCGGCAGAGAAATAACTCGAAATTGCTGCTTTCGTGGTCCGTAAACTTCTGCTCATGGGTGTAAATTTCCGCTTTCAGCGCGTGCTACCAGCAGGTATAGTGTTGTTTCTTTTTTGAGTGGTCTGTGTGTCTAAACAATGCGCCGTATTTACTACCGATGAATAAGTTTCACACTTTCTTGCTTGGACCTCGAATGGTTAGAAGGATATGGTGAGCTACCACCTTATGCCTATCTAACATTTTTATTATTTAACAATCACATGAACCTAGCTACAAGTTTTTTATTTTTAGATGCGACGCTGAGAGGAGCATCTCTTGCCGGCGGCCCTGTCCTGCGTCCGTCGCCGTTGTCGTCCGCGTCCGCACAGCTGCGTCTCTCCTCCGCTCACGCCCTCTCCTCTCTCCGATAGCGAACACTCTCGCCCAACATCTGCGGGCGCGTGGCGCAGCGCACTCTCACTCCGCCGGTCGGCGGCGCTGCGCGCTGTGCGCATGTGCAGTACTCTCTCTCTCCGCGGTCTCCTCTCTTTCGGGTGCGTGCCGCGCTCCGGCCGGTCTCTCAGTCGACGGTCGCCCGCGCTTGCGCTTGCTCTCTCGCAGTATACCAACGATTGCTTGATGCGACGGGTCCTTTAATAAAGCCTCCGTCTAAAGGACAACAACAACAACGTCTCTCATTATGCTCAAAATTACGCCCGCATCCCCTCGCGTGGAACCCAACGACGTGATTGAAACGCAATTCCCGTTCACTACGCGTTTCACGCAATTCGACTAATCGACCCAACGGAACCCCCTTCAGCGTCGCATCACACCAGGGTTCCCGCGAGGGTAGGTGGGCGTAATTTTTATTACAAAGTTCTAGAGTCTAAAAACAATCCCCTATCGCAGCAGTTAGCGGAGAATTCTTCTATGAATGAGATAAAACAAAAGAAATTTGAACGAATTGCCGGCAGACTGCGCCATTAAAGCCTTGCGCACCGCAGTACATCGCGTGCTGGACATCGCGTGATCTGCAGACGCCTGCGGAGCCGGCGCTGTTACCAGCGACCGCTAGGGCCGGTAATTGGCCCTACGCTCACCTTTCTACATATTTAATTCCAGCTTTTTTCTGTTCAAGAGATGGCACCATAAACTTCCGTACGCTGCCCGAAATTTTTTACGTAGTATAACTTGCTAATAACAGTGTTCTCCTGGAGATGGAAAGTTGCTTATTTTATCGTAACTTATGGCTGAATTAACGAAGCTCTAACAACACTCTGTGATAGCCGGAAACACTTTGAATTGCTATTAATCATTTGTTAGGTAAATGTGGGTGTGCGCGTGCGTGTTTCTCCTTGTGCGTAGGTCAAGCTTAGCGGCCATACTGAACCTCATCCGTCAAAAAGTGTTGGCAAAGAAAATTGACGTGAGTACAACGAATGAATCGGACAGAAGACTAACGCATCCTAT
Source organism: Haemaphysalis longicornis (assembly GCF_048455015.1). NCBI lineage: Eukaryota > Metazoa > Arthropoda > Arachnida > Ixodida > Ixodidae > Haemaphysalis > Haemaphysalis longicornis. Next base: position 169,839,419 of record NW_027526295.1, read on the forward strand.
TCTATAAATGCGCAGCTTGGAGCAAAGAAAAGCAAACAAACGAAATTACAGCCACAAATAAGTGGGAGTTCAGACTGTCGTCGCAACTGCCGTGATATTTTAAAATAATCGCGTCATTTCACATCTCAGCCAACGGAACTGCGTGACATGCCATTGTTTTACGTCCATAGATCACGATATGACTTTTGAGTCAGGTAGTCTGAACATAGTCTAATACAAAAATAACATGACAAACAAATGTTGTGTGCCGCCTTCAGGTATTGGGACTTTGTTTACGGAACATTCTCTCCCCGTTCCCTGATCGCTTTTATCTTAGCGCACGGCAGTCTACAAAACGGACGTAAAACAACAAATGCGCTAGCTGTGCAAATAACCCCATAAGCTATTCTTTGAGGCCCAGTCGACACACCGAAAGTTTGGTCCCTTCGTGCCGCTCCGACGGCGCAGGTGTACTTTTTATCGCAGTTCTTTTTCTCCGAGAATACAAAAAAATAAATAAATTCAGAGCTCAGTAGCAAAGCGTATTTAGTTACCTTAGTTTATTCAGCGTACAAGTTCACACACACAAAAAATTATTCGGAAAGAGGATACAAAATTCCAGTTGCGTGTCAGGAAAATTGCCCGCATCTATCCACGGCAACCTTTTCGTTCCCAGGCTCACCAGCAAAACAATTTTTCAAGTCGAGACACAAGGTTCATTTCGACGAAGACTTTTGAAAAAGCACCTTCATCTGGCGTATTTCTTTCTTCTCCTTGAATGCGTGTAGTAAACGCATCGAATTCAAAAGAAAACCATGCGCTGCAGCGTTTTCACAAAAACAGTAGAGTGAATTCCTATTGTGAATCAGCATGCGCAATATGCTTCTGAGGTCTCTAATGAACAGGAAGAACCAGAGCATCTAGCGATGTCACGCAATCTCATGGGTACTTGCTACTGGAGCTTCCGTGGGCCTTTGTAATGAAGTATGAAGTTAAAAGAAACCGGATCTAAGAAAGAAGTAATGTCACAATATTTTTCAGAGAAGCAGAACGCATCTCAATCTCATCGCATTCGGACGCAGCAAAAAGTCCTGGAAACAACAAGAACAAAAAAATCTCGAGCCATCTCCACTAACGTGAAACCCGGGGAGGGACGAAGCATGCAGTGTATGAGTGTACTCAATGATAGTGTCTCTCTCTTGGCACACGGTGCGCTCTCATTGGGCGCCGGTGAAGTGCCGCTGGGAGGAACAATCGCATGATTGGTGAGGCCGTGAAGCCGTCTCTTGCGTTGAATCGGAATTCAGCAATCTGCATGCTCCATCTGCCCCAGTTTGGGGTAGGGGCAGCGGTCAGCACGAGCGAAGATCATTGGCTGGCGCCTCGCCCCGGGGGCTCGCCCTCGGTGATTAACGAGTCACAGGCACCAGGTTGGTATGCCTTTTCTTGCTTCGACCGACCACCCGACCCTACTAGGCCGAACGTCGACAGCCGGTGGGTATTTAAGTGGAACATAAGATGTAACCCGTCTACAAACAGGTTCTGCTTGTGCTTGCCGATTGCTGAAGTGGGCAGGGAGCGTTCCACAAATCTTTAAATTATGTTAGTTTATTTTGAACCTGCTCTTTTAGTACGCGCTACGTTCTAGCGCGAGGCGTTGGAAAACGAGTGTCCCGATGTTTTAGTACCGTGACTACAGGAGACGACGACGACAGAAGACGCCGACAGCCCGAGCGCCTAACAGGCTTGGCAACTCAAATAATAGCCTTTGGTATAGTTACAAACAGCACGACTTGTGCACTCGTGAAATGAACAAAAAATAACGAAAAAGTCTCAAAACATACAAAGTTCGAAATAAAAATCAGAGAAAAAGGCGTACAAAAATAAATACTGCACTGGACAAGACTTTGTTATTACCGCCCGCGACAAGCAGAGTGTTGTTTCTCGAAGGTGTCACACGCAGAAGGCGTTAAAAAATAGCGTATAGCGCTTCATCGACGCGGGCTGTCTTGGAACGCGTCAGTAGCCTGCGCGGTAGTCTCAGTAGACTGCCGGAAACTCGGCGGCAGTTTTCTGTGCGGCCGATTGGGCGGGCGCGTTCGGGTAAGAAAATCAAAAAATGAGAAATACTAGCGACGCTGTTTTAACGCCACCCCCATATTTTTTGGTTATGTAGCCACAGCGGTACGGTAGGCAACGGTTGAAGAAAGCGCTGGGAGAAAAATAAATGAATCATCGAGAAAGGTCATCTGGATATGAGCTTTCTCTCGGCTTTAATAACATGTTAACATTGCTTTCTATTCGGCAAACGTTAGGGCGTAGAGGAACGCATGCGAGATAGCTTTTTCCTCACTACCGTTGCGCAGCTGCGTCTGATTAAAAATGGAATGCGAGTCAGAAAATGAGGCAGCGCCGAGCTTTCTTGCCCAGAAATTTCCGTCGTAGGTTCACATCAAAGAGAATTTTGCTACAGTTTTAAACACGGCTTTGTTTGAACGAATCTGCTCGCGGCAGGTGCGTACTTTTTGTATGGACAATCATTTTTGGAACGGGACATGCGTACTTTTTCTTTGTTTAGTTTCTGCCTGTCTATTTACCTCTGTTTCCCAATCTTGCTCCTCACTTCTTTTTGAATCTCTGAGAAATTTGTGAAGTGTTGGCGAAGGACTTCGAGTGGGAACGCATCAACACCGTATGCATAGAATTTAGGTTCATCGACTGCGACGAATAATTATCCGCAGTTTCGGACACCTAACTAATTTTTGATATGGCAGCTTGGAAGAATTCGCAATGACGATCGTTAGTAAGCGGACAATTTTAAGGTGTACGGGACTTAATGTCGGGTCTAATTAAAAGTTTTATTTTCGTTTTTCTTTTGTTTTTCTTTTGCAACTTTTAGTTAGCAGCATGCAAGATAAGATGTAAGTTGGATTCTGCGAAGAAGTAGGGTAGCAAATGAATAATCTGAGCAGCTTTGCGTTATTATGAAGAGCATGGAGAATAAAAGGAATTCGCATTCGCGCATAGCGTACACGTGTAGTGCTTCAAAACGACGGAAGTTTGAGCCCGTTAATAACACGGAAATGTGCACTGCGGAATGGCTGTATGGTGACGGTTTTCGGGACCAACAATTGATGTTGCTTAATTCATAAAACGTACAACGTTATAGGTGCAATTAGCGTACAGGGACCAAAGTTAGCTTTATTATAAGAAACGGAAGCAAACAGAGTCCGTAATAAGTCAAGAACCGCGGAAACATGCATCACGCAAATTAAAACAAATATCTGTCAATGCATAAATAGGGGCTGGTTGGATCGAACTGGGAAACATGGATACATAGTGCGGTATAGACGGGGCAATAACGAACAGACGACACAGGACTAGCGCTGGACATCATTTGAAATTTTCGCCACACACAAAAGAAGACGTACAGGAACAGCGCATGCGTGAACATGGCCACAGTAGCCAGAAAAAAAGTGAAAGAAACAGAGACGAATACGCCGGTTCATCATTTTACAGAAGTGGTAAGTGCCAATTCAGGTTATCTATTTCTTTTTTGTCAAACTCATAGATGCCGTACTTGCACTGATATCGCCGGCCTTCGTGATATACCACGCTTCAAACAATTCACGGATGGCCTGGTCCTCAAAACAGCGCAATATTAGTGACCTCTCGAAACGTGGAACACAGTGTCGAACTCACATGCAGAGGGAGCAATGGTCAGCTAAATGGCCTTCCGCAGCGAGCACTTGCACAGCTGTTCGGTGCTCTCAAAGCATGTCATTGATGCGCCTACCTGTCTGCCCCATATAACATTTTGTACAAGATAGGGGCACTTTGTAAACAACACCTTGTTTGCAATCAATAAAAACTGTGTCGCATGCATCTTAGAACAGCGGTTTCCCTTTTTGTCGTCGTTCACAGCAAAGCACATTCGTGCCCGGGAGAGATCAAATTCGCAAAGAAAAGTGGCATGCAAAGGTGGCGTGGAATTGTGGTGCCGACGTTGTGTTTTCCGCCCCAGAAAAAATAGCACGAACGCCCTTTGCTGCTAGGGCGAGAAAAAATGGTAACCACTGTGCTAATAGCCGTGCCACACAGTTTGTTGGTTGCAACAAAAGGCGTTGTTTACAAAGTGCCCTTATCTTGTGCAAAATGCTCATCAGGTTCATCAAAGTAGGCTCATCAATGACTTGCTCTGATAGCGCCGTACAGCTGTTAAGCGCTCGCGGCGGGGAGACATTTAGCTGACCGTTGCCGCCGCTGCCTGTGCGTTCCACACTGTGTTCCACGTTTCAAGAAGACACTAGTACTGCGCGGTTTTAAAGACCACGACAGCCGTGATTTGTTTGATGTGTGGTGCTACATTAAATGCCTGTGGCTAGTGTGTAAGTACGCCATCTATGCGTTTGCCAAAAAAAAACAAAAACAAGTAGGTTATCTAAATGCGCACTTGCCACACGCTTAAAAAAATGAACCGCTTGATTCCCGCGATTTCTCTAATTTTTTTTTCTGGTTGCTTTGGCCAGTCTCGCGCATGCGCTGTTCCCGTAAGTCTTCTTTTGTCTGCGGCAAAAATTTCAGTTGATATCCAGAGCGTGTCCTGTGTGGTCTCTTCTTTGTCGACCCGTCTACACCGCTCCACTTAACTATGTTACAAAAAAAAAAAAACAAATACTGAACATAAAGTGCGCTTTACCCACAGGGAAAAATTTATCAGAAATTCAATCTCCGCTCCTTCTTACTTCGTTGGGAAGAATACGCCAGATACGCTGCAGTTCAGGCCACATCAGATGCTGCGTGGTAAACATCCCTCTTGAGCTTGAAAGTTCCCAGGTTCAGCCCGCAGACTGGCGAAGTGCAAACATACCAGGCGCATGCTGGGAGCCACTCATCCTGCTCGATTCCTAGAGTTTTTCGTTAAATTTTGCCTTACGCTACCTTTTCAGCGATTTCGCTCCCTTCTGAAAGATCAAAATCGTTCTCGAAGTGAGAGCGACAAAGTCCGTGTGGAGGGGATGCTGGGGACAGGTTCCTCCGACTTCCTTGTAGACCGAGGCAGACACAAGGAGCTAGCGAAGGCAAACAGAAAAAAAAACAGCACCATAAAAAAAAAAGATTAACTCATGTACACATTGGGGCGCGCAGAACCCGACTCCGCGTCTGCCGTGGAAGAAGGCAAATAAATGTAAATGCGGAGGGCAGCCCAAAAAATGCGCTCGCTGCAAAGATAAGAGCTGGAAATAGACGCTGGAAACGACAAACGTATGGGCCAATGCTGCGAGCAGGCAAACGGACCGAGGTAGGCAGAGAGCAACCACTGCCCTCGATGAGAGGGTAGCCGTTTTCTCCTATAGATCCTCCGAGCATGCGACTGCGAGAAGAGCGCGAAGTAAAGGAAAAAACGAGGGAGCGCATTTGCTCCCGAAGAACATAGAAGCGGCGAGGGGTTCCTGCACGGAGGCAGCACAAGTCTCACACGGAGGACGAAATTAGATTTAGCGTAGTGTACACGCGCCGGGCCGCGTAGGCAGCGAGGAAGAGAAACAGACTCCGCGAACCACATTTCGATGTGGACACTGGTCGAGAGCGAGAACAAGTGCAAGAATGGGAACGAGGGAAGGAATCGGAAAACGACATCAACGCGAAAAGGCGAGAGAAGCAAAATGGCTCACGCTGACGCAGTAAGAGGAACAAATTTAAGCACATAAAACCTAGCGATACCACAGGAGCAGGCAGGCATGTCACGAGATTCTCTTTTTTGTGTGCGCGTGTGCAAACTGAACGCCGAAGGAAAAGATGAAGAACAAAAATAAGGCGGTGAACGGGAGCGATAGGACAGGGCACGCTGTGTGTCTGTAGCCTGAGGAGAGGTGAGCGGTGGCGTCGGTTGGGGGGTCCGGGTGGCACTACGAGAGAGAGAGGGAAAGAGAGAAAGAAAGAAGTGAAAACAGGTTTCTCCAAGTGCTTCGTGCATCGCTACTTTACTCCCTCCCTTCTTCGCTGCCCTTCCTTATGTGTCTTGTAGTCTTTCACTCCGTGATTTTCGTCTTCATATTACTTTCTGTTCGCCTCTCGGGCTTCCGATTTCCCTGCCATCGGCGCTGTCTCTGTCGCCTGTCCATCGCTGAGTCGTCGTGCACACACGTAGTCTTCGCAGTTACCCACTTTCGCTTTCTCGTTTCGTTCTTTATCTTTTTCTTTCCCCGGCCGAATGTGAGTCGCTGCAGTCATACTGCACGAGGAAACCTGCGTCGACGCGCTTGTACTACGAGCTCGAGAAGTTCCCTTCATTCTGCGTCGTTTTACCGACTTCCTCTGCGTATCGTCCTCGACTTCTGCTTTCTGTCGGCGTGTCTTTACACTGCAGCCCCGACTCTTCTCTGACTCCCGTCACTTCCTTTCGTTCCGCACTCCAGCCCACTTGTTAACCTGGAATATTTACATTTTAACAGTCAATGTGCTTGTACTTTCCGTCAGACAACTGGCATATCACGCCAGCATCACCTTGGAGCGACGCAAAAAACTACAGGTAACTTAAACAAGAGTAAGAAAACCCTTTGGCTGGATTCGAACACGGTGCCAAGCGATTCTCAGTTGGAAGCACAGGAGGCAGAGCGAACAGTAGAAGGTGTGTACACAGATAACAGTTGGTGAACAGTGGTGCTATAGCTCACATAGAGTCTCATAATGTCAATTTTTGTGAAACCATGTTCCCCACCCCACATCACAGTAAATGCACGCAATCACAAATTTTTTTCCCACGGAAAGAAAGCTTCGGAGCTAACTGCTTGGTATAGCATATGTTGTGGAGAGGTGGTGCCGTCTGACGTCAGGAAAAGGACACTTGGAACAATTGGGGCCGCTTCGTCCGCATTACAGAAAGCCCAACTTCTTCCAGGAAGTTGAACTGTTTAGTTTTCAGTTTTTTGGCGTCATTGTTCCTCCTTTTCTAATGAAAGGCATGTTACAGTCCGCATCCGGTTGATAACGTGGCTTAAGGGTTCTGCGAAGTATATGTTTTGGGGCGATGCCTAGATCACCTCAAAGCTTTGAATTTTTGTTTTCTTACAAGCAGTGAAATTGTTCTCGCGTATGGATCGACCGGATTAAAAAAAGATGACGATTGCGATACGCCCTATTGCGAAATGTGTTCACAGCGCGTCTTCTCGATCAAGGCGCTTAGCTGCTGTGTCTCAGGAAGTGATCGCGTGATCAAGGAACACACGGTCACGCGCGCTGCTCTGTCGTTATCACGCCGCGCGTAGGCGCAATCGAGCATGTTTTCTAAAAAGTGTTTGAACCTCCCGCGCAAGTTCCACGTGATTCGGATGAGCCACGCAACGAAGACGACGACTGAGGGTCCGAAGGACCAATGAACGTGCCGCACGCAGAACTTGAAATAGCAAGAAGCTTGCTGTCATGGATGCCTGGTTTTACGTTTCCTTTCCCGGGTGCCACTAGACGCCGTGGGCAGTTTTCCCACACGTGGCCTGCGTGGGCCCTGAAACTGCCCTCCCCCTCACACTTTCGGAAAAGCGTCTCGCGCTGTCTCGGCAAACGGCCATCCAACTTACAATTTCGGGACACCACCCTCCTCTGTTTTCTTTCCGTCTTCTTTTTTCCCATCGTTCGCTCTTTTACAACGCCGAGGCTATCGCCGCCTCCAAACCACAGCAGCGGCGGCCAAAGTGCTGCGCACTAAAATACGCCCCGTACCTGAATCATTTGTCGAAACTTTGCTGCGTAACCAAGCCACTTATTCCACGAAGATTTTCATCCGTCCAGGCTCCAGCAATTAGTCGTGCACCGGGGAGTGAGTGAGTGAGTGAGTGAATAAACTTTAATTAGACGAGCTTCAGGCGCTGATGGTTGGGCGCCCGGCCGGTGGGGGCCGTCCTTTAGTCCGGGATGCCCCGGTCCGGGCTAGCTGCCTTGGGCCCTTGCACCAGGCTACTCTGGGTTGAGAGGTCGGTGCTGGCCAGCTGGCCTGCCCACTGCTCGTACGTTGGGAGACGATTAGTGGCAAGGGATGAGATTTTGTGAAACTCTCATACCATGTGGTACACGGTGCCAGGTTAGAAACAGAAATTAAAGGTAGTGTAGTAGATGGTGGGGTACATATCATGAAGGGGTTTGCATGATGATAGGAATTTGATTGAAGTCGGCGAAAGACCGCCGCCTCGGCTCTGGAGGAATGGGGATGTGGTGGCGGGAGCTGTCACCGCTCGTGGTGGTAATTGGCGAGGATGTCCGTGTATGAAATAAGAATAGCGGGCTTGGGAGAGCGAAGCGGCTGCGAGACTTCGCCTTCTTCAGAAACGGCCAGGTGGGTATGAACGTGGGCAGCCGTGTGTGCCACATCGTTTCCCTCGAAGGACTCGTGTCTAGGGGTCAAGGGGATGTGCATTTCTAGAAGCTGGCGCACAGTTTGTGGAATTCTGAAGGCCTTGGGTGTAATGCGACCTAGCAGGAAGTTGCGGCCGCCGCTTGGGAGTCGGTTATTACAGTGAGGTATTCGTTTCAACTGGCAGCGGCCAGAGCAAGGGCAAGTTCTCCTGCTGCCTGAATAGTTGTGGCAACTGTAGCGGCAGTCAGTTCTGCACCGTTGGCGTCAATGACGCTCACAGCATAAGCAGCTTGTTGGTGGTGCGCAGTAATGAGTAAAGTGTGACGTTTAAAGGAGCCATGAAGACAAAATACAAGTTGAGTTTATTAAAAAGAATGCTTATTCCCGATAACAATGATACCAATCTCATCGCAATCTTCGAACAAATAACGGAGATATTAAAGAAAACGTGTGAAGCAGTCGCGACCCCCTAGTCAATTTCCCGCAACTTTTCTATGACGTCACGGAACCTTGTTTGTGCGATTGGCGGCCGCCTAACTGACCTGTCGCGACGACACATGACTGGACGTCTGTAATGGGGCCTCTAGTTCCATTTGACCGCATCACTTGAATGCTAACGTGCAGTGAACGCACTGAAAACTACGTTTTATTGTTGGCCCGTATGACGTATTTCTTGCTCATAACACGTCACTGTGGCGCTAAATTTGAAAGTTCTTAAATACTTCTTGCTTTTTTTTGTTAAAAAAACCATCTTTTGTGGCTGTAATGGAGCTGAGTGAGATACTGAATCCTAGTTCTTTCAAATTAAACGAAGTTGTATTTTCTCTTCATGGCTCCTTTAAAGAGGGTGTTTGGAAGGCGCTTCCTAAGGGCCGTATCCGAGCTTCTCGGTGTGCCTTGTTATAGATGAGTTGCATATTTTTAGGAATGGGTGCGATTTTGACGGATGTTCGGGTGGCTAGGGGGATGCGTTACCTCTTTTAGCGTTTTGGGGAAGGTCTGTAGCCGAGCCGGGTAAGTAGCCCTGACGGTTGGCGTGAGCTGAGTCACGTGAATAAGGAGCTGAATGGCGTGAGCTGAGTCGCGTGAAAAGTTCCTTCTATGTATCGCGGACACCGAGCCGTAGCACATTTTTTGTGGCTGCTTTTGAAAGTAGTTTAAGAGCGGCCTTGTAGGCTTGGCGTATGGCTTCGTTTCGCTTTTCTTTTTCCCCGGGTTTCATGGCCAGGTACGGTGTACCGTACGTAACCCGGCTAATGAGGGTAACGTGATGATGCCCAGGGTTTCAGTTGTTTGTTGCCCGAATCCGTCACGGGAGACCATGCGGATAATTTGGAAGAGTTGGGTGAGACTGAAATCTAAGGTTTGACGAAATCTCGTCTGGTCGCGTGAAAGACTCATAGTTGAATAAACTGTTTATAGCCGACCCAAGGTGTAGTTAAAAAAGGATAAAAAGACGTTTCGGCTTCCATACGGAAGCCTTGATCACTGCCTAAATGTGCTTTGAACGCTGATAGACGCATGGATAGCGAAACGTATCGGCGCACTTCAGTGATGAACGGTCGGCCATACCACTGTCGTAACGTAATGAAATCTAAGGTTTGACGAAATCTCGCCTGGTCGCGTGAAAGATTCATAGTTGAAGTAACACCCGCCGCGGTGGCTCAGTGGCTAAGGCGTTGCGCGGCTGAGCACGAGGTCGCGGGTTCGATTCCCGGCCGCGGCGGCCGCTTTTCTGATGGAGGCGAAAAGCAAAAACGCCCGTGTGTACGAGATTTCGGCGCACGTTAAAGATCCCCAGGTGGTCAAAATTAATCCGGAGCCCTCCACTACGGCGCGCCTCATCGCCTTCGTTGCGTCGGCGCGTTAAACCCTACAATCAATCATCATAGTTGAAGTAACTGGTTATCGCCGACCAAACGTGTCGTTAAAAAGGCTAAAAAGACGTTTCGGCTTCCATACCGGAAGCCTTGTTCACTGCTTTGTTCACGTCGTCCGTCGCAGTGAACAAGGATTCCGTAGAGAAGCCGAAACGTCTTTTTAGCCTTTTTTTAACTAGATCTTTGGTCGGCGATAACCAGTTTCTTCAACTGTTGGGTGAGACTCCGTTGCAAGGAAAATATATCACCGTAATATTATTATAAGCGCCTTACCCTAACAAGAGAGTACATTTGCCTACAGTAATTTGCCTACGGCATATTGTAATTGTCCCAGTTTTCTTCATTGATCAGCCTTTTCGTTCTCCTCAACACCTACACCGTCCTCGGTGAG